>NC_080556.1:8885000-9230000 GCF_028640845.1 Ahaetulla prasina | reverse complement strand
AATAAAACGCATTAACGGAGGCGGCGAAAGTCCTTGGAAATCGTGTTTCTAATATATCCTGCGAGGATCCAAATCTGTTTGTGTGTGTGTGTATATGTGTGTGTGTGTCTTTGGTTAGTGCGCTGCCATAAAATACCGGATAATGGTTTGTCATTATTTTCCTCCTCTGTTCTCGGAAGAAACACCCAGCGAAATGTGCCGCTGGGAAAGGATGGGAGTTGTAGTCCAGCAGGCCTAGAGGGGACATCCCACAGAGGACAAGGATGACGAGGAAAACCAGTACAAGCTGGCACTTTAGCGCTATCCCTGGTGGGAGGGTGGTACTGCAATTGTCCATGCCAGAGGGGTCATGTGGTTCTCCAGCCATCAATCAAAGTCCCTGTGAATTCCCAGGTTAGGGTGCAAATTCTTTAAAAAAAAAAAAAAAAAGACGGAATTCCAGATAGTCCTTGACTTATGGCCACAATTGGGACCATAGCTTCCTTTACTAAGCCGTAGGGTCGTTCAGTCAATTTCAACCACTTTCTTTGCCAAGGTCGGTAAGTGAATCGTGTCATCATTGAGAAAACCCACCCGTCTTCATGGCATGCTTGGCAGGAGTGACAACCGCCATAAATACTAGTGAGTTGCAATCAGGTGACTCCAGGGATGCTCTGACGGTCGTAAGTACGAGGATCGTAAGACACTTTTTTTCAGTTCCATTGTAAGGTCGACCAGTTGCTCACCTCAACGTTCATAAGCCGAGAGACTTCTTGTACTCAACGCGGAGCACCAGAAATGTTTCCATATTTGGAGGAAACCTCTGAAGACTTTTTAGGTTGGTCTTTTTACCCCTATCCATGGGGTGGCCACTGTTTGGGGGCATCCATCACTGTCACTGGGGTTTCCAGTTGTAAAAGGAAAGCGGTTTATAGAGCCAACCTATTGCTCCCCCACCTCCCAACAATCTGGGTTCTCGTTTTACCCACTTCGGAAGGATGGAAGGCTGAGTCAACCTGCAGCTGGTCAGGATCGAACTGTTGACAGTGGGCAGAGTTAGCCAGCAATAGCAATTAGACTTATATACTGCTTCACCAGCCCTCTCTAAGTGGTTTACAGAGCCAGCCTATTACCCCCCACCAAACAATCTGGGTCCCCGTTTTACCCACCTTGGAAGGATGGAAGGCCGAGTCAACCTGCAGCCAGTCAGGATCGAACTGTTGACAGTGGGCAGAGTTAGCCAGCAATAGCACTTAGACTTATATACTGCTTCACAGTGCTTTACAGCCCTCTCGAAGTGGTTTACAGAGCCAGCCTATTACCCCCCACCAAACAATCTGGGTCCCCGTTTTACCCACCTTGGAAGGATGGAAGGCTGAGTCAACCTGCAGCTGGTCAGGATCAAACTGTTGACAGTGGGCAGAGTTAGCCAGCAATAGCACTTAGACTTCACAGTGCTTTACAGCCTTCTCTAAGCGGTTTCCAGAGTTAGCCTGTTGCCCCCAACAATCTGGGCCCTCATTTTACTGTCCTTGGAAGGCTGAGTCCACCTCAAGCCTGGTGAGATTCGAACTGCCAAGTTGCAGGCCAGCCGGCAGTCAGCAGAAATAGCTTGCAGTACTGCATTCTAACCACTTGCGCCACTGAGACTCATTGATGGTAGAAGGTCCAAAGGAGAAAAGACGCTTACCATTAAAGCTCCATTTCTTGATGATGAGACCCGTCCGATAGATCTGACAGGACTTAGATACTTTTGGGTTCAGTGTTGAGAAAAAGATCACTCAACTTCCCTGTCTTGGAGGAAGACCAACCAGGACCTTCCATGACTTGAAGCTTCCAACCTTCACCGTGTCTATCTGGCCAACGTCCAAGGTGCTGAAAACTTCTTTGGTCTTTGGTGATGGTGAGAGGAGTCCATCTCAACTCCATCTGTTGTCAAGGAAGCCACGGGAAAGATGTCCTCTTTGCTTCCAAGTGAGTCAAAAACCTAAGGGGACATCTCATAGAGCTTGGTAGGGTGGGATTTCATGACTGGTACCCATAGAAATGAACAGGTGAGGAAACCATGGAAACAAGAGAAGGAGATCACTATAAAGTAGTCTTTCTACCCCAAAAAAGAAACAAGCTTTGGAGCCACACATGGCGGATCTTCTAGAGAAGGGAAACTTCTCTGGCTCTTCTGAGGACACTCAACTGTATCCTTAAGAAATCTCCAAGCCCCAAGTTTCCCTTCTCTCCCTTCCCCTATTCAGGGGTGAAATACTACCGGTTTGCACCGGTTCGAGCGAACTAGTAATAAAAAAAAATGCTACCGGTTTACACCGCTTCGAGCAAACCGGTAATAAAAAAATGCTACCGGTTCTCACCAGTTCAAGTGAACTGGTAATTAAAAAAATGCTACCGGTTCGTACCGGTTCAAGAAAACCGGTAATAAAAAAATGCTACCAGTTCGTCCGAACCGGTATTTCCAACAATCAGCTGTGCCGCGTGATTTACATTCACTAGAAAGCAGGAAATCCTGCACAGCTCTTCCCCCCACCCCCACCCCGTTGTTCCACTTACCTTCTTAAGCCTCCTTTTCCAGTGCTATGCTGGAGTGCCTGTGGTGCCCATTGTGTGTGCAGTGTGCGTTTGATGCGCACTGTGCATACGCGCATGAGCAGCATGCATTTGTCGCCCCACCCCAGGCATGCGCACGCAGCGAACCGGTGGCAGACCTCGGAGGATTTCATCATTGCCAACCAAACAATGCTTGGCTCAAAGATTCAAGGGTGTAAATTTTCATCTCTTTGCAACTCTACTTGTGCCAGCAGCAAACGGAGCCTCCACATTCTTGAACCCAACTGGTTGAGGGCTTTCTATCATCATCGGGGGACTGGTCCCCCTGGAAGATGGTTCCCTTGGCTGCTGCCATCCTGGTTACTGAACCCAGAATGATTGAATCTAAAATCGGTCCCTTCTTCCTTGACATGTCCTTTCTGGAAGAAATGATGAAATAAGATTTCCAACAGAAGTGAGTTCCTGTCCTCCACCATCCTTTGGAGTCCATTTAAACTCATTCATGCTTCAGTGACTCCATCCAGCCACCTCTGTCGTCCCCTTCTTCTTTTGCCCTCAATCTTTCCCAGCATTTGGCTCTTCTCCAGGGAGTTTGATGACTCCTCCTTTAATTTTAATTTTTATTTTTTTGAGTTGAGCAAACTCAACATTTAAGAGACTTCATGTTTTATGGTGCGAATCCAGAAGTGGAACGCTGAGCGTCTGGGATGTAGGCTCTCTGGGATGAAATGAACACAACCCCACACTTAAGCGAGCGGCAATGGAGACCTGTTGGAGCTGAAGATACCATCTTATGGTTGATGTTCTCCAAGTATCCAGACAGGCCAGGAGTGAAATCCAGCAGGTTCTGGAGAACCGGTGGCAAACCTCGGAGGATTTCATCATTGCCAACCAAACAATGCTTGGCTCAAAGATTCAAGGGTGTAAATTTTCATCTCTTTGCAACTCTACTTGTGCCAGCAGCAAACGGAGCCTCCACATTCTTGAACCCAACTGGTTGAGGGCTTTCTATCATCATCGGGGGACTGGTCCCCCTGGAAGATGGTTCCCTTGGCTGCTGCCATCCTGGTTACTGAACCCAGAATGATTGAATCTAAAATCGGTCCCTTCTTCCTTGACATGTCCTTTCTGGAAGAAATGATGAAATAAGATTTCCAACAGAAGTGAGTTCCTGTCCTCCACCATCCTTTGGAGTCCATTTAAGCTCATTCATGCTTCAGTGACTCCATCCAGCCACCTCTGTCGTCCCCTTCTTCTTTTGCCCTCAATCTTTCCCAGCATTTGGCTCTTCTCCAGGGAGTTTGATGACTCCTCCTTTAATTTTTATTTTTACTTTTTTTGAGCTGAGCAAACTCAACATTTAAGAGACTTCACGTTTTATGGTGCGAATCCAGAAGTGGAACGCTGAGCGTCTGGGATGTAGGCTCTCTGGGATGAAATGAACACAACCCCACACTTAAGCGAGGGGCAATGGAGACCTGTTGGAGCTGAAGATACCATCTTATGGTTGATGTTCTCCAAGTATCCAGACAGGCCAGGAGTGAAATCCAGCAGGTTCTGGAGAATTGGTAGCGGAAACTTTGAGCAGTTCAGAGAACTGGCAAATACCACTGGCCCCAGAGTGGGGAGGGAATGGAGATTTTGCAGTATCCTTCCCCCTGGAGTGGGGAGGGAATGGGGATTTTGCAGTATCCTTCCCCCTGGAGTGGGGAGGGAATGGGGATTTTGCAGTATCCTTCCCCCTGGAGTGGGGAGGGAATGGGGATTTTGCAGTATCCTTCCCCCTGGAGTGGGGAGGGAATGGAGATTTTGCAGTATCCTTCCCCTACAGTGGAGAGGAAATGGAGATTTTGCAGTATCCTTCCCCTCTCACGCCCACCAAGCCACGCCCACCAAGCCACACCACGCCCACCAAGCCACGCCCACATTTTTTTAAAAATTGGATTTCCCCACTGAGACAGGCCCAAAGTTGGCGACTTCAAAGAAACAGGCCATGACTGTTTGCAGTTGTGGGCTTCTCGCTCTTTAAACTGAGACGGAAAAAGAAGAAGAAAAATAGAAACTCGGGCCTATCCAGAGGCCTCTCTCCTCTGGCGGGCAGGGTGATCCCCCTTCTGAAGTACCCCAAAATCTTCCTTCAGAAGGTTACACCTCTTCCTCACTTTTTCCCACCTCCACAATTCCACAATTCTGGAAGGGAGAGGAAATTGAAGGGCATCCCAGCAACACTCCCCCACCCCACCCCACCCCCGGAAAAGGCTGTCAAATTTATGCCTTGGAAAACCAAATTCCCATAACTTTAACTTTCAACTGTCTACTGTTGACCTCACCCCGTTCCTAAGAAGTCCGCAAGAGGCGTGCATAAGCGCACCGCTCTATCCTACTGTCCCCATCTATTCGTATCCTAAATCCTGAGGCCCTCCTCCCAGCTATAAAGACTACCTCACCTTTCATTCATTTTTTTTCCACTTGCAGGTAGAAAGACTTGTGACTTGGTCAGACTTGGGGAGGGAAAGCGGGCCGGATTTGGGGACGGCAAGTGGGCTGATGATGATGTAGTATGTTGTATGTTGTATGTTGACTTGTTTCAAAAAACGGGTGTGTAGTGTGCTCACCTTCCTCCTTCAACATAAGGTAAAGGAAAAGGTTCCCCTCGCACATCTGTGCTAGTCGTTCCCGACTCTAGGGGGCAGTGCTCATCTCCGTTTCAAAGCCGAAGAACCAGCACTGTCCAAAGACGTCTCCGTGGTCATGTGGCCGGCATGACTCAACGCCAAAGGCGCACGGAACGCTGTGACCTTCCCACCAAAGGTGGACCCTATTTTTCTACTTGCGTATTTTTTTTTTACATGCTTTCAAACTACTAGGTTGGCAGAAGCTGGGACAAGTCACGGGAGCGGGGCACTAGGGATTGGAACCAGTGAACTGCCGACCTTTCGATCAACAAACTCAACGTCTTAGCCACTGAGCCACCGGGTCCCTTCCTCCTTCAACATAGCTGCCCGTAAATCTGATGTATTGTCTAGCGCTGGGTTTGACTGCAGGGGGAATTTGTGTCCTACTGAGTGCCGTGTGTGTGTGTGTGTGTGTGTGTGTGTGTGTGTGTGTGTGTGTGTGTGTGTCTGATGGGGACTGATGGGGAAGGGAGGGGTTGGGGTGGGTGGCTCAGCCCTTTTCTAGGGATAGAGAATCTGGAATTCCAATCCCATTTCTGGAAAATTGGGGAGCGAGGGAGAGCGATTCTTGTTGGGATCCCTATAACTGGGCGGGGATGGGGGTGGGGAGGGACGACAGGAGATGCGGTGCTTTTCAAGAACAAGAGTCTGGGCTATGCCGGCTGGGGAACATGGGGCCCGAGGGTTGTGTCCCCCCAAAGGCGGAAAAGCTGCCAGAGACTGGAGCCTCTCTGCGGGTTACACACACCTGCCCTGTACACCTTTCCTTTCTACCTTAAAGCTCCCCACCCCAGCCTCTAGTCCTCTTCCAAATATATCTGGGGGGGGGCAGAAATCGCTAGACGCCCCCCACCCTGGTTTTGTTAGGACGGCATGACATTTTTGAGGCGGTGGGCGCTGCGTTTTTTGAAACCTGTGGCAGCCAAGAGAAAACCTTCAACCTTCAACCTCTTCTCCCCCTCTCGGAAAGCCCTTGTGGTTCTTAAGGGGCAGACAGAGGGACCCCGAGGATCCCCCATCGGGGTGCTTTCGCTTCCTCTCCCACCACCCACCCACCCTTCACCCACTCACCTTCCTTCCCTTTGGAAAAGGTGGCCAAATCCTGAGACCCTCCGCCCGAGGTGGGCCCAGGAGTGGGGCGGGAAGGGAGTGGGGGGGCGAGCGTCCAGGAAGACTGACCCTCGCCGCTCCGCTCGGCAGACGGGGGTGGTGGTTAGAGAGCTGAGCACATCTCGCCCCCCCCCCACATCTTTTCCCGGAGTTTTGGGCTGCGCTGGACGTGGGGAGTGGGGAAGCGGGGCTGGGCGAAAGCTGGGGGGAAGAACGGACGCCGGGGCCGCCTGGAGCGCCCACTCTGCGGCGGGCAGAGCCGGGGGTCGGACGGGAGGGGTGCCTCCTTGCAGGAAAATGAGCCTCGGAACGGGCTGAGACTACGGGAAAGCGCCCGCGGGCGTCCTTCCTTCCTTCCCCCGACCGGACCGCTCCCCGGTTGCCTCTGACCCTCTTCCTTTGGGGAGGAAGGGGTCTTGCGCGGGAACCAGGAAAGGAACCTGCGGGGAGAAGCCCCCATCCCACCCAAATTGAACCGAGTCTTTGGGGGTCCCAGGCCGTGGGGCTTCCCTGGCGGAGGAGACCCCTGTCACAAGGTGGGCTTTTAACCAGCCAGACCCTCCCAAAGCCCCACCGACCCGTAGGGCAGAGCAAGAGGACTCTGGGGCAGCCCACCCGCCACCCCCACCCCCGGAGGCGTCCCGTCGCAGATCCCATCCTCCTCAGCTGACCTTTGAGCTGCGGATGATGGGGACACCCTCCGGGGTGTAGAAGGGGCATCACTGTGCCTCGGCCTCTTCCTGAGCTTTGGGGGAGGGGTGGGGCGGAGGGAGGGAGGGAAGGCGCCCCCCCCCGCCTTCCCGCCACCTCAACTTTGCCAAAAAAAAAAAAAAGCCGGGCGGGCCGCGGCGGCGGGGGGGGGGATAACGGGGAGACCCCGCTGAGGTCTCCTAGGGGCGAGCTCCTAGGCGCGATCTCGGGGGCAGCCCTGCAGAGGAAGGCGCAAACGGGGAGGGTGTGTGTGTAGGGGGGGGCCGCCTCCTAGCCTGCCCCCTCCCCCATTGGCTTCCTCGCTGCCAACTCCCTGCCTTCAGCTCATGAATAAAAAGAGGCTTGGATTGGAAGTAGAGCGGGTTGGGGGGGGGGGCCGGGCGGGTGGCAAGAAAGGAGAGGCAAGCTGCGGAGGCCCCTGCAGCCCGGCACAACTCCTTTACTCCCAGCCTTGGCCGAAAGTTCCCTGGTGGTGGTGTTGTTTTTTTTCTTCTTCTTCTTTTTTTCTTTTCTTTTTTTTTCCCAGCAGACGCCCCCCCCTTCCCCCCCCCACTCCCGCCTCCCGCCCCCGAAGTAGCACAAAATCCAAGGGAGACGAGCCGGGGAGCCGTTTTCGGGAGGCAGAGAGAGACCGGCGGCGGCGGCGTGGTTGCTTTGCCCGGTGTGCCAGCTGCAGAATTGGGGCGCTTTCCCAAACACCCCCTTAAGGAAAGCCTGCCCGCCCGTGCTGGCGCTGCTCCCCGGAGGACAGCAGCTCGGGGAGGGTCGCTCTGCCCCCTCCCACCCACCCACCCGCCTAGCCTCGCCTCGAGTTAGGGACCAAGGAGACTCCGGCGCTGCCTTCGCCGCCGCTTCTTCTCCACCGAGCCCGGCAACCTGGATTGGAGCATGGCCGCCCTGCCCGGGACTGTCCCCAGGATGATGCGCCCGGCGCCCGGGCAGAATTATCCCCGCACCGGATTCCCGTTGGAAGGTAACGTGGGAACCTCGGGACGGGTGGGAAAAAGCTGAACCGGCCGCCCCGGGTCTCCTTCGGAGAACCTTCTGCCAACTTTCTGGTTCTTTCGATGCTTCCTTTTTTTAAAAAAAGATGCCGTTTTCGCCCTCTCCCCTTCGGCGAAGGAGGGAAGGGGGGCGCCGCATCCATTCTTTCTTACCCCCCACCCACCCAGCCACCTTCTTGGGGGAGAAAACTCCTCGGACTTACAAAACAAACAAACAAAACCCCAAAGACAAAAGTTTAGCGCGTCCTTCGAAATTCCCAGCGGACTCGGAAAAAAGTCCCCGCGGGAAAAGCAGGGGACGCGGCTTCCGGGACAGCCGGTGGGCTCCTTTCGGGTGGGGGTGGTCTTTCCAACCGGGGGAGGGGGCAACTTTGGGCTTTGGACATCCCTTCCCCGAAAAGCCCCTCTCCCTGCCCATCGACGCGAGCAGCGGAGCTCCCTTGGTATAAGATTCGGGAGGGTTGAAGAAGAACGGAGGGGGACGCGCAAAATCTAGCCTTTGCCGTTTTGGGTGGGTTTTGGGGGGGGACGGGATAAAAAGAGTTTGGTCGCTGCTCAATCTTCTCTTAACCGAATCGGAGGGTGCGGGGGGGGGCGCTTCTTTTCCCCATAGTGTTTATTCATAATTTGTTGGCATCGTTATTTTTGTTTTACGGTTTAGATTGCTCGGACGCGGGCGGCGGAAAGGCGGGCGCGCGTGGGCTTTCCAAATATATATATATATATATATTCGTTCCTTTTCTCGCCCGGCTTTCCTTCTTTTCCCGCCGGCCCCGGAAAAAAAAAAATCTGGGAAAATGGGATATGAATTCATCGGAAGACTTTCCCTTAGCCGCCTCGCTTTCTCTCTCTCCCCCACCCTCCCTACATCCCATCCCTCCCGCCCCTCCGACCGTTTCTTGGCTGCTGCTCCTCCGCCGCGGAATTAAAACAAACTCGGGAGTCCCTTTCTGCATTTATTAAAGCAAATTGGGTGCCCCTCAAGCGTGCTCAAGTGGGAAGCCGGGAAGGGTGGCGAGGAAAGAGGGGAGCCGCGGCCGGCCCGCGAAAACACACACGCGCGCGCGGCGAGGATTGGCGTGAAGTGGCTCTTCTCTGTAGCGAATGGAAAGGAAACAGTCCGGGCAAAAGAAAGAAGGATCAAAAGGATTACCAAAATATTTGTACATCGTGATGGAGAATAATGACCGCGCGTCGGCAGCGGCGGCGGATGGTCCACTCGAGGCTTAGCCGTGGCTAATGAGGTATCACTCCGAGTGACTTCGAATTAGTGGCGCGTGATTCTTGGTTAAACAGCCAGGCGAGGGTCTGGAAACGACTTTTTTGTGTGCGGGGGAACCGCGTCAAAGGGGCAGAGGGACAAACACGCACCTACACAAACCGTCATTTAAAAAAAAATATTTATAATAATAATTATTATTATATACTTTATTCATTAAACATGAAACTCAGTCAACTGAAATAATATTTTATTTACTTTATTCGTTCAACATCAAACTCAGTCAACTGAGTTACTATTATTATTATTATTATTATTATTATTATTATTATTATTATTATTATTATTATTATTATATACTTTATTCATTCAACATGAAACTCAGTCAACTGAAATAATATTTTTATTTACTTTATTCATTCAATATGAAACTCAGTCAACTGAGTTATTATTATTATTATTATTATTATTATTATTATTATTATTTATTATTATATGCTTTATTCATTAAATATGAAACTCAGTCAACTGAAATATTATTAACTTTTTTTTATTAAACATGAAACTCAGTCAACTGAGATGATATTATTATTATTATTATTTATTCATTAAACATGAAACTCAGTCAACTGAGATGATATTATTATTATTATTATTATTATTATTATTATTATTATTATTATTATTATTATTATTATTATTATTATTATTATTATTATTATTATTATTATTATGCACCCAGTGTGATAGGTTGGTTGGATCTCGACCAGCCGGGATGAGAAAACGGCAACGAATTTGCACTTAAAAGCACCCGTGGGCGCATGAACCCGCCTGATTAATCGGACAGACTTTACATATTTCAAACGGGTGGGAAATTGAAATTTCTCCCGGGTTGGGGGGGGGGAACCCCGCAACACGGGATAAATTTAACTCCGAAATAAGAAGTGTCCCTAGCTTTCCTTTGAAAATACAGAACGGAAGCTGGGCTCCCCGGCGGTTGTTAAAATTTATTTTTAATTGTGCGCTGATTGGTGTGTGGTTGGTGTGTGGCCGTCCGTTTTTTTGTTTTGTTTTTTAATGTAATTAAGAAAGTGAGGCCATTACGAAAATCTTAAATTTTAAGGTTAGGGAAATCTTGTTTTTAAAACCGGCTTTTGCAAAGGCGGCGGACAAAGCAAATTCCGCACTTTTTGCTAGTTTTTCTCCCGCGCCTAAAGTAGAAAAACCAAGGAGAAAGTTTTTAGAATAGCAAGAAGATTCTTTCAAATATGTAGGCGGGGGGCGGGGGGGGGAATTGCGTCCGGAGATTGGAGAAAAGCATTTTTTTTCCCCATTTTGTGTTTTAGGATGTTTAACTTCTCCAACCGAAAGCAAACCGGGGGGTTAGTAAAACGGGCAACCAGATGTAAACGCTGGGTGCATAGCTGGAAATTAAAAAAAACAAACCCGAGGAAAATCTTTTTAAACCTTTACCTTTAGGGTGAAAAGCAGAGCGGGAGATGGCCGCCCGTTGGGCAATTAAAAGCACCAGATGTGCTTAAGATGTGTTTGTTAAATAAACCACACTCGGTTGGTTTTTGTGTCACACCCAGGACTGACCGACACCAAAGTGACTCTCTGGGTAGTGGAGGGAACTCATGAAAAGGCAGGTTTTGCACACCTACATCCAATTAAACTAGGTAGTGTTAAGTGTACACACTGGTTTACTTAAAGGGTAGGCAACTTGGACATAGCAGCATTCAACACTCGGTCATAAAGTGAGGCAATGTAACGGTTCACGGTACAGTCAACCAGATGTTTAGACTAGCGTTTTGACCACCTATTGAGACCTTCCCAAAAACCTGGGGTAGTATTATTATTTACACAAAATGACAGTATACACAGCAAACGAGATAACTATGCTGGATTTCGTATTATTATTATTATTATTATTATTATTATTATTATTATTATTATTATTATTATTATTATTATTATTATTATTATTATTATTATTATCTTTTATTCATTAAACATGAAACCCAGTCAATTGAACATTTAAAAATGTATCACAAATATCATTGACTGGAGCTGAAGATTGATACAGCTTGCTGCCAGCATCCTAGGTATCAATCAAGTATCTTCTTAAATATTATTATCATCATCATCATCACCATCACCGTCTCTTTTATTCATTAAACATGAAACTCAGTCAACTGAACATTTAAAAATATATCACAAATATCATTAACCGGTGCTGAAGGTTGATATGGGTTACTGCCAGCATCCTAGGTATCAACCAAGTATCTTCTTAAATATTGTTATTTTTTACTTTATTCATTAAACATGAAACTAAGTCAACTGAACATTTAAAAATGTATCACGAATATCATTAACCGGCGCTGAAGGTTGATATGGCTTGCTGCCAGCATCCTAAGTATCAACCAAGTTATCTTCACTATTATTATTATTATTTAGTTTATTCATTAAACATCAAACTCAGTCAACTGCACATTCAAAAATGCATTATTATTATTATTATCATCATTATTGTGACTTATTATCATTGTAAGGGATCGCATGCTGAAAAGCTAGCTGTTGGCAGAAAGTTTTCCCAATTTCCGCCCCTTTTTAGATGTTACTGGGCATTTTAATTTTTCCCAAAGAGAGGTTTCCCCCCCCCCTCCCGCCAGCCCCGTTTTCATTGCAGGTTGCAAAACAGAACAGATCCGGGGTTTGGTTTTGTTTTTCCCCCTCTGTTTTGCCACGTTTACCCGTCGGTCCGTGGGTCCCGCGTTTGGGATTTGCAAAATTTAGCGAACCAACCCAAAGGAGAAAAAGAGGACGTCTCGTTGACTCCTCCGACGAAGGGTTTGACCCGCTGTAAGTAGATTCAGCGGCTGGAGGTTTCTCTCTCTCTCTCACTCTCTCTCTGCGTCCCCGACTTCCAGCCTTGTTGGATTGCCCACCCGCCCGCCCACCGATGGATGGCTAGCCCGGACTCCGCCGCTGAGAGATTTCTTCTCCTAAAACAGACTTTGGAGAGACAGCAGAGGCGACCCTTCCTTTCCCCCAAAGACCCTCCTGTGGGATACCCACGGGGTGGGGGGGCAGAACAGGGAAAAAAAGAAAAAAAAGAACGGGGAAGGAATTGCCCCGGCTCAGCCTTCACACTCCAAACGCCAACTCTTTTAAAAAGCAGATTCTGGAAGGGAACGGCGTACACAAGAAGAGTCTAGGCGCGGGGGTCGTCGTCGCCGTCGTCCCCTCCTCCGTGTTTGGTAGGAAGAGGAGACCCCCTGGGACCGAGGAGAGGTAGCATCCCCCCCCCTTACCCACCCACCCAAGCCATTAATCAAGGGGGCTTTTAAATGGCTGCAACTGCATAGCCTCACTTCATCCCCCAATTGTCTCTAATCCCCCGTTCCTGCATATAGGGCAGGGTACTTCTTTTTTTCTGAGGGGGGGGGTGCAGAAGGGAGGATTGAGGGAGTGGGGGAGAGAGAGAGAGGTCTGCACCCTCCTCGTAAAACCAGCGCTGGTTGCTGGTGGGGCTCCGGGCACCTGAATTTCGCCGTTCTGCCCTCTTCAAAAGAGAATGCAAAGTATGGTGCGGGCCCTGCAGAGACCGAATGGATGGGAAACGATGCTATGTAGGAATCGTGTTGTCGGGTAGTCAAACGGGGGAGGGGGGGCGTTGTGGAAATTTAAGCGGCCCCCACCCCACCTCAGGATGTACTTTCGCGCCCCCCCTTTTTTTTTTCTTGCTGGAGAATCCGTCCAAGGTGGAGCAGAGGGGAGAGGAGACAAACTCCCCACCCATCCCGCTTTGCAGCTTTCCATCTGGAAGAGCTCTCTCTCTCTCTCTTACACACACACACACCCTAAAAGTGAGCAGGGGGAAGCAAATGTTGGCTGCTCCCCAGGAAAGAGGAGACGGGGTCTCCTCGCTTGGGTCGTCTTCTTCATCATCAGCATTGTAGCGTGATGGTTGAGCTGCCATCGGAAGTCTGCGGAGGGGTGTCCCGGTCTTCGGAATACTGTGAGGGTCTCGGGATGGGGGGTGAGGGGGGGCCTTGACTGGACCCTTCCCCAATTCTCAGGCTAGAAGCTGAGCTACCGAGACATCTCCAACCGGAGAAGCAACCTATCCGTATCAACTTCCACGGGATTTTTGCACAGGGGTGGGTGGTGGGTGGGATGGTTGACGCTGTGCAGTCTAGGGGCTAAGAAGGGGCAGCCCTTGTAGACTGGGCAGGTTACACCTTGACCCCTTTCCCTCCCTCCCTCCCTCTCCCCCCCCCTGCAGTCTCGACCCCGCTGGGCCAAGGGCGAGTCAACCAGCTGGGAGGTGTCTTCATCAATGGGCGCCCGCTGCCCAACCACATCCGCCATAAGATTGTCGAGATGGCGCACCATGGCATCCGGCCCTGCGTCATCTCTCGCCAGCTGCGGGTCTCCCACGGCTGCGTCTCCAAGATCCTTTGCCGGTACCAAGAAACAGGATCCATCCGGCCGGGAGCCATCGGTGGCAGCAAACCCAGGGTGAGTGAGGGAGGGGAGTAGAAAGCCCACCGAGAGAGGGCAGTGGCGACCTCAGCAGCTGGCCAGGCCAGGAGAAGCCAGTCTGGGTTCTGTGCCCCCTTCCTGGCCTTCCATTGGCAAGGAGAATAAGGGGGGAATGTCAAGAACTTGGGACACGGTGGCTCAGGGGGCTAGGACGTTGAGACTTGTCGAATCGAAAGGTCGGCAGCTCAGCGGTTCGAATCCCCAGTGCTGCCTTGTAAGGGGGTGAGCTCCCGTGACTTGTCCTAGCTTCTGCCAACCTAGCAGTTTCGAAAGCAGGTAGAAAAAATAGGGACCACCTTTGGTGGGATGGGAACAGCCTTCCGTGCGCCTTTGGCGTTGAGTCATGCCGGCCACATGACCACGGAGACGTCTTCGGACAGCGCTGGCTCTTCGGCTTTGAAACGGAGATGAGCACCGCCCCCTAGAGTCGGGAATGTAAGTGCGAGGGGAACCTTTTCACCTTTAGCTTTACAAGAACTTGGGTAGATGCCCTTGGAGTGAGATCTGCTTAGGTGAGGGAACAGCCTCCCTCTTCCATCCTCCCTTACGTGGCTGGGCTTAGCCACTTTCCTCAAATTTCCTCTCTTCAGGACGATCTGGTCTTCTGTCCTTTCTTAAGAAGTAGAAGGAAGGGTGGCTGGTCCAACCTTCTTGAGAAGTGGGCCTTCTGGGCTGAGCACGGAAAGGACTTCCCCAGATCAAACCAGCTTGGCAGTCCATTGCTAGCCAGTAGAATTTGAATTTAAAAGTGCATTTTTGTTCTCTCTCTTTCTCTCTCCCTCCCTTTCTTTCCTCCCTCTCTCTTTTCTGTTCTCCCTCCGTTTGTCCCTATCTTCCTCTTCACCCTTCCTTCCTTCCTCTCTTTTCTCTGTTCTCCCTCCATTTCTCCTTCTCTTCCTCTTCACCCTTCCTTCCTTCCTCTCTTTTCTCTGTTCTCCCTCCATTTCTCCCTCTTCCTCTTCACCCTTCCTTCCTTCCTTCCTTCCTTCCTTTCTTTCTCTATCTCTCTTTTCTCTGTTCTCCCTCCATTTCTCCTTCTCTTCCTCTTCACCCTTCCTTCCTTCTTCCTTCCTTCCTTTCCTTCCTCTTGACCCCAAAAGCAGGTTGCCACTCCAGACGTGGAGAAAAAAATCGAAGAATACAAGCGGGAGAATCCTGGCATGTTTAGCTGGGAGATCCGAGACCGGCTACTCAAAGATGGCCACTGTGACAGGACCACTGTCCCTTCAGGTGAGAAGGAAGCCAGACCGCAGAGTTAAGATTTTTCGGTTCTGTATTTCCTGTGGCCCCAGTTCCACAATGGCCAATGTCCTTCAGCTTAAGGAGGGAAACCTTGTAACTGGACCTTCACTCCCTTTAACCCAACTTCCTTCGTGACTTTAGGCCAAATCTAAACAAGCCACAAGGGATGCGATGGCTCAGGGGCTAAGACGCTGAGCTTGTCGATCGAAAGGTCGGCAGTTCAGTGGTTCGAATCCCTAGGGCTGCGTAATGGGGTGAGCTCCCATTCCTTGTCCCAGCTTCTGCCAATCTAGCAGTTTGAAAAAAATGCAAGTAGAAAAAATAGGGGCCACCTTTGGTGGGAAGGGAACAGCGTTCCGTGCGCCTTTGGCGTTGAGTCATGCCGGCCACATGACCACGGAGACGTCTTCGGACAGCGCTGGCTCTTTGGCTTTGAAACTGAGATGAGCACTGCCCCCTAGAGTCAGGAACGACTAGCACAGATGTGAGAGGGGAACCTTTACCTTTAAACAAGCCACAAGAACTGGGTTTGCACATCTGGAATTTCACTCTGTGTCGCCAACCCAAACCGTATACTTAATTTTGGGCTCAGCCCTGTGTAGGCTCAGAATATTGGGTTAATTGAAGATGGAGCAAAGTCCTAGCAATTTAGCCCAAATATCTTTCTAGCCACTCTACAGAAGACTTCTTGGGTTTTCAAAAACTTTCTTTAATCTTCATCAGAATTTGGCCTGTACCATTTCACTGAGGGGGGGGGAAGCATTTTCCTTTAGCCCTAGGCTTTCTGATGAGGTTCACCTCCCTTGACCAAATTGGACCATTCTTGGCAATGGCAATGGCAGGAGCCACATTCAGCCACGGCTCTCTAACATCTGATGAAGTTGAAGCTAGAAAGCCATTTCAGCTTCTTCTTTATCGAAGAAGGCCAAAGTCGGTTATGGTGGACGTTTTAAACGGAGACCCCTTTAGCCTGCAGTATATCAAAAATGGCAAGATTTTATTTATTTTTGCCCCCCCACCCCAGCTTGCAAGTCAGAATTTTTTTTTATCGCGGCCATTTGAAGACGAGGACGATGTCCTTGCAAGAAAACAAAAAAAAACTTCCATTTTAACATTTTTTTTAATTTGTTCTCCTCGTAAGAAAAGCAAATCAAGAAAAAAGAAAAAAAAAAGGAGACCAAAAGGAGACCAAAGGGCCCAGGAAAATTTCTAGGGCCCTGCAGAAATGGTTTGGCTTAAAATCCAGTCTTAACTCTGCATCACCAACGTGATGTTCAAAACAACTTCCTCGCAGGAATGTCTGCTGAACAAGTCTCTTTTACGATGTGCATATTCACACATGTGGGTGTGTTTGTGAGTGGGTTTTTTTTTTTTTACAATTAAAGATTGATCGCTAGCTTCCCACACACCTTTAAGAAATAGGAAGGAAACCTAATTTGATTAGTGTGTGTGTGTGTGTGTGTGTGTTTTCATAGGTTTTCACAGGTATAGGTCTTGACATATTCGGGTTTTCTCCCGTGTAAGGTTGAGAGTATCTTGGCGACTTTTCGACGAGACCCCACTCGTCATCTTCAGGCTGGGGCTTTCGGCTTCGTGCTTGTGCGAGCAAAGCGTGGTCGGAGCTGCCGTCTCTCTATAAATACTCCCCACCTCTCCACCAGTATTTATAGAGAGATGGCAGCTCCGACCACCCTTTGCTCACAGAAGCACGAAGCCGAAAGCACCAGCCTGAAGATGAGAGTGAGACCTCGTCGAAATGTCGCCAAGATACTCTCAACCTTACACGGGAGAAGACCCGAATATGCCAAGATCTACAATATATATACACACATACATACATACATACATACATACATGTTCAGTGATCCATGCGGAGTTATCTACCTTCTCGAAAGAAAGCTATCGACGCTAACCAGAATGTTGTTTTTTTTAAAAAAACCAAACACCAGTTAATCTTAACTGACAACCAAAATATGAGTCTCCAACCATTTCAAAAGCCACTTGTGGTCTCTATCACCACACTGATGTATTTATTAGGGCGAGGTTTGTAAAAGGCAGGAAGGGTTTCTGAGATGTTCGGAGCCCTTTACAGAGCTTATCTCTCTCTCTCTCTCTCTCTTTTTTTCTTTCTTTCTTTCTTTTTTTTTTTCAATTTTCTCCAGGCCTTGATAGCCCTTCTGAGTCTCGCCCTCCCCCCCCCACCATTCCCGCTCCCCTGTTTGTTTCATGGTTCTGCTTTTTTATCCTGAAAATAATCACTCGCAGGCAGGGGAATCGGAGGTCCTGTAGCAAAGCAACCTGTTGAAAACAGATTCTCCTTGGGACTGCCGGTGCGGTGTGTACGCGTTGCCTGCAAGCGCATTCAAAACCCAGGGTCCTCTTGCTTGTCATCTTATTCCTTTCGTTAGAATATTAATTGTGCGCAATAAATAAATAAATCGGCTCTCCTGAGCCTCTTGACACCGGAACAGATAATATTGTAATGTCCAAGAAAGTACCATGGAGGAAGGAATTAGCCTTCAAGAACGGCAGGGGATTAAACAGCAGTGTGGAAGGGCGGTTATTTTATTTAGACGGGCGGCGTTTACAGAAGCGGGCGGACGTATTAATAATCCATCACAATTAAATGGGTAGCTGCAGCACTTAGGCCCCGCGAGTTGCCCGTGGGCTTGTTGTTTACCTAAAGTACCCAATTTTATTCCTGGCTCTGTCCTTTGAGTTGTTCGTGTCTTGGAGCACCATTTTTTTTTTCTTTCTCGGGCGCGCGCATGCATGTTTGAAGTTGTGTGACTGCAGCGTGACTCGGAGTGGCTTACCATTTCATGGTTCAGCCCAGTTTAAAATAATAATCATCACAATAATAAATTACAAAACAGAGAAGTCAAAATATGGTTTCAGTTGATTGCCAGCCACCCTCCAGGGATTCTGACTTTTAACCTCTGACCAGGAAGTTCTCTGTGAATGGCGCTCCAAAGAGGCATGGATTATATTCAATAGGTTCTAGATTCCTGCATTGTCTGTTTCTTTGGGTGCTTCCAAAAATGACATCTTAAGGGTTTGGTGGCACCCTCTTGCATCGATAGAAGCCCCCAAACCAGAAGCAAACATCGAAAAGTCGGCAGGCAGCTCAGCGGTTCGAATCCCCAGTGCTGCCGTGTAACGGGGTGAGCTCCCATGACTTATCCCAGCTTCTGCCAACCTAGCAGTTTCAAAAGCACATAAAAATGCAAGTAAGAAAGAATAGGGACCACCTTTGGTGGGAAGGGAACAGCGTTCCGTGCGCCTTTGGCGTTGAGTCATGCCGGCCACATGACCACGGAGACATCTTCGGACAGTGCTGGCTCTTCGGCTTTGAAACGGAGATGAGCACCGCCCCCCTAGAGTCGGTAACGACTAGCACATATGTGCGAGGGGAACCTTTACCTTTATGGATGAATTAAACAATGCATCCTGGGGGGGGGGGTTGCATGGAATTATTTTCAGTCAGCATGCTAGTTGAGAACGATGGGGTTCTGAATAGACGAGAGGAGGTGGCCTTCAACCACATGGATTGAGGTGTGCTGCTTTCCCAGGGTCTTGGAGGTGGCCTCTGCACAGGAGAAGGCAGGTAACCACGAGTAAAGAAAGAAAACCAATCGATTTGGGTTGGCCATTGAATGAATTTCTCGATTGGTTCAGATCTTCAGCCAGAGGACAGGCCTTGCCCCGTAAGCAGCCAGCCCAACAGCCTCAGATTGGTTAACCATGTTAATGTGTCTGGTGTTAACGAGCATCCCGGAAGATGCTGTGACCATCTAAAATCTAGATCATGGGTCGGCAACCTTAAACACTCAAAGAGCCACAAAAGTCCTAACCCGAAGCCACCAACCCCATGTTCAATTCTGGAGCCGAGCGGAAGTTGGTTTCCCCCCCACCATAGAGCAGCATCCTTTTTTCCTCTACCTGTCCTAACCGAAAACCCTATCAATTGTGGAGCCGATCCAGCGACAGGGAGCCTCAGCAGAGGGATGACAGAGCCACATGCGGCTCCAGAGCCCCGGGTTGCCGACTCTTGACCTAGATCAAGCCGGAATCTTGTCGTCATTTTCACCTAACGTTTCTCCGATTCCAGGCCGCTGGTTTTTTTTGGGGGGGGGGGCTCTTCTGGGTCCCCCCCCCGCTTCCCTTCCAAAGCAGCTTATATGTTCTTCTTCTGTCTTTGACTGTCTGAGGTTTAGTGAGTTCGATTAGCCGTGTGCTCCGAATCAAGTTCGGGAAGAAAGAGGAAGAGGAGGACCACGAGAAGAAGGAGGAAGACTGCGAGAAGAAGGCCAAGCATAGTATCGATGGCATTTTGGGTGACAAAGGTAGGCGTGGCTTAAAAAGAAACCCCTCCCCCCCAAAAAAATTATCTCTTTTTTTTTTTTTTAAAGTTTAGAGGTTCCCCTTTCAATTTCCCTGCACGGTTTCTTCCTGAGTAAATGAAATTCACATCGTGTTTCCTACTTACGATGGCTTTCTATATATACCGCTCTACTTTTCACTCTAATAATTTATTTTCTTCCCAGCGGACGGTCGAAATTTCTATAACTCTCCGTTTCCCAGTTTCAAGATTTTCCTTCTTCTAAAGAAATGTGCACTTTTACAAACTTAAGGGTTTTGTTCCTCCCCCCTCCCCCCCCCTGCAGATTTGGCAATGGATGCCTCAAGACAAATGGAAAAAGCCATTTGTCTGAAACTGGTCTAGGGTTTCCTGCCTGAGCAGGGGGTTGGGCTAGAAGACCTCCAAGGTCCCTTCCAACTCTGGTTGTTTTGTATTCTATTCCGTTTGCTATCGGTCTGCATTAAATTCTGCATATGAGACTCTGGAGTTAGCTAGATTTCTACTTTACTGGATTCCCCTGAGCGGCTAGTTTTCTGTGCTTGGGGAAGAGGCAGTTTTCCACACAAGGGACCCACCGCTTTGTCGCGATGTTGAAATGGTTGTTTTGTTGTAGCACGTAAACAAAAATAAGTACACTTGTTTCCAAGGGTTAGTTTATCCTGGTGGCTAGTTCAACAGAGCACTTGGTTTAAATCGAATAAGAATTGTTGGGTCCCTGCAAACCAGCCGCTTACGATTTTACGAAAGAGAAATCGGTGCAAAACAATAAACGAGAATCATTAAGCTTATTTCAGTTGTGCATAGGGGTGTGTTTGGTTTAAATGTGGATGTGCAGTTTGCAAAATGTTATATATTAGCCCAGGGGTGAAATGTAAAATTTGTTACTACCGGTTCTGTGGGCGTGGCTTGGTGGTGGTGGTGGGCGGTAGTGTGACTGGGTGGGTGTGGGCAACTTTTTTTTTTACTTTTAAAAGCATTTTTTCTACAACCTCTTCAGCCGAAGAGGTTGTTAAAAAATGCTTTTAAAAGCCTCTGACGATCAGGCAACTCAGCTGGGATCACCAGAGCCTTTTAAAAGCATTTTTTTCTACCGAAGGGTCTGACGATCCGGCAACTCAGCTGGGATCGTCAGAGGAGCCTTTTAAAAGCATTTTTTTTACAACCTCTTCAGCCGAAGAGGTTGTAGAAAAATGCTTTTAAAAGGCTCTGACGATCCCAGCTGAGCCCCGCGATCATCAGAGGCTTTTTTTTACTTTTAAAAGCATTTTTTTCAGCCGAAGAAAAAATGCTTTTAAAAGTTTTTTTTAAAAAAAACCTCTGATGACCACATGGCTCAGCTGGGCATGCGGAGGGGCAGGGATTTTTGCTACCGGTTCTCCGAACCACCCGCCGCCATCGCTACCAGATCAGGCGATCCGGTCCGAACCGGGAGCATTTCACTCCTGAATTAGGCTCTTTTTTTGAGGAAATGAGTTGTTTGCTTTAATCTATGAAGACATTCTCAGACAGGTGACATTTAAGCTAGAATAAGACCTTTGAGAAAGTAATAAAATCTTGGATGTCTTTTTCTGACACCTTTAAGGAATTAACTAAATATTCACAAAAATTGGAACTGTACAAAATCTTGGGTAGTATCTATACAAGACTCCCCCCCCCCCAATATTTTAAAGCAGGAAGAAATCAGATTTTTTTTAAAAAAAAATACAGTATATTTAAGATCAGTTTACCTCTTTCTCTACCTGTTTCATATTCTAGAAGACCATCAGTGTTAGTATATTTTCCGGTTAAACAATGGGGAAAAAAACCCTTAGTAGAAATTAATACATTTTTATTAAAAAAATTTACTTATTTTATAATTTATTTTGCATTGGAGTTTGAGGCGCAGAGTCATTAAACGCATTTCTTCATTCGCTCAACTGGGGCACTGTATCAATTCTTGAGACATTTGGGATTTTAGATTTTTTTTTTTACATTACCTTTCCCAGTTTGAGGCCAGAAAGCCTACAAACTGAGGGGTGGGGAGGATTTTTTTTAAAAAAAAAACAAAAAAATCTATTTCACACTTTTAAAACCATGTTTGAATTCATAATAACGGAGAACCAACAAAATTAAATATTTTTAATAAACTCTTTATTTATAATAAAGTCTTGAATGTGGGTGAGAGAGAGAGAGAGAGAGAAGAGAAAAAGAGAAAGAAAGAAAGAGGGGGGAGAGAGAAAGAGAGAGAGAGAAAGAAGGAAAAAAGAGAAAGAGAAAGAGAGAGAGAGAAAGAAAGAGAAAAAAGAAAAAAGAAAAAGAGAGGGAGAGGGAGAGAGGGAGGGAAAAAAGAAAGAAGGAAGGAAGGAAGGAAAGAAAGAAAGAAAGAAAAAAAGAAAAAAAGAAAGAAAGAAAGAAAGAAAAAGAAAGAAAGAAAGACATTGTGATATTAACAAATGCACAAACCAGGCATGCTTCTTCCTAGGGACTTCCGCCTTGGTTTTCTTTTTTAAATAGAATAGAATAGAATAGAATAGAATTTTTATTGGCCAAGTGTGATTGGACACACAAGGAATTTGTCTTGGTGCAGATGCTCTCAGTGTACATAAAAGAAAAGATACCTTCATCAAGGTACAACATTTACAACACAATTGATCAATATATCAATATGCACCCAAACAATAAATCATAACACAATTCAGAAGGCAGGGATGAGCAAGGACAGTGCCCGCATTTGACACGAGCATCATCGCGAAGTGTTCAAATCAATCCCACGTGAGTTGCTTTCTTTTATTTCCCAAAATCAAAGAAGAAGAATACCGAAAAGGGAAAGGGAAAGGAAAAAAAAGAAAAAGGCTGGGAAAATAGGGAAGGAAGCGGGGAGGCAGGGGAAAGGTGGTGGGGGGGGAATGTTCCCTTCCCTGCAAATTCATCCCGAGAATTACAGGATAAAATTGGGAGAGACACAAATTGCCCCCCCAGAGGGAAATGTCTGTCCTTTTCTTTCTTTCTTTCTTTCTTTCTTTCTTTCTTTCTTTCTTTCTTTCTTTCCTTCCTTCCTTCCTTCCTTCCTTCTTTCTTTCTTTTTTTCCTTCCTTCCTTCCTTTTCTTCCTTCCTTCCTTTTTTCCCCAAGAAATAATGCTTGCATTGCCAATTGAAACTTAACTCTTTCTTCCTTCCTTCCTTCCTCTTTTCCTTCCTTCCTCTTTCTTTCTTTCTTTTTTCTTTCTCTTTCTTTCTCTTTCTTTCCTTTTCTTCCTTTTCTTTTTCCTTCCTTCCTTCCTTTTCTTCCTTCCTTTTTCCCAAGAAATAATGCTTGCATTGCCAATTGAAACTTAACTCTTTCTTCCTTCCTTCCTTCCTCTTTACCTTCCTTCCTCTTTCTTTCTTTCTTTTTTCTTTCTCTTTCTTTCTCTTTCTTTCCTTTTCTTCCTTTTTTCCTTTTTCCCCAAGAAATAATACATGTGTTGCCAGTTGACACTTCTCTTTCTTTCTTTCTTTCTTTCTTTCTTTCTTTCTTTCTTTCCTTCCTTCCTTCCTTCCTTCCTTCTTTTTCTTTCTTTCTTTCTTTCTTTCTTTCTTCTTTCTTCCTTTCTTCCTTCCTTCCTTCCTTTCTCTTTTTCTTTCTTTTTTCTTTCTCTTTCTTTCTCTTTCTTTCCTTTTCTTCCTTCCTCCTTTTTTCCCAAGAAATAATGCATGTGTTACCAGTTGACACTTAACTCTTTCCTTCCTTCCTTCCTTCCTTCCTTCCTTCCTTCCTTCTTTTTCTTTCTTTCTTTCTTTCTTTTTTTTTGAGGCGGGGGGGGAAACATCTTTAAATACAAATCTCAAAGGCCACTAATCAAAAATTAAAATTATAAATTATAAATTATAAAAGAATTCCGGTGAGGGAGGGGAGGGCGTCGTGGCGAGCTCCCCTCGAGGTGTTGGTGCGTTGTGTTACTTTTGGCATCCAAATTGTGTATGTGTGTGTGTTCAAATTGAGAGGGGGGGTTCAGATGGGGAGGGGGATTTGGACTGTTTCTTTTCTTCTTCTTTTTTTTAAAGTTGAAAGGGAGAAGAGGGCGGCCGTGGGGCGGGGGAGGGAAGGTTGAGGAGGGGGCTCCGGCTGGGAAGCGGAGTCACTACGGATCACTTGCTTTGAGAGCCGCCGCGCGCGCCTGCTTAAATGGCTCTGTTAAAGAGATCAATTCCGCTGCCTGTTTCTTCTCCTCTTTTTAAACGGTCCCCAGGAACCTCCCGTGACAGCTGAAGGATGCCCCCGGGGGGACGGGGGGGACGGGGGGGGCGGTGGACGGGACAGGGGACATCAGATTCAATTATTCGCGAATATCGTTCGGAGGAGGGAAGGGGAGGGGAGGCATCCAGGAGAAACCCCCGTCAAATTCTCTTTAAAAAAAAACCACACACACACAAAACGGATTCTGCCTGCGTTCGGGAGGGGGGAGGTCAGGCGAATTTAGGGGGTCGTGTTGCAATCGAATGGAACCGTAACCCCCTTCTTTCTTTCTTTCTTTCTTTCTTTCTTTCTTTCTTTCTTTCTTTCTCTCTCTCTCTCTCTCTCTCTTTCTTCCTCTCTGTCTTTCTTTCTATCTCTTTTTTTTCTCTTTCTCTCCCTTTCCCTCTCTCCCTTTCTCCCTCTGTATTTTCTCTTTTCTCTTTTTCTTTCTCTCTCTCTTTCTCAATTTTTTTCTTTCTCTTTCTTTCTTTCTTTTTCTCTTTCTCTTTCTCTCTCTGTTTCTGTCTGTCCTTCTCTTTCTCTCTCTCCCTCTCTTTTCTTTTCTTTTTTCTTTTTCGCTTCTCTCAAAGGGAAAAACTACTTTTTTTCAAAGGGAAAAAAAAACCCTTCGTCTCTTTTTTTTTCCGCCTTTTTTTTTAAAAACGCATCTTCCATATTTCGTTTGGAGGGCGGGCGAAGAGAGAGAGAGAGAAAGAGAAAAGGCGTCGCCGCGATTTCGCGTTTGGCCGGCCGGCCTTTTCTGTTTCGCCGGCCGGCCGGCGTGGGTGGGTGGAAAATAAAAGATCATTTTCGGGATACCCGGCGGGGACCCATCCGGAGCCGGGGGGAGGGGGCTGGGGGTCGGCAAAGGGATTTGGCGGGCCCCCAAGGGAAGGTTTCCCCGCTAACCGCGGCGGGGTTCGGGAAACAACGCTGAACTTGCGGCGGCCGACATCGGCCGGCCCTTCCCCGGCCTGTAGCCGAGTCGGGAGCCGCGATAGGACCGGGCGGGGGGTTTCTCTTGCCGCCGGGACCCTCGCCAAGAAGCGGGCCGCGTTCCGCCCTGTCGAGTCGGGAAAGGGATGGGCAAGAAAGCCACTCTGCACCCGACTTGAGCCAGCCCATCTGGAGCGACTGAAACCCCTCCTGGATGGCTCGGCTCGGCTCGAAAACGACTTCCCCAACGACCCCCGATGGCGCTTGGACTCTCGGTTGGCGGCCGGTCGGAAAAGCCTGGCGAATCCGGCGTTACGGTCTCTCCGGGCCCAGCGGGGACGCGCCGGGAGCCTCGAGGTCCGGCGTTCGGCCAGCCGAGCCCCCCCTCCTCCTCTTCCTCTTCCCTCCTCTTCCTCTTCCTCCTTTTCTTCCTCTTCTTCTTCCTCCTCTTCTTCCTCCACCTCCTCCCTCTTCCTCTTCCTCCTCTTCTTCCTCTTCCTCCTCCTCCCTCTTCTTCCTCATCCTCTTCCCCTTCCCCTCCGCCGCCGCCGAGTTGTTGAACTTCAGGGGCGAGGGGCGGCGGGGCGGCTGGGCGGACCCGGGGCGGCTCTTTCCACACAGGCACCCCCCCCCACTCCACTCTCTCTATCTCGCAAGCCGCCCCTTTGGGTCGGGGGCGGCGGGGTGGATGAGTGTCGCGGGGGTCGCGCTTATTCTCATTCAAAGGCTCGCGCGCGGAGCAAAGTTGGGAACAAAAGCGACGGGGGGTGGGTGGGAGAAAGGAAAAGTAAATTATTCCGCGCGACACACACACCCTCCCCCACCTTCCCCGGCCGGCCACTGTTTTGTCCGAGTGCCCGCGCCGTCTATTTGGGGGGCGGGAGTCGGGGGGGAGGGTGGGCGCTTTCTCCCCTACCTCCTCCAGCCCGCCCGGGGGCCGCCGAGACGCCCCGGCAAAAGGCGCCTTTGTGCGCGGACCTGCCCGTTCGCCCGCCCGGCTCTCTCTGTCTCTCTCTCTCTCTCCTCGGCCGGAGTGCGGGTCCCCCCCCCCAAACCGCCTTTTGGGGGTGCTTCAGAAAGGGTCATGATGATCCAGGATGCGTTCCTCCCGGAGGCTCCGCGTCGGGGTCTTCTTGGTTCGTTAAGACAAGTGGAAGAAAACCCGAATGATGGTTTTATATATTACAGTAACGCCCCCCCCCTCCACTTCGATCACCCCCGCATTTCACAATCCGTTTAGTGTTTCACCCGCCCTCCCCCACCCCACCCCGAGAAAAGGGGCGGTTTCAAGCGCCCCCATCTTTCGACTCCTGTCCAGCGGGCCCGCTTCCTACGTCCAGGGATGTTAAGGCGAACCGCGAGGAGGAGGAGGCAACCGGGGGTCGGGGGTGGGGGAAGCACCCCGAAAGCCAGCAGGGGAGCTTTCTCGCGAGGAAACCCCCTTTTTTTCCCTCCAGTTTCCTTTCCCAACCCCGTCCCCGCCTGCTGTGGCTTCTCCAGCGAAGTTTGTGGGCTTTCGAAATTTCCCACCTGCCTTGGGGAGCATCCCGCAGCATCCTTTCTCCTCCTCCTTCAGAAAATGTGGAAGTTGGAGGGGATCCGCAGGGTTTTCAACTCCTGATTTGCAAAATTCAATTCCTTCTGTCCGTCTGTCTCTGACTCTCTTATTTTCTTTCTCTCTTTTTCTCTCTCTCTCTCTCCCCCTCTCTCCCTTTTTCTCTTTTTCTTTCTCTCGCTCTTTCCTCACTCTTTCTCTCCCACCCTCTCTCTCTCTTTTTTTCTTTTTTCTTTTCCCCCCTCTCTCTCTTTTCTTCTCCTTCTCCCTCCTTCTCTCTCTCCCTCTCTCTCTTTTTTCTCTTTCTCTTTTCCCTCCCTCCCTCCCTCCCTCCCTCTCTTTTTCTTTTTCCTTTTTCTCTCTTTCTTTCTCTCTCTCTCTTTTTTCCCTTCTCTCTCTCTTTCTCTCCCTCTCTCCCTCCCTCTTTCTTTCCCTTTTTCTTTTTCTCTTCTCTCTCTCTCTCTCTCTTTCTCCCTCTCTTTCTCTCCCTCTCTCCCTCTTTCTTTCTTTTTCTTTTTCCCTTCTTCCTCCCCCCCCTCTCTCTTTCTGTCTCTGTCGCTGTCTCTCTCACACACACACACTTTCCCCTCCTCCTTTCCAAATTCTTTCAGGAGGCAGAGAGATTTCAAAACCGCTGGTAGAACCTTACAGAAAGCAGCTGACCCAGAGTCCCGTCTCCCCCAAGTTGTTCCATTCACACCTCTGATAGAGAGTCTTAATAGCAATAGCAATAGCCCTTAGACTGGTATAATGCTTCACGGTGCCTTTATGGCCCTCTCTAAGCGGTTTCCAGAGTCAGCCTCTTGCCCCCAACAATCTGGCTCCTCATGTTACCGACCTTGGAAGGCTGAATCAACCTTGAGCCAGTCAGTCAGGATCAAACTTCTGACAGTGGGCAGAGTTAGCCTGCAATACTGCTTTCTAACCACCTGGGAGGGAGGGAAGGAGGAAGATAGATAGATAGATAGATAGATAGATAGATAGATAGATAGATAGATAGATAGATAGATAGACAGATAGATAGCAATAGTACTTAAGACTTATATACTGCTTCACAGTGCTTTTACAGCCCACTCTAAGCGGTTTACAGAGTCAGCCTCTTCCCCCCAACAATCTGGGGTCCTCCTTTTACCCACTTCGGAAGGATGGAAGGCTGAGTCATCTTTGAGCCTGGTGAGATTTGAACTGCCAAACTTCTGGCAGCCAGCAGAAGTATCCTGCAGTACTGCATTCTAACCACTGGGAAGGAAGGAAGGAAGGAAGGAAGGAAGGAAGGAAGGAAGGAAAATAGCAATAGCACTTGACTGCTTCATAGCTCTCTCTAAGCAGTTTACAGAGTCAGCCCCTTGCCCCCCAACAATCTGGGTCCTCATTTTACCCACCTCGGAAGGACAAAAGGCTGAGTCAACCTTGAGCCAGTCAGGATTGAACTGCATGCAGTGGGCAGAGTTAGCCTGCAATACTGTATTCTAATCATTGGGAAAGGAAGGAAGGAAGGAAGGAAGGAAGGAAGGAAGGAAGGAAGGAAGGAAGGAAGGAAGGAAGGAAGATAGCAATAGCACTTCTTAGACTTATATACCGCTTCACAGTTGCTTTTACAGCCCTCTCTAAGCAGTTTACAGAGTCAGCCTCTGTTAAAAACAGGAAGTAACGACGACTGGGTGGGTGGGTGGAGCCTCATGCTGACGTCGCTACAGGTTCTCTGAACCACCCGCTGCCATCGCTTCCGGTTCGGCCAAACCGGTCCGAACCAGTAGCATTTCACCTCTGACTTGAACTGTTCAGTTTCTACCGGTCCCAGATTGTGAATTGAATTGAAGTTTTAACAATGACAGTAATACATTCTGTTCCAAAATCAGGGAGCCCATATTGGCATTGCGAGCTGCCTCTTGGTCATATATATGTCATGCAAAGAGTTGCATGCCAATCCTTCTGCCTTGAATGCATTCCCTGAAAAAACAAAAAAAACCCACCATGCGTTGTCTTCTATTTGTCGGGCCAAACTCTTTGTCATGGCCACTTTTCTCAAAACGTCCCTGTAAGGTAGTCTCACCTTTGGGGTTTCCCTAAAGCAGGGGTGTCAAACTCAAGGCCCGGGGGACCAGATCCGGCCCGCGGGGTGCTTAGATCCGGCCCATGGGGCCAGCCTGGAAGCAGCAAAGGATCGGCCCCGCAGTGCCTCTGCCAGCGAAAATGGAGCATGTGCGCTCCGTTTTCACTGACAGAGGGCTATCAAAACAAAAGAAGAAATGTTCCCCCTTTTGCATTTGAGCGTGCAAGAAGGGGCAGGAAAGGAGAAAGGGAAAGAGGAAAGACAAAGAGGAAGAAGGGAAGGTGGGAAGAGAGCAAGGAAGGAAAAATAAGGAAAGAGGGGAAGGAAGAAGAAAGGAGAAGGGAGAGGGAAGGAAAAAGAAGAAAAGGAAAGGAAGGGAAGGGAAGGGAAGGGAAGGGAATGGAGGAAGGAAGGAAGGAAGGAAGGAAGGAAGGAAGGAAGGAAGGAAGGAAGGAAGGAAGGAAGGAAGGAAGGAAAGAAGGAAGGAAGGAAGGAAGGAAGGAAGGAAGGAAGGAAGGAAGGAAGGAGAAAGAGGAAGGGAGGAAGAAAGGAAGGAAGGAAGGAAGGAAGGAAGGAGAAGGAGGAAGGAAGGAAGGAAGGAAGGAAGGAAGGAAGGAGAAGGAGGAGGAAGGAAGGAAGGAAGAAAGGAGAAGGAGAAAGGAAGGAAGGAAGGAAGGAAAGAAGGAGAAGGAGGAAGGAAGGAAGGAAGGAAGGAGAAGGAAGGAAGGAGGAGGAGGGAAGGAAGGAGGAGAGGAGAAGGAGAAAGGAAGGAAGGAAGGAAGGAAAGAAGGAGAAGGAGGAAGGAAGGAAGGAAGGAAGGAAGGGAGAAGAAGGAAGGAAGGAGAAGGAGGAAGGAAGGAAGGAAGGAAGGAAGGAAGGAAGGAGAAGGAGGAAGGAAGGAAGGAAGGAAGGAAGGAAAGAAGGAGAAGGAGGAAGGAAGGAAGGAAGGAAGGAAGGAAGGAAGGAAGGAAGGAAGGAAGGAAGGAAGGAAGGAAGGAAAGAAGGAGAAGGAGGAAGGAAGGAAGGAAGGAGAAGGAGGAAGGAAGGAAGGAAGGAAGGAAGGAAGGAAGGAAGGAAGGAAGGAAGGAAGGAAGGAAGGAAGGAAGGAAGGAAGGAAGGAGATTATAATGAGAGGGAGGAAGGGTCTCAGGGAAGTCCTGCCTTAGCACTTGGCCACTACAGGTGCCCCTGACATGAATCCCGTGTCACGCCCACCATGGCCCCTCTGAGGTCAAACACAACCCTGATGCAAATGAAATTGAGTTCAACACCCCTGCCCTAAAGTGTCAGGAGCAGGAAATCTCCAGCGGCCATGAATTCGTTCACAAATCTCGCGCCCCACCACCCCCCACCACCACCCCATGGGTAAAATTCAAGAAAGGAAATCTTTCCGAACACTTCTTTCTAAAAACTTCTGTAGCCATTCCTCTTTTTAATCCGGCACCATTTGATGAATAGATACAGACCAGTGGTGGGTTTCTACCGGTTCAGCCCGGTTCGGCCGAACCGGTAGTGGTGACGGCGGGAGGCTCCGCCCAACCCGCCCAGACGTCATCACGGATGCTCTGCGCATCCCGTTTCCGAACCGTGAGCGAAGGTAAGAGGAACCCACTACTGATACAGCCCCTCCTCAGCCGTACTAGAATTGGGTCATTGGGTGAGGTGTTGACATACGAGGCCTTTGAGCTGTAGGGGAAAGAATTTAGCCGAACGGTTTTCATGAAGAGCCGTGCCGATGCTGTGATTGCCCTACTTGAATCCTCTCCCGTCCCCGCTTCCCCGTTTCGTTTCAAGGAACCTCAGGATCTTGTGCCCATTCGGAACAGGGTGGGACCAAATCTCCATGGCTAGATTCCTTATCGTTTTCATCTTTTATTTTTGGCCTGCTACCGGGGGGCGAAGGTGGTGGTGGGAAATGAAGTCCCATATTTTTCAGAGTATAAGACGCACTTCCCCTCCAGCCCCCACGCAAAAAAAGTGGGTGGAAATGTCGCCCATGTGTCTTACACAGCGAATATTGCAGCAGGATGGAGGGGTTCGGTGCGTTGCCGATCAGCTGTTCTCGAACGGGCCGTGGTGGCGAACGGGCCGCGGTGGTGGCGAATAGGGCCACAGTGGTGGCGAATTGGGCCGTGGTGGCAACTGGGCGGCGGTGGCAAGCGGGCCAGATGAATACTGGATGGATGCTGGGAGGCAGAGGCAGATTTTTTTTTTCTTGTTTTCCTCGCCAAAAGCTAATAAGTCCGGAGCGTCTTATAGTCCGAAAAATAGGTTAGCTCACCGTGTATTGTTCTTCAAAGCAATTGAAGGCCACTTTATTTTACTAATTCCAAGCTACCACGTCCGTTTCTCTTTGGGCTGGATGCCACTTAAGAATTGAGTTAATTGCTGACTGCGTCTTGGATTGGCCAAGAAGGCAGCGTAGAAAGTTTTTTTAAAAAAAATTTCACCTGCGCTCCAGGGCAGAGAAAGGTGACCAACAGGTGATTTTTCTGATGGGAGGGCAGATAAGCACAGCCTTACACTTTTTTTCTTTTTTTTTGGCCCTACTCCTCCTCTTCCTCCTCCTCTTCCTCCTCCTCTTCCTCCTCCTCTTCCTCCTCCTCTTCCTCCTCCTCCGCTTCTTCCTCCTCCTCCTCTTTTCCATACAACAACAACCCTGTGAGGTGGGTTTGGCTGAGAAAGAGAGAGAGAGAGAGAGAGAGAGAGAGAGAGACCCAAAGTTACCTAGAAGGGATACTGGCCCCAAACCCAACACAATTGGGTCTCCACACAACCTTTGCTTTCGACCCACCCTTTAACCCAGCATCACTGAGATCCAGGGTTATTTGTGGGAAAAGGGGGATCCTTCTGTCCCCTCCTCCCAAGTCTTCCAAAGCTGCATTTTAAAACACATTTAGGGATGAAAGCCACACAATTATCCCCCCTTATGTTTGCTGAAAATTAGCCCGGAGAGAAAATGACAGCAGAATTGGGGTTGCGCTGTTAGATGCTTGAGAATTTTTTTTAAAAAAAAATGTTCCTAACATTCTAGAATCAGTTCGAAATCTGGTCTGGTTGGCATCTCCTGGCAATTATGTCCAACCTTGGCAACTTTATTTGTACCCTATGACTATCATCAAGTGTTGTACCTTAGGATTCTTGACAAAGGTATCTTTCCTTTTATGTACACTGAGAGCCTATGCACCAAAGACAAATTCCTTCTGTGTCCAATCACACTTGGCCAATAAAACATTCTATTCTATTCTATTCTATTCTATTCTATTCTATTCTATTCTATTCTATTCTATTCTATTCTATTCTGATTTCTTATTCTATTCTATAATTCTCTTTTCTTTTCTTTTCTTTTCTTTTCTTCTCTTCTCTTCCCTTCCCTTCCCTTCCCTTCCCTTCCATTCCATTCCATTCCCTTCCCTTCCATCCCATTCCATTCTATTCCTTATTTCTGTTCTGTTATAGATAGATAGATAGATAGATAGATAGATGATAGATAGATAGATAGATAGATAGATAGATAGATAGATAGATAGATAGATAGATAGATAGATAGATAGATAGATAGATAGATAGATAGATAGATAGATAGATAGATAGATAGATAGATAGAGAGAGAGAGAGACAGACAGACAGACAGACAGACAGACAGACAGACAGACAGACAGACAGACAGACAGACAGACAGATAAATATGTGGACAGACAGATGGTAGGTTAGATAGATAGATAGATAGATAGATAGATAGATAGATAGAGATAGATAGATAGATAGATAGATAGATAGATAGAGACAGACAGACAGACAGACAGACAGACAGACAGACAGAAAGACAGACAGATAAATCTGTCGCGAGTTTAAAACACATTTATTCATCTGCGCAGGACTGGATTAGATTTTAAATTTATATTGGTTTTTAATGGGTTTTATTATTTATATTGCTTTTTAATAATTCGGCCTTTTAGAATAAGTTTTTTAATTGTTATTTTAATTTGTATTTATATGTTTTTACTTGCCTGTGAACCGCCCTGAGTCCTTCGGGAGATAGGGCGGTATATAAATGTGATTAATAAATAAATAAATAAAAAATAAATATGTGGACAGACAGATGGTAGGTCAGATAGATAGATAGATAGATAGATAGATAGATAGATAGATAGATAGATAGATAGATAGATAGATAGATAGATAGATAGATAGATATGCACCAAGACAAATTCCTTTTGTGTCCAATCACACTTGGCCAATAAAGAATTCTATTCTGTTCTGTTCTAGATAGATGGATGGATGGATGGATGGATGGATGGATGAATGGATGGATGGATAGATAGATATATACGAAGACAAATTCCTTTTGTGTCCAATCACACTTGGCCAACAAAAAACATTCTATCCTATTCTATTCTTTAAGACTTGTCGACTTCAACTCCCACAATTCCCCAGCCAGCCGGGGTTGTCCACAGGCCGTTAAAGTTGCCAAGGTGTTGGATGCCCCTGATGTAGACTGTTGGCAAACCACACCTCTACCATCAACGTTGGCAACCAAACACCTGAGGTTATCGCTTTCCAGGTAGTCCTTAACCTTCAGCGCGGTTGGACCAACGCCTCGAGGCTCGACCTCAACACGTTTGGATCGTGGTTTGAGGATGATGCTCCTCCATTAGAAACCGCGCCCGAAGGCCTCCGGTCCAAAATTCGCCCCTGGCCTTTTCTTTTCCAAATCCAGCCTCTGGCGGAGGGCTTAAAAATGGAGCCACCCCCCAGTTCAGAAGCGGAGCGTATATATAAACTATTTTCAGATGTATCGGTCAATTTGCCATGCTCCTCTTCGCCCTGGGCTTTTGAGGTAGAAAGTGTAGGCCTGTTTTTCCACCCTCCCTCCTTCCTGGGATCTCCCTGGGCCCCCCCTCAGGTTTCTAAAATTGGAATGAAGCACTTGGCTTGACCCTTCAAAAAAAGGATGCGGAGCAATGCACTCGCTTTTGAAGGGTTGGTCCACTCATGGCCTCCTTTGTCCGAAGGGCCTAAAGTTCACAGATCAAAGTGACCTCTGGTGACCTCTTCCTCTACAACAAGAAGGAGGGAGGAGGAGGAGGAGGAGGGAAGGAGGAGGAGGGGAGGAGATGGTGGGCAGTCCAAAGTAGGAAGCCCTCTCCTGCCTCCTTTGAATTTCTCCTCCATCTTCGTAGTAGACCGACAGACTCAGCTCTGTTCAGTGTTTCCAACAAAGATACGATTGTGGCTTTAGGGTCTCCAGATTTCAGGTCTTTGTGAAGAAACTCTTGGCCACCGTTGGAGATTTCTTCTTCGTTGGAAGATGAGAACCTCGATTCGTCCTCCAGGCAGACAATTACCATCCCTGGGTCTACCTTCTCTACCGTTTTCCAACCGATCTATTTTTTATTATTTAAAAAAACAAAGAAACAAACAACCTCAATTTTGACTTGCTTTTTTTTGGGCCGAATATCCTCCGTTTGATTATTATTATTATTATTATTATTTATTTATTATTTATTAAATTTTTATACCGCCCTTCTCCCGAAGGACTTAGGGCGGTTTACAGCCATAATAAAAAACAACAGCAATATACACATAAAACCATAGTTTAAAAAACTTATTATACAAATGGCCGAATTAAAACATTTAGAATAAAACCCCAAATTTTAAAATGTTAAAACATTAAAACTAATTAAAATCCTATTAAAATCCTATGCCAGTCCTGTGCGAACAAACAAATTCTCGCGTTCTTGTGAAACGGCCGTAGTAGCCAGGCGGGGTTGGGAAAACGAGCTGTCGGTCGGCTAAGTCCTCAACGGAACAACCGACCATGACGGAGCCCTCCCTCCCCCCCAATGTCCGTTTTACTAAGTGAGACAGTTGTTGCGTCTGTTTTGCGACCTTTCCTCGCCGCACTTTTGGAGTGAATCAACTGCGTTGGTTAACACAAGTGGCAACGTGAACCCAGCTTCCCCGTGGACTGGTCAGAAGGTCACCAAAGACGGGGGGGAGGGGGTTGTCACATGACCCACCCACCCATTCCCTGGGGACGCTACGATCGTCATAAATACGAGTCCGTTGCCAAGAGTCTTGAATTTTGATCACGTGAACTATGGGGTGGGGGGTGGGGGGAGAGGCTGCAATGGTCGTGTGAAAAACGATCCCGTCAGCGCCGTTGTAACTTTGAATGGTCCCTAAACAAACCGTTGTCAGTCGAGGACCATAAGAAAGGCGAATTTCATTCTCGGGCTAAAGATAAAGATAAATTAGGGGCGGCAATTGTGAATCGTTTAGGATTTCCATTGCTATAGCTTCTGCTTGAGAATTACTGAATTTTTATTATTTTCAAAAAAAAGAAAAGAAAAGAAAAGGACTAGAATTTTAAATTTTAAATCTGGTTTTAACTGGGTTTTATTATCTTATTGTAGTTTTAATATTCGGCCGTATTTAATAAGTTTTTTTAAATTGGTGTTTTATTTTGTACTTATATGTATGTTTTATTAGGCTGTAAACCGCCCTGAGTCCCTTGGGAGATAGGGCGGTATAAAAATGCGATTAAATAAATAAATAAATAAAAGAAGCAAAGCCTTTATCCCGGGGTGGGGGGGGGATGGGGGCTTTCCAGCCTGGACCCCTGGATGAATTCTGCAAAGCCTTCCATTATTTTAATCTCTGACGGAGCATCCCGTCTCTCTCTCCCCCCCCCCTCTCTCTCTCTCTCGCTTCTCGGTGCGTTGTTGAACAAACACTCAGCGGGAATGCCTCAATTCCCGCCTTTCAAACTCTGCGTATAGACAGGGGAACCTCGAAAGAAAAGCATTTATATATTTATGTATTCCCGTTGATTCTTTCCCTCCTTCTCCTCTTTTGAAAGGCCCTTGAATTCTAACCACCTTCACAGATTTTAGGCGGGAGGAGTGGGGGGGAAAGAGAGAGAGAGAGAGAAGCATTTAGAATAGAATAGAATAGAATAGAATAGAATAGAATAGAATAGAATAGAATAGAATAGAATAGAATAGAATAGAATTTTTATTGGCCAAGTGTGATTGGACACACAAGGAATTTGTCTTGGTGCATATGCTCTCAGTGTACATAAAAGAAAATAGAATAGAATAGAATAGAATAGAATAGAATAGAATAGAATAGAATAGAATAGAATAGAATAGAATAGAATAGAATTTTTATTGGCCAAGTGTGATTGGACACACAAGGAATTTGTCTTGGTGCAGAGGCTCTCAGTGTACATAAAAGAAAAGATACCTTCATCAAGGTATTTAAAATATCTACCTTGAATTGTATACATTTCCCATCACCAAACCCTTCGGGAGTGCAAGGCAACCCTTCCCTTGCCTGCTCTGAGGAAAATCTCCCTGAATTATGAAGGAGACGGAAGTTTATCCGCCCGGGTTCTTCCCAAGGTTTAATAAATTTATTTTTTGGAACGAAACCGCGACGGATTTTTGACAAGGCAGAAACGTCGCAATAGATCTTTAACTTCGTCGTAGCTGTCCAAAGCCAAAGACATACGAAGGAAAAAGGGAAAAGGTTTAATTTTGAAGTGTGTGTGTGGGTGTGTGTGTATTGTGTTAAATTTATATTTAAGATAAAGGTCAAGGTTCCACTCACACATCTGTGCTAGTCGTTCCCGACTCTAGGGGGCGGTGCTCATCTCCGTTTCAAGGCCGAAGAGCCAGCGCTGTCCGAAGACGTCTCCGTGGTCATGTGGCCGGCATGACTCAACGCCAAAGGCGCACGGAACGCTGTTCCCTTCCCACCAAAGGTGGTCCCTATTTTTTCTCTACTTGCATTTTTTACCTGCTTTCGAACTGCTAGGTTGGCAGAAGCCAGGACAAGTCACGGGAGCTCACTCCGTTACGCGGCGCTAGGGATTCAAACCAGTGAACTGCCGACCTTTCGGTCAACAAGCTCAGCATCTTAGCCACTAAGCTACCGCGTCCCTTCTAAATTTATATTTACTGACAAAGAAATAAAGAGAGGCTAATATAGATCTATTTCAAGCTATTTAGTTCTCATCAGCTAGCCATACCCTTCTGGGATTCGAAACCTATCTATCATCTGTCTATCTATCTATCTATCTATCTATCTATCTTTTCCCTCTTCCCTTCTTTGAAATCCTTCTGTGTTTTGTCCACTTAAAACCTTTCGCCACATTTTTAGAGAAGGAAGGGGAAGGGAAGGGACAATTTCCTTTTTGCTTCTTAACTGCCAGGTGTATCTTGCAATGACTCTTTTATTTTTTCCCCTGAACGGTGCAGTTTTTCTTCTGGTTCTTATTTTCTTCTTCTTTCTTCTTTCTTCCTTCCCCTTCTTCTTTTTCTTCGACTTCTTTCTTTCCTTTTAATTCGCCCTTCGCGGCTCTTCATTGCCTTCGCCGGCCGCTGCATTTCGGCTTTAAGAAAAGACGAGCAACTTTTCTAAAAACTCCGGAGAGAAAACCCGTGCGCCCGCGTGTGTGTGTGTGTGTGTAAGGGCTTTTGAATGAGGGGAAATAGTTGTCCGATTTTGCCATGGTATGCTCAGCCACCGTCGCCTAATCTATCTTTCATTTTGACCGACAAATGTCGAGAATCTGTATCTGTCTCCAACCCCTCGGGAGACTTGATTAATTCACAAAAGGGTACCATTATCCAAAGGAGAGAAACAGGGAGAGAGGGCGAAGGAAACCGTGATCTGCAGAAGGAGGGTGTCTTTAAACGATTGACTTAGTGGGTGAAGTCAAAAGCAAACACACTGGGATCTTTAAAGAGAGGGAGGGAAAGTGGGGGAAGCGAGGAGGCGGTGGGCTTGGGTGGAAAAAACGAAATAGGAGCAACCGAGCCGGAAAGCAGAGGGAAAAGTCATCGTCCCCGAGTATCTCTCTTCCATCTGGTTGCCCTTCTTTGAGCTTCACCCGTCTTCTCAAAAGTTGCGTCCACCTTTTTCTACCGCCTTTTCCTGAAAATAAGACCGGGTCTTATATTAATTTTTTTTTTTTTTGCTTTTTGGGACTTATTTTCTGGTTAGGTCTTATTTTGGTGGTGGGGGTGGGGGGGGAAATGCGGTAATAAATGCATCCATCTGCCTGACAATCTTAACTGGGGCTTATTTTGGGAGGTAGCCGGTAATGAAATCCATTATTTTTTTTTACTACTGGTTCTGTGGGCGTGGCTTGGTGGGTTTGGTATGGCTTGGTGGGCGCGGCAGGGGAAGGATACTGCAAAATCCCCATTCCCTCCCCACTCCTGGGGGAAGGCTATTGCAAAATCTCCATTCCCTCCCCACTCTGGGGCCAGCCAGAGCTGGTATTTGCCAGTTCTCCGAACTGCTCAAAATTTCTGCTACCGGTTCTCCGAACTGCTCAAAATTTCCGCTACCGGTTCTCCGAACTGCTCAAAATTTCCGCTACCGGTTCTCTGAACTGCTCAAAATTTCCACTACCAGTTCTCCAAATTGCTCAAAATTTCCACTACCGGTTCTCCAAAGTGCTCAAAATTTCCACCACCGATTCTCCGAACTGCTCAAAATTTCCGCTACCGGTTCTCCGAACTGCTCAAAATTTCCGCTACCGGTTCTCCGAACTGCTCAAAATTTCCGCTACCGGTTCTCCGAACTGCTCAAAATTTCCGCTACCGGTTCTCCGAACTGCTCAAAACTTCCGCTACCGGTTCTCCGAACTGCTCAAAATTTCCGCTACCGGTTCTCCGAACTGCTCAAAACTTCCGCTACCGGTTCTCCGAACTGCTCAAAATTTCCGCTACCGGTTCTCCTGAACCTTTCAGAACCTGCTGGATTTCACCCCTGGGGATAGGGCTTATATTACGAGCATCCTGAAAAATTATGTTAGGACTTATTTTCCGGTTGGGTCTTATTTTGGGGGAAACATGGTAGATATCTCAGAGATTCCCCACCTCCCACTTTCTTTTCAGTCTGAAGTCTCCAAAATTTAAATTTTAATGGGAACAGTCAATGTTAACAACCCCTTTAACTTGCTAACTGCGTTAACCTGTTTTCTAGGTTTGTCCAAATCTAACCCTATTGAGATGGATTCACCCAAGACCTTGGGCCACCAAAACCTGGGGGGGGGGAGAAATCCTAACCATGATTGGTTAACATTCAAGTTGGTCAGCCAATTGAAGTAGAGCTTTTTTTATTTACATTTATATCCCGCCCTTCTCCGAAGACTCAGGGCGGCTTACAGTGCGTAAGGCAATAGTCTCATTCTATTTGTATATTTACAAAGTCAACTTATTGCCCCCCCCAACAATCTGGGTCCTCATTTTACCTACCTTATAAAGGATGGAAGGCTGAGTCAACCTTGGGCCTGGTGGGACTCGAGCCTGCAGTAATTGCAGGCAGCTGTGTTTTAATAACAGGCTATCTTACAGCCTGAGCCACACCGCAGCCTTGAATTCCACTTGGTTGTAAAAAAAGATATAAAAGTAACAGTTTGAACCCCAGCAGAGATTCTCTCCTGGTTATACTAAAGAGAATCAAAGTGAGGCAACCTTGAGCTTCTATCTCACCTCTTCCGGTCTGTCCAAGCTAACTTAAGGATGGTTAGTTAAATTCTTTCTTCACCTCCATGCCAGCTGGTGGGTGTTTTTTCATTAAATTGGTTGTTGAAGAAACTTGGTCAAAACTTAAAAGAGAGAGAGAGAGAGATAAGAGAGGAAGAAGGAAGGTGGGATGCTAGTAGATGGTCTAAGAGTCTTGTGTGAACGCAATCCCCAAGTGAAATGGCCACAGGGAAGTTCATTGATGTTAGAAAGAAGTTGGAAAGAACAACACAATTGTTGTGCCTCGTCCGCTTTCCCTGCAGCCGGGCCCATCTTATCTGCTTCCGAACGCTGAGGAATGTCCTAGCATGCCTCCCGGCCCCAGCCCTGGCTCCATGCCCAGACAGGCCGAGGAGGAAGAAGTGCCTCCAGCCCCCAGCTCTGGCTCCATGCCCAGGCAAACGGAGCAACTAGACCCCTCCCCCTCCCCCACAGCATGTGAGCCTGAGGAAGGTCAATTACCAACAGCTGCAGACTGGAGTGACCCGCGCTTCAGGAGAATTGATAGGTGGCGGCAACAGAAGGAAGGGAGGGGCAGGCCTGGATAAGTGCTGAGTCATGGAGCCACACCCCATGGCCTATATAAAGGATCTGCTTTCTGGCATTCTCTGAGTCAGGCAAAGTCTAACTTGGATTGCTGAAGTCACTTTCTGGTCTCCTGCCTGCCTTGAGAACTTTGCTAGGACTTTGGCAGAGCTGCAGGGCACACCTGATTCGGATTTCCCTGACCCGGCCGTCAGCGGAGGGACGGGCAATTGAGGCATCTGAGAGAATGAATGCTAGACCAGAGGTCTCCAACGTTGGCCACTTTAAGACTTGTGGACTTCAATTCCCAGAGTTCTGGGAGTTGAAGTCCACAAGTCTTAAAGTGACCAAGGTTGGAGAGCCCTGTGCTAGACTTCTCCAGGGATTCTTTGAAGGCCTTGAAAATACTACTGACAAGTTGGGTGCTACTACCGTGAACTTCACCCTACAGGCATCTTCTAGCTAAGCTAGTCCCAGTTTGAGACCAGAATGACTTCCATCCCAAAAGACTCGGGCCAACCTACATTCTCTAACCTAGCTTATGGGTCTCTGAAGCTGGCCAATTGGTCTCCCTTGTGTGCTGCTGGACTGATGCTCACAAACTGGACCTCAGGTTGATGTGGACCACAAGAGCATGAGTCCAGTTCCAGGTCCACCCTAGAAATCTTGAGTGGTTTAAAAAAAGCTACCGGTTCATCCGAACCGGTAGTTCCGACAATCAGCTGTGCCGCACGGTTTATATTCGCTAGAAAGGGAAGCTAAATTACGTGGCACAGTTGTTTTTCCCCCCGCCCTTGCTGTTCTACTTACCTAGTGAAGTCTTCTTTTTCCTTGCGAAGTATGCATTTGGTGTGCACTGTGCATGCATGCGCTGCATGTGTTTGGCACACTATGCGCCTGCACGGGCAGCGAACTGGTGGCGATCCACGGGGGATTTCACCACAGGGGCACTGGAAACCGGAAGAGCAGCTCCCCGCCACGCACGCTTCTGGTTTCTGGTGTACATGCGCGTGTGAAGACCTGCTGGCTCACACTGGGATGCTCAGCTCAGCTTCCTGGTGTGCGCATGTGCGCCAGGGAACTGCTCTTCCGGTTTCTGGCGCTTTTGCACATGCGAAGACCAGCTGGCCGGCACCAAAACCCATAAGATGGCTGGTGTGCCCAGAGAGATGGCTTTGCATGCCACTTCCGGCCCGCGTGCCATAGTTTTGCCATCACGACTGGTTGTCCAATTTCTTCTTAAAAACTTCCAGTGGTGGAGCATGCACAACGACTGAAGGCAAGTTGTTCCACTGATTCATTGTTCTCACTGTCAGGAAATTTCTCCTTGGTTTCTCTCCTTGATTAGTTTCCACCCATTGCTTCTTGTCCTGCCTTCAGGTGCTTTGGAAAATAGCTTGACTCCCTCTTCTTTGGGGCAGCCCCTGAGAGATTGGAAGGCTGCTATCATGTCTCCCCTAGTCCTTCTTTTCATTAAACTAGGCATACCGAGTTCCTGCAACTGTTCTTCGTATGTTTTAACCTCCAGTCCCCTAATCATCTTTGTTGCTCTTCTCTTAACTGAATAAAAATGGAGGTAGGTTTGCGTCATGTACAAATAGTCCTACTGAACTCCACAGAACAGTTACCAAAAGTTGCATCCAGAGCATTAGAGTGCATCATTCTAGGCCATACTTTCCAACCGCTGTTTGTAGAGGTACTACAACTTCCAGGGTTCCCAGCTATCACACTGACTCAGCCTTCTGGACATTGTAGTTCTGTGCATCTGGCAAGGATCAAGAGTAGAAACCTGATCTTGAAGGGGCCCTCCATATTTCGGGACTTCCCCTAGCATTTGGCTTGTAGTTCTTCTGAAGAGTTGGCTTGGGCGAGTCCCACAGTAACCAGGTAACCAAGGGAGGTACTAACACCACTCTGTAAACCCCTAGTAAGGCCACACCTAGAGTACTGCATCCAGTTTTGGTCATCGCACTATAAAAAATGATGTTGAGACTAAAATAGAAGAGAAGAGCAACCAGGATGATGAGGGGACTGGAGTCTAAAACATTTGATGAACGGTTGCAGGAACCGGGCATGGCTAGTCTAGTGAAGAGAAGGACCAGGGGAGACAGGATAGCAGCTTTCCAATATTTGAGGGGCTGCCACAGAGAGGAGGGGGGTCAAGCTATTTTCCAAAGCACCCGAAGGCCAGAAAAGGAATAATGGATGGAAACTAATCAAGGAGAGAGATTCAACCTAGAACTAAGGAGAAACTTTCTGACAGTGAGAACAATCAACCCATGGAACAGAAGTTGCCTTCAGAAGTTGTGGGAGCTTCATCCCTGGAGGCTTTCAAGAAGAGACTGGACTGCCATCTGTCAGGAATGGTGTAGGGTCTCCTGCTTGGGTGGGTGGGGGTTTGGACTAGATGACCTCCAAGGTCCCTTCCAACTCTGACTGCAAGAAACAGTGGTGGGATTCAGCCAGTTCGCACCACTTCGGGAGAACCGGTTGTTAACTTTCTGAGCAATTTGGCAAACTGATTGTTGGAAGAAATCATTAGGGCAGAGAACCGGTTGGTGAATTACTTGAATCCCACCACTGGCAAGAAACCATGGGTGGAAGTGAATTCAAGGAGAGAAGCAACCTGGAATTAAGGAGCAACAGTGAGGACAGTTAACCAGTGGAACAGCTTGCCACCAGAAGTTGTGGGAGCTTCCTCACTGGAGACTTTCAAGAAGAGAAATGGTGCAGGCAGGGAGGGTCTCCTGCTTGGGCAGTGGGTGGGGTTGGACTAAATGACCTACAAGGTCCCTTCCAACTCTGTTCATCTGGGGGAAAAAACCACCAGTTAATTGAGGGATGCTACCCGAAAGCTAGAAAGGGTAAGGAAGAAGACAGGAAAAACCAAGAGAGGTGGGGGAGGTTTAGCAGCAGTGGGGGGTTTTTTTTTGGCCAGAGCCATAATTAGATGTAAACAAGAGGCGTGCGGGGGCACCTCAGCCCAGGCGCACAATTGTGAAGGGATTAACTCTTCAATAAACTAATAAAAGAGAGCAGAAATTGCAGGAGAGATACAAAGCAAAGCAAGGCTATCAAAGGATGCCGAAGTTCCCAATTTTCTGACAATGCCATGCAGAGGTTCCCCCGCCAACAGAAAGGTAGAAGGAATGTGCCCAGCTGGCATCTTTTCAACCACGCCGTGTAAAAACCCTTCCTGAATCTGGAAAAAAAAATAAAAATAAAAGGCCAGGCCGAGAGAGGTAAAAATGGGACCTTGCGGGGACCCAGCACCCCTGAACCTGCAAACTCGTGAGGCTGTGGGGGAGGGGCGGCTTTTATTTGAGGGGGTTTCTTCTACTCCCTAAATCTTATCTGCTGGTGCTCATGGTTTTAAATCGAGGACAACGGCCTTGGTGTACTTTGCTCCAGCTTGGTCCAGCTGTGGGTTGTTTTTTTTGTTTTTTTTTTGTTTTTTTGAGGTTGCTTAGTTGGGAGCAGGGGTGGTATTGATTTATCTTGACTACCGTTTTGCAAATGTGAGCAACCACCTCCGTGCATGCGCAGGACCTTGTGTGCATGTGCAGAGCATTAAAAAAAAGGATGTGATGACGTCCGGGCGGGTGGGCGGAGCCTCCCACAGCCCCAGCTACCGGTAGAACCGGCAGAATCCCACCACTGGTCGGGAAGCTGAACACAAGGGGAGGGGGAGGGGGCTTCTGCCCAAGAGGGTCCTTCCCTTGAGCCACAGAAAGTGGGCTGGAGTCAGGAGGTCCCCCAGTCTCCATAATTTCCAACCTCAAGGTCTTGGGTTCAAGCTTTGATCTCCTCTCTAGGTAGGACCGAGTAGCTCAGATGAACCTCACAGAACAGAACAGAACAGAATATGTAGAGTAAAATAGAGTAAAGTAGAGTAGAGTATAGAGAATAGAATAGAATAGAATAGAATAGAATAGAATAGAATAGAATAGAATATGTAGAGCAGAGCAGAGTATAGAGAATAGAACAGAATAAGAACAGAACAGAACAGAACAGAACAGAACAAAATAGAATAGAATAGAATAGAATAGAATACATAGAGTAAAGTAAAGTAGAGTAGAGAAGAGTATAGAGAATAGAATAGAATAGAATAGAATAGAATAGAATAGAATAGAATAGAATAGAATAGAATAGAATAGAATATGTAGAGCAGAGCAGAGTATAGAGAATAGAACAGAATAAGAACAGAACAGAACAGAACAGAACAGATTAGAATAGAATAGAATAGAATAGAATAGAATAGAATATAGAATAGAATATGTAGAGCATAGTATAGAGAATAGAATAGAACAGAACAGAACAGAACAAACAGAACAGAACAGAACAGAACAGAACAGAACAGAACAGAACAGAACAGAACAGAACAGAATAGAATAGAATAGAATAGAATAGAATAGAATAGAATAGAATTCTTTATTGGCCAAGTGTGACTGGACACACAAGGAATTTGTCTTTGGTGCATAGGCTCTCAGTGTACATAAAAGAAAAGATACGTTGATCAAGAATTCTAAGGTACAACACTTAATGATAGTCGAATCGAGTCGAATCGAATCGAAGTCCCTACTTAACTTGTAGATGGGCCTTTTGGGGCATATTGACTCCAAATATGTTCTTCCAATGTCTTCTCCTCCAAGTGCAGGAGGGGGGGGACACATCGAGCACCCCAAAAATCACTCCCCTCCCCCCCGCCGTGCTTCCTCTTCTCCGTTCTCCCCTTTTTTTCAACGTCTCTTGATTCTCAGGTATTTAATTCGTCTTTTTTTGCACGGTTCAGTTTCTCTTTTCTTCTCCTGGGCCGTTCCATTCTTTATGTTTGGCTTTAATCCCAAGAGATCAGAGAGTTTAACCTTTTACGGGGTCCACTAAGACGGGGTGGGGGGGTGAAATACCTGGAATTTGGATTTGTGAGGGGGGGGTGTCTCACGCAAACACACACCCGCCCAGCAGGAGTCTCCGAGGGCGAACTGTGGGTCGGGGATGAGGCCAAATTTTGTCGCCAGGTGGATCTTGGTTCTTGGTTAGCTGCACACAACCTACCTAGGGTGTTATTTGGCCCCGTCTTCCGGATTGCCAAAAGATTACCCCTTGCTAGCAGCTGTTTTGTAGCAGGAACAATGGAGAGGCCATAGGAAATAGCACAAGATTGGGGGGGAAAAGAAAACACACACACACACACAAACCTCTCCTAATCAGCTTGAGTCAAAGTTCATCAAGTTAGTCTGCAGGACTTAAAAACCAACTTGAAGTCATTTCCATTCCTTGGTTGAGTGTGTGTTTGTGTGTGTGTGTGTGTGTGTGTGTGGAGGGGGGTTGCATGTGTGTCCTTCCACAAAACTGCCCCCCTCCATCCCATTAATGAAATTCCACCTTTGACAATAGGGCAGAGGTCTCCATGGGGCAAACGGGAGAAACGCTCAAAGGGCAGCCAAGAAAGAAAACTTCGATTATGTGAACGTCGAGTTAAAACAGATTTAATTTCTCTCCGAGTCATTTGGCTTCCTTCCTCGGAAGGTGGATCAAAATGCATTTGCCCCCACTCCCCATCCTTTATTAACAGCTTTTCTGATAGGGAACTACAATTCCCAGCCTCCTCGGCTGTGGGGGTTGCAAGCTTAGTCAAAATTCCAGGTTTTGATTTGTACCAGGGGTGAAATCCAGCAGGTTCTGACAGGTTCTGACGAACCGGTAGCGGAAATTTTGAGGAGTTCGGAGAACCAGTGGCAGATATTTTGAGGAGTTCGGAGAACCGGCAAAATCCCGCCTCTGGCTGGCCCCAGAGTGGGGTGGGAATGGGGATTTTGCAGTATCCTTCCCCCTGGAGTGGGGTGGGAATGGGGATTTTCCAATATCCTTCCCCCTGGAGTGGGGTTGGAATGGGGATTTTGCAGTATCCTTCCCCTGGAGTGGAGTGGGAATGGGGATTTTGCTGTATTCTTCTCCCAGGAGTGGGGAGGGAATGGGGATTTTGCAATATCCTTCCCCCTGGAGTGGGGAGGGAATGGGGATTTTGCAATATCCTTCCCCCAGGAGTGGGGAGGGAATGGGGATTTTGCAGTATCCTTCCTCCAGGAGTGGGGAGGGAATGGGGATTTTGCAGTATCCTTCTCCCAGGAGTGGGGAGGGAATGGGGATTTTGCAGTATCCTTCCCCCTGGAGTGGGGTGGGAATGGGGATTTTCCAATATCCTTCCCCCTGGAGTGGGGTTGGAATGGGGATTTTGCAGTATCCTTCCCCTGGAGTGGAGTGGGAATGGGGATTTTGCAGTATCCTTCCCCAGCCACGCCCACCAAGCCACACCCACAGAACCGGTAGGAAAAAAAATTGGATATCATCACTGATTGGTACCCTGAGTGAAGGAATCCAGCTTGTATCTCTGCATGCAAACGTCAGAAAGGAACGAGTAGGAAAGATGAGTTGGTTGCTTTGCGCCTAGGTGTGGAAGCCAGAAGAACCAGGTGCGGGATAGGAGACCACCAAGAAATCATCAAAAGAAAGAGAGGTCGAAAAAGCATTCTAGCAAACTGCCTTCTGTAGAGCTGAGCTCATGAAGTTTGTAAGAACTGAGCGAGTCCTTACATTTTTTATTAAAAAAATTCTAGCTGCTCCAATCGCAAAGTATATGCCTCTCTTCAACTTTCACAACAGCCTTGCATGATAGACCAGGCTGGGGGGGGGAAAACCCCCACATCTGGCTAAATGTCTTCCCCTGCCTCCCGCGCACACTCTCCCAGTTCCAGGCCTGAAAAGACAAACCATTAGGACACCTTGTCCTTGTTGAAAATAAGACAGGCAGCGGAATTTGTCGGTCACATGACTGATCCCCCATTCCGCCCTGTTAGATTATTATTATTTTTTTTTGCAGCCGAAAAACAAAAGCTGCGGGAAAACTTTTATGGGAAACTTTTATGGGAAACGGGATGGCCAGAAAGTGGTGCACAAATCGGAAAACCAATTTCCTAAAAGGAAACTGGGCATTAGCAAAATCGGACCTGAAGCCGGGGATTTGGCCAGGCCTTGGTTTTTCTGGCCTTTTATTTATTTCATAGAATAGAATAGAATAGAATAGAATAGAATAGAATAGAATAGAATAGAATAGAATAGAATAGAATAGAATAGAATTTTATTGGCCAAGTGTGATTGGACACACAAGGAATTTGTCTTGGTGCATATGCTCTCGGTGTACATAAAAGAAAAGATACGTTCATCAAGGTACAACATTTACAACACAATTGATGGTCAATATCAATATAAATCATAAGGATTGCCAGCAACAAGTTATAGACATACAGTCATAAGTGGAAAGAGATTGGTGATGGGAACTATGAGAAGATTAATAGTAGTGCAGATTCAGTAAATAGTTTGACAGTGTTGATGGAATTATTTGTTTAGCAGAGTGATGGCCTTCGGGAAAAAACTGTTCTTGTATCTAGTTGTTCTGGTGTGCAGTGCTCTATAGCGTCGTTTTGAGGGTAGGAGTTGAAACAGTTTATGTCCAGGATGCGAGGGATCTGCAAATATTTTCACGGCCCTCTTCTTATTTATTTCATAGATAGGTTTATTTTACAAATTAAAACTTGCTGGCGCTACTAAAGCATTAGCAGGTGCCAATCCAAAAGGTGGGTCTGCTTTCCCCAAATTCCCTCCCCAGGAAGATTCTGGGGTCACTCAAGACCCCAACTTAGCCTGCAGTCTTTTTCCGCTCTTCTCTCTCTCTCTTTTTTGTTTTCAAAAAGCATTTTTGAAATACCCCAAGGAGTATAGAAAGCAAGGGTTGGGCGCTTTTTTTTTTTTTTGTCCCTTGTAATTGCTGTGTGCAAAAACACGAGGAGCTATTGTGTAACTCCCAGGTGGCTGTTTAGTTAGGCTTCCCCTGGTATCCAGAAAAATAAATCCTGAGTGTTTAACATCCCTTTATCTTAATTGCTCCATCAAGATAACTCTGGAGGCAGCAGCTCTGCGGTTGCGAAGCTGAGAGTTTTCATCGCTTTCTGGTTGTTGTTTTTTTCCCCCTCTGTTCTTCTTTGAACTCATTTACGGGGGTCTTCTGACAGGCCAGGTTGCTTGCTAAACTAACAATGGCTGCTAAAGTCCTTGTTCTCTGTCGTCTAGGAGAATAGACACCGCTATGGGCGTGTGTTTCACCCATAAAAGAGAGTTCGGATGGTCACAAAACGGAGGCTCAGACTTAGCTTCCGTCTGGAAACGGGGGAGGTGGGGAGAAACGTCTGGGCCGGGCTGTGAATGCTCAATTAAGCTTGCATTTGGCCAAGCTGTCAGTGTATTTTGGAACGAGAGACCCTAATGGACTTGACTCGGAAATCTTGATCCGCTTGGTTTTTTTTTTTTTTCCCTTTTCTTCCCCCCCCCCCTTAAAACAAACTCATTAAACTTGTCAACACTCATTAAGGGTTTTAAACGATGAACTGGAGTCACTGGAGGAATAGCTCAGCAGAGCTGCTGGTGTGGGGGGGGAACACAATTCCCGTAGTGGAGCAGGGAATAGAAAGAGCATACAGAGAGAGAGAAAGAGAGAGAGAGTGAGAAAGCGGAAGAGAGAGAGAAAGAAAGAGAAAGACAGAAAGAGAGCACGAGAGAGAAAGAGGGAGAGAAAAAAGAGAAAGAGAGAGAGATAGAAAGAGAAAGGAGAGAGAAAGAGAGAAAGAGAAGAGAGATAGAAAGAAAGAGATAGAAAGAGAAAGGGAGATGAGAGAAAGAAAGAGAGGAGAGAGAGGAGAGAAAGAGAAGAGAGAGAGAGAAAAAGAGAGAAAAGAAAGAGAGGAGAGAGAGAGGAGAGAGAAAGAGAGAGAGAGAGAGAGGAGAGAGAGAGAGAAGGAGATAGAAAGAGAAGAAAAGAGAAGAGAAGAGAAAGAGGAAAGGCGATATAGAAGAGAGAAGAGAGAGAGAGAGAGAAAGAAGAGAAAGAAGAGAGAAGAAAAGAGAGAAAGAGAAAGGAGAGAAAGAGAAGAGAGAAAGAGAGAAAGAGAAAGAGGAAATAGAAAGAGAAAAGAGAAGAGAGAGAGAGAGAGTGAGAAAGCGGAAGAGAGAGAGAAAGAAAGAGAAAGACAGAAAGAGAGCACAAGAGAGAAAGAGGGAGAGAAAAAAGAGAGAGAGAGAAAGAGAAGAGATAGAAAGAAGAGAGAGAGAGAAAGGGAGACGAGAGAGAGAGAGAGAGGGATAGAAAAAGAAAGAGAGAGAAGAGAGAGAGAAGAGGAAGGCGATATAGAAAGAGAGAAAGAGAGAAGGAAAAAGGAGAAAGAGAGAAAAGAAAGAGAAAGAGAGAGATGGAAAGAGAAAGGAGAGAGAAAGAGAAAAGAGGAAATAGAAGAGAGAGATAGAAAGAAAGAGAAAAAGAAAGAGAAGAAAAGAGAGAGAGAGAGAGAGAGAAAGCGGAAGAGAGAGAAAGAAAGAGAAAGACAGAAAGAGAGCACGAGAGAGAAAGAGGGAGAGAAAAAAGAGAAAGAGAGAGAGATAGAAAGAGAAAGGAGAGAGAAAGAGAGAAAGAGAAGAGAAAGAGAGATAGAAAGAGAAAAAGAGAGATAGAAAAGAGAGAAAGGGAGACGAGAGAGAGAGAGGGATAGAAAAAGAGAAAGAGAGAGAGATAGAAAGAGAAAGGAGAGAATGAGAGAGAAAGAGATAGAAAGAGAGATAGAAAGAAAAAAGAGAGAAAAAGAGAGATAGAAAAGAGAGAAAAGGAGATAAGAGAGAGAGGGATAGAAAAAAGAAAGAGAGAGAAAGAGAGAAGAGAGAAAGAGGGAAAGGCGATATAGAAAGAGAGAAAGAGAGAGAGAGAAAAGAGAAAGAGTGAAAGAAAAGAGAGAAAAGAAAGAGAAAGAGAGAGATGGAAAGAGAAAGGAGAGAGAAAGAGAGAGAAAAAGAGGGAAATAGAAAGAGAGATAGAAAGAGAAAAAAGAGAGAAAAAGAGAAAGGAAGAGAGAAAGAGAGAGAGAGAGAGAAAGAGAAAAATAAGCTAGAAAGATGAGCGCAAACAGGGTCCCCTACTTGCATAGGACTGGCATAGAAATTTTTAGTAGTTTTTAATATTTGGATTTAAATTTTATGGGGTTTTATGGTTTTAAATGGATTTTAATTTGGCCTTATATTTAATAAGTTTTTTAATTACTGTTTTATTGTGCACTTTTTACTGTTTTTACCTGGCTGTGAACCGCCCTGAGTCCTTCGGGAGAAGGGCGGTATAAAAACCTAATAAATAAATAAATAAATACTTCAAAAGCTCTCTAGATCCAAAATTTTACCTGCCCAAATCCAAGCATCAAAATGCTCACTTGGAGAGAGAGGGAGAAACCCTGTCCAAATACTTTCCCTCTTCTGTGCCTTTTTAATATTCGCTAGACCAACCAGGCAGAGGTTTTCTGTCTGCCTCTCACTCCACGGTTCACACAGGAATGTCGTGTGGCACACGGGGATGATGGTCGTGGTGGTGGCGAACTCGTGCGCCAAACACCCGAGGAAGTGAGCCACAGGTGTGCCCTGCAAAGCAGTCTGTCCCAAAGTTGTTTTTAGAGGTGACTTTCACCTCTAGGCGGGTGTGTGTGTGTCACACAGGGCTTGTGGGGTTCACGTGTGTGTCTGGGTTGCGATGCTTGCTAAGTTCCGATGTTGGCCCTGCCTGATCCCCTGATGCCCCAACATAGTTGACGAAAAGAAATTGGAATATTTCTTGATTTGCTGCAAATTTTTAAGTTTCGAGGCGTCTCCTTTGCCGGTGTTTTGCGTTGAAGGAGTGTTGTTTGTTTGCGGCTGTGTACGTGGGGAGGATAATTGAAGAAGAAAATGTGCCTTGTGTAAAATAAATTCCCCTTTTTCCTGCTTTTCCATGGTGTGAGGTAAATTTGCCGTATTGCACAGGCGGCCGAGTCTCCTATTAGAAACTTCCTCAAAGATCACTCTGTTTTTTGTTTTGTTTTATGTAATTCTGGCTAAAATGGATTTTTAAAAAGATGATCTTATTGTGGGTTGAACTGGAAACCGGATTCTCCTGAATTCTGCGTTCCTTTGGGTCGGTTTTACTTAATAAATTTATTTATGAAACAGATTTCTAGGGCCGCCCAATTCGCACACGGGTGACTCCGGCCAAGCAGGAGCCAAATAAGAATTTGTCAGGTTTGGTTTGGTTTGGTTTTTTAAATCGAATTGCAGCTAGCAAAATAGCTGAGAAGAAAGGAAACTTCCAGCATTCAAACCGTCCTAAAATTGACAGCAGACAATCTATAATAAAATAATGAAAGAAGAGCGATTTATCCCTAATATAGAGTGATAAAATAGAGCGATAAATGAAAGAGCACTGCTCTTAACATAACCATGCACTAAAGTTTTATTTTTCCCTCACGGAAGAAAAACTAAAGAAAGTGGCCAATAAGGAAAAAAATATATCAAAAAAAGATGTTTGCCGTGTCAAACATTTGTGTTTCCTGAAATCCCCTTTTTTCAAATAAATAAGATAACCAGGCAGCTGTGACTTCCCTGTCAACCCATCTAAATGGTTTGCCCTTCCTTCCTTCCTTCCTTCCTTCCTTCCTTCCTTCCTTCCTTCCTTCCTTCCTTCCTTCCTTCCTTCTTTCCTTCCTTCCTTCCCTCTCTCTTTCTTTTTCTTTCTTTCTTTCCTTCTTTTCTTCCCCCCTCTCTCTCTTTCTTTTTCTTTCTTTCCTTCTTTCCTTCCTTCTTTCCTTCCTTCTCTTTCTTTCTTTCTTTCTTTCCTTCCTTCCTTCCCTCTCTCTCTCTCTTTTTCTTTCTTTCTTTCCTGCCTTCCTGTCTTTCTTTCCTTTCTTCCTTCCTTCCTTCCTTCTTTCATTCCTTCTCTCTCTCTCTTTCTTTCCTTCCTTCCTTTCTTCCCTCTCTCTCTTTCTTCCCTTCCTTCTTTCCTTCCTTCCCCCTCTTTCTTTTATTTCTTTCTTCCCTTCCTTCCTTCCTTTCCCTCTCTCTCTCTTTCTTTTTTCTTTCTTTCTTTCCTTCTTTCTTTCTTCCTTCCTTCCTTTCTTCTTTTTTTGCTTCCCTCTCTCTCTCTCTTTCCTTCCTACCTTCTCTCTCTTTCTTTCCTTTCTTCTTTCTTTCTTTCTTTCTTTCTTTCTTTCTTTCTTTCTTTCTTTCTTTCTTTCTTTCTTTCTTTCTTTCTTTCTTTTTTGCTTGATTGTTAATTCTACCTCAACACATTTCTCTGCAGCAAAGATCTTGTGGAAGGCAAACATAGGTCTTTGTTATTTATTTATTTTTTTAAAAAAATTATGCTGGGGTTTTCTGAACCTTTTCAAGACTTTTTGTCCCCTTCCTTTTTTTTTTTTTTTTAATATACCGAAATCTCTCTTCCTCCTCCTCTGTTATGGGTGTGTATATATTATATACCCACATAAAAAAAGAGAGACCTTCTGTTAGTCTTTTGGACAATGAGAGTATCGACTATTCAACTGGATTGATTAACTCTCCGAAAAAGTTTATTAAGAGAGCCCAAGACAAAGCCGGTAAGGTTTGGCACAGGCCTGTCCGTTTTATAGACTCGGAGCCATTGTCTGCTTTAAAGAGCGACGCCTGAGTAGCTTTCAATGACGGCGTTTCTTTGGAGTGACAAGGCCCCAAAAAAAGAGAGAGAGAGAGAAAAAAAACTGTGGCTTTTCTTTTTCCTGAATTCCTCCCTCCCTTTATGGCTGCTTCCCTTCATGGCTCCTGCATTAATGGACATCTGCAGTTTGGAGAAGAGAAAGGGGGGGTGGAAAAAAAACACACACCCCCCCGTTTTTCTCTTCTCTGGATGCCCTTCCCCAGCCCCACCCACTTCAACCTCAAGGCCAAACAACTCTCCTCCACCATATGTTCCCGATCAGGATCCCCCCAAATTTCCACCACGTCGTCGTCGCGGTGGGGCAAATACAGAGACAGTCGCGGCCAAAATTGTGGAAACTTTTTGGGGAAAGTTGCATTTTCCTAAAACTAGCTAATAATGCCACTTTGGGGTGTTTTGTGTTTTTTTTGTTTTTTGTTTTTTTGGTGTGGAGGGGGGAGTAGTAGTACCATAAAATTAAATACCAATGGAAAGATAATTTAATCAGGAATGTAATGCAATCACTTTTATGAAGGGTTTGCTGTTGGAATAGCAGTGACGGTATAAGGAAGAAAAGTGAAACACGTAGACCTATAAAAAGCACTGCACACCAGAACAACTAGACACAAGAACAGTTTTTTCCCCCAAACGCCATCACTCTGCTAAACAAATAATTCCCTCAACACTGTCAAACTATTGACCAAGTCTGCACTATTATTAATCTTTTCATCGTTCCCATCACCCATCTCCTTCCACTTATGACTGTAACTTTATTGCTTGTATCCTTACAACTTATACTGATATTGTTTCCTGATTGCTTATTTGTAGCCGATGACTATCGTTAAGTGTTATATCATTAAGTGTTAAATTTGTACCCTATGACTATCATTAAGTGTTGTAAGTGATGATGATGTTGTAAGGGTTGTGATACCTTGTATCTTCTTTTATGTACACTGAGAGCATATGCACCACTCCCTTGTGTGTCCAATCACACTTGGCCAATAAAATTCTATTCTATTCTATTCTATTCTATTCTATTCTATTCTATTCTATTCTATTCTATTCTATTCTATTCTATTTTTATGTACACTGAGAGCCTATGAACCAAAGACAAATTCCTTGTGTGTCCAATTACACTTGGCCAATAAAAAATTCTATTCTATTCTATTCTATTCTATTCTATTCTATTCTATTCTATTTTCTTTTTATGTACACTGAGAGCCTATGAACCAAAGACAAATTCCTTGTGTGTCCAATCACACTTGGCCAATAAAAAATTCTATTCTGTTCTATTCTATTCTATTCTATTCTATTTTCTTTTTATGTACACTGAGAGCCTATGAACCAAAGACAAATTCCTTGTGTGTCCAATCACACTTGGCCAATAAAAAATTCTATTCTGTTCTATTCTATTCTATTCTATTCTATTTTCTTTTTATGTACACTGAGAGCCTATGAACCAAAGACAAATTCCTTGTGTGTCCAATCACACTTGGCCAATAAAAAATTCTATTCTATTCTATTCTATTCTATTCTATTCTAAAAACAATCACCCTAGAAAAAAACGGGATATACAAAAATGATCCCCATGTCAGTTAATCCTTCGTTGGGTTACCTTTAGCATGAATGACGGCCTTACAAGGTCTTCCCATGGAGTGAACCAAGTCTTTGAGTTCTGCAGCCGTTCTAATGGGAAACCAAGATTGAAGGATTGCTTCTATTAACTGGGTTTTATTGCTGGGTCGCTTCTGACTGAACCAGTTTCTTTAGTCGGCTCCGTAAATTTTTCAATGGGGTTAAGGTCTGGGCCATTCCAGCAGTGGAAGAGGATTATCTTGAAACTCCCCACCCACAAAAAAAAAGGGTGTGATTAGCCATCAAACCTCAAAAATACACTTTTCCCAAAAGGTTTTCACAATTTTGGGCCACTGCTGTCCATTCTGCCATTTCCCTGGTAGGAAAATCGCAGAGGGTTCCACGCGTGGCTGGTTTGGAGGTGGGATGGGAGGAAGTTGGTGTCTTCTTTGCAATTTTTAGCAAACAGGTAAAGGCAGTTTGAAGCCCCTTCCTTTGGGCCCACCGCCCATTGATATAGAAAGAACACTTGTAGTTTTTCTTCGACTTACGACCGCCGTTGAGCCCAATGTTTCTGTTGCTGAGTCAGATAGTTGTGAAGTGAGCTTTGCCTCATTTGAACGACTTTTCTTGCCACGGAGGTTCCATGAAACGCTGCCGTTGTTAAATAAGCCACGTGGTTGTTAAACGAATCTGGTTTCCTCATTGACTTGGCTTGTCCGAAGACGGTCGCAAAAGGGGGAATCGCGCGACCCCCGGGACGCTGCTACCGTCTTAAATATGAGTCAGTTGCCAAGCGTTTGCATTTTGATCACGTCACCTCTTGGGGAGGCGGCAAGGGTTGCGTGAAAAATGGTCCTAAGTCATTTTTTTTTCAGGGCTGTTGTAACTTTGAACGGTCACTAAGTGAAGCGCTGTATATCGAGGACTAAGCTGTATGCCGATTTTGTTGGGCTACCTTTCCTCAAGATCGGAGAGCCCGTCAGCGCTCTTTAATCAGTGACATAAGGTAGAAAGACCAAAACGTCCAATTTTGCATCCAACAAGCCAAGTGTTGTGACCCAGGCCCAAGTAGGTGGTAGGAAACTCAGTCCGTGGAAAAACAAACTTTATTCGAACAGCTGGGATTTACTTCATTCCCAACGTCGTTCAAATCAAAGTAAAACAAATGCCTCCCAACACAAATTCCTCAGTTATCTCACAAACCTTAGTCCAATTAGGCAAACTGCCAAAGGCCCTTCCTGGCAAACGTCCAGAAGCCACAAAAACAAAGATGTAGACGAAGCAGAAGATGAAGCAGAAGACGCAGCTACAACGTTGTTTTCCGGCAAAGAGCCCAAACGCCATTGCTGGTCTTTTAAGCCTTATGGGAGGGGCCAATTATTTCTTTGACCTATTCCCGAGTTGTCCTCTTTGTTTGAGCTGCTCTTGCCTTCTGGCAGCTCTTCTCATGCATGCATCAGGAACAGGCTCCTCCGGTTCCTCTGCCTCACTACTGTCAGTCTCTGGAGGCCCTGGAGTCCGCACGTCACTTCCCAATGGCCCTGGCCCCACTTCAGCCTCATCGCTGTCCGACTCCATTGCTAGCTCCGCAGGCTGCTGGCGGACCACAACACCAAGCCTCTGTTCAGGAGGATTGTTATATGTGTCTTAGGGACTAGCGACCCAAATAAATGGTGGTGGGTCTAGCTCAGAAAGTCCATGAAGGCCATTCTTCTCAGCACTCCTCATTGTTGGTCAAGGATGGTCCAGGGAGAAGAAGAGGTCAGGAGAAGTTGCTTTTTAGTAGTCTCAAAGGTGCTTTTTCAGGAGACAACCGGACTTCCTTGTTTTTTCTTTGAAGACATTTCACTTTTCACCCAGAGGTGATATTCAGTCTGTTCAGACCAGTTTGTGCGAACCGGTAGTAGCGACCCAGGGGCAATCCCTTCCTATATCGCTGTGTTTTTGTGATGCCGCACCCATGTGTGGACGGCGTCCATGAGCAACTTGCGCGTTGTTTGATGTTGCACGCATGCGAACAGTGTGTGCGAGCGAATTGATGTGTTTTGTGATGCCGCACCCATGTGTGGACGGCGTCCGCGAGCAACTTGCCGCGTTGTTTGATGTTGCACGCATGTGCGAACAGTGTGTGCGAGCGAATTGATGTGTTTTGTGATGCCGCACCCATGTGTGGACGGCGCGCGCTCAGATTTCCGGTGTTGGACAAACTGGTTGCTACAGTATGTGAAAATTACCTCTTTCTCATCCATATTTATTTGTTTATTTTGTCAAATACATATTAAATTTTATATATATATATATATATATATATATATATATATATATATATATATATATATATATATATATATAGTCTTTAGTTGTTCGGGTTTTCTCCGTGTAAAATTGGAAGTATCTTGGTGACGTTTGACGAAATCCCATTCGTCATCTTCAGGCTGGGTGTTTACAGCTACGTGCTTCTAGGAGAAGCCTGAAGATGACGAATGGGATTTCGTCGAAACGTCGCCAAGACACTTCCAATTTTATACGGGAGAAAACCCGAACAACCAAAGACCTACATACAAACACCCGTGAAAACCTCAAAATATATATATAGGTAGGTAGGTAGGTATGTATGTATAAGCATGAATTGAATACATAAAATGAATACAACTGAAGGAACATTAAGACAGGGATGGTAGGCGCACTGTCTTAGCTTCTTGTATTTCGCTTCTTCGTACATTTATATAAATCCTTCTATTCTCCGCCATTTAGTCAGAGCTGAAGAAGCTTCTTGGATGAGAAGCGAAACGTCTTCAAAAGAAAAACCAGAAAGTCCAGTTTCCTCCTGAAGAAAAGGCGCCTTTGAGACAAGGGTGACCTGGAGGACGGAGAATCTCCATAGACTTTTCCCTCTTTAGTAGTTCGGAAGCTGGAATCCTTAACAGGGTTGGTAGGCCCACCAACCCAGTAGAACATCATCCCGTTCAATTTTCTGTAGAACCCTGTCTGGTACCTACACGGCCAACTTTTTACTTCTTCCAGGGTCTGATAGGAAGCCCTCCAGCTGTTTAACGGTAGCTCCCTTCGGGCCATGGATGGGGCGTGATGGGAATGGCGGCCCAACATCTGCTTTTAATAACAAATCGCCGTCTCATTTTATCTTGCATTTGTTTTTAAGAGGTTTATTTTGGGAGTTTGTGTGTGTGCGTGTGCGGGAAGGGGGGGGGAACTGAGACATTAGCGCGGTTTTTTTTTAAAAAAGTAAATAAATACGAGATAATATCTCAGCCTCTTCAAGATGATAAGAGTGCAAGAACGTCCTGTGTAGATCTGTTGATGCTTTCCTATTTTAGAGGAAACGTTCAAAAAGATTTGAGGATAAAAGGTTATATTTCATACTTATTCCTTCCAGGATGAAATAGCTATGTAAGGACAAATCCTCGACTTACAACCAGATTTGGGATGGCATTAAACTACTCTGGTTAGTGAATTAAGTCGTTTTTTTTGAGCACCTAACTGCACCAGTGATGGCTAACCCTTTTTCTCTTCGGGTGCCAAAAGCGAGCGTACATACGTGTGACAGTGCACATGCGTGCCGGCACACATAATGCAATGCGCGCCCCCCGCCCCCCACTCCTCCCGCACATGCGCATGCGACTCCTCATGGGCGTGAGGGGTGGGATTCAAAACTTTTAGCAATCTGCACCACTGGCCCCTTTCGGGACTTCCGTAACTTCTGGGAGGCCTGTTTTTCGCCCTCCCCAGGCCCTGGAGGCTTTCCTTGAGCATCCGGGAGGGCAAAAATGGCCTCCGTGGGCTCCAGCGGCCCCTCCAGAGGCTGGAAACGGGCCCGTTTCCTCACTTCCGGAACACTCACACTGCTTCCCCCCACGCTACCCCTGCCCCCCGCTTATGGACACCCACCTCCTGTATGTCCCCTGTCCCCTGCACATCCTGAAAATAAGCTAGCAGGCGGGAGGTGCGTACACATGCACAGTGGACAGGAGCTGGGTGATGGCTCGCGTGCCCACAGAGAGAGCTTTGCGTGCCAGCTGTGGCACACGTGTCATAGGTTCGTCATCATGGTACTACAACATAGGAACGTAGACAATGGGATGGCTTCTTACCACGCAATGCCTCACATGCAAACTCAGAAACCACACCATGCAAGGCTTGCACTGAGCCAGTTGAAAATAGTGGGTTGAATTGTTGGGAAGATGTAACATGGATAAAGACCATGTTTGTAGAAGGGCCCCTTTTTCTAAAAACATTGAGGTCCTAAGCAGAAGAGGGAGAATCCAACCCAGAAGGTAGACCTCAAATAAGTTTCTGGGTCTCAGACGTTCTCAGCGGACTTGAGAATCTTTTTTTTTTTTTTTGCAGAATTTATGGGCATTTATTTATTTATTTTTAACCGACGAAGAAAGGTTTGCCACTCGAGGTGTCACCTTCCATGTCTGAAGGGGGGATTAAGGATCTGACAGACAGTCGAAATGTGAAGGCTTGAAACATGTTAGAGGAAACTAGGGCCAGACTATGGTTTCAGAGAGGGGTGGGCATCAAAAATTTTAGCAAGGGGTTCTCTGCCTGGTTGCTAGGTGGGCGTGGCCTAGTCGGCCTCCTGCACTAAGGTGGGGGGGGCATTTTTGCCCTCCCCGGGCTCCAGAGGCTTTTCTCGAGCCTCCGGGAGGGTGAAAACAGCCTCCCCAGGCTCTGGAGGCCCTCTGGAGGCTGGGAACAGACCTGGAACTTCCAATAGTCCCATTTTTCACCCTCCCCGAGTCTCTGCCTGCACTTACCTGCATCCAAAACGGGCTGCGTGGGGACTCCTGGGAGGGGAGGAGCAGTGTGGGGAGGTGGTAGCCAGGAGTGGGATTTGGGGGTTCTCCGAACGGCACCGAATCTTAGCTGGAGGTTCTCCCGAACCCCCTACGAACCCCCATCAGCCCCACCCCTGGTTTCAGAGGAGATGGGGGGAGGCGGGGATAAGACGGCTGGGTCTTGGTTAACTCGTGAAGCTCATTCAAGGTGGGTTGGAGAGCCACACCAGGCTTAACGTGCCTTGAGAGGCGACATGGACGGCTTTGTGTGTCGTCATCTCTCTCTCTCTCTCTCTCTCTCTCTCTCACACACACACACACACACACACACACACACACACCAAATTGAAGAAGCAGAATCACACCAACAATCGCATCAGGAGGAGAGAAAATGAAAGAAAGTGCTTGGTTGCCTGTCTGCTAAGTAGAAGGCCGCCTGTCTTTTGGGGTTTAAAAGAGAGAGAGAGAGAGAGAGAGGGAGAGGGAGAGAGAGAGAGAGAGAGAGAGAGAGAGAGAGAGAAGTGTCTTTTTCCAAATTGAAAAGACCCCGATGCTTACCAAAACAGAGGGGCGGGGGGGGGGAGAATGGAGAACTAAGGAGGAAGGTCCCTCATCCTTCTCCTCCTCTTCCTCCTCTTCCACATGCCTAGAACAGTAGCTGTTTCATGGCTGGCTGAACCGTTCCCCAGGGGAGATATTTGACATCTGACCCCCGTAACCTGTGTTTAGCACTTTTAAAAGAGACAAGACCACCGCCCCCCCGTCTCCCCCTTGGAGAGGTGACCTTAGCAAGGTCTCAATTGCCAGGGCAAAGAGAGGCTATATATATATATTTAAAAGACGGTGTTGAGAAAGGTTGGGAACAGGGCAAAAGGCGGGGAGGGGGGGGTGGCGAGGCGGAAGACGACTGAACGTAAAACCAGAAGTCCTCCCAGCTAGAGGCACCATTCTCAAATTAACCAGCCTGGGCTACATTTAACACGCTTCCCAAATGCCTCAGAAGGGGGTCAAAAGGGGGGCGCACGGGCTGACCCTGGCGTCAACAGGCCTGTGGCAGGTGGGGGACAGCCAGCGAACCTGGGGGGGGGCAGGTACTTGCTGGCGTTGCTCCCAGGGGTCCCGGCTCTGCTGAGATCTTCAAACAGCTGGCAAGGAAAAGATCGGAACAGGGCAAGCAGGAGGACAAGCCGGAGGACGACGGAAAGATTTCGGGTTGTTCCTCAGGGACGTGGCTGCAATGCTGCACCCCCGTAAAGCTGCCGTCCTCCCCAGCCCGAAGAGCTCAGGAGTAGAGTCGCAAATGGGTTGTCAGATTAACGCCGATGATTCTGTGATTTCCCGAATTTCGATTCGGGAATCGGTTGATTTTCCTGAACGAACTTCACTCCTGAAATGGGTCTCCCCAAAACTGGGGAGATTGACTTCCAGGGTGGGGCCTCCCCCCACCCAAAAGGCCTAAATCATAGCACCTCTTTTGTCCAATTCTTCGCAAGGGGGAAGAAACGACTCTGTTTGTTCCAAGTGGGCTAGGTAGGACTATGGGGGATAGAGGGAGCGTCTCGGAGCTTCCATATAACACCTCTCCTACACAAGCTGCACTGGTTGCCGGTGGTCTTCCGGGTGCAATTCAAGGTGTTGGTGATCACCTTTAAAGCGCTCCATGGCATAGGACCAGGTTACTTACGGGACCGCCTACTGCCGCCAATAGCCTCCCATCGACCTGTGCGCTCCCACAGGGAGGGTCTCCTCGGGGTGCCATCAGCTAAACAATGTCGGCTGGCGGCCCCCAGGGGAAGAGCCTTCTCTATGGGGGCACCTACCCTATGGAACGAATTGCCTCTGGAGTTACGCCTCCTTCCCGACCTCCGGGCCTTTAAGTGTGAGCTCAAGACTTTTTTGTTTCAACGAGCAGGGTTGGCCTAAGAGTAATTTTTAATTGAGTGGTTTTATTTCTTGTTATTTTAATATTCGGCCTTATGGTTTCAGATTTTTAAATTTCAAATATTGTGTTTTAATTTTTGTATATGTCTTTTTAACTTGGCTGTAAACCGCCCTGAGTCTTCGGAGAAGGGCGGTATAGAAATTTAAATAATAAATAAATAAATAAATAAGGCTGTCCGGCCGGCTAAATAGGAGTCATCTGACCAATGGCCGAATGGCACCCTTGTGACATCCCGGTCTTCAGGGGTCAGATGAGCGCCAGTGGCTTTCATGCCTCTTCCAGAATTGAGCTTCTCCAACTTGGCGCCTCGAAGAGAGGTGGCGGGCTTCCAACTCCCAGAATTCCCCAGCCAGCCGTGGAATTCTGGGAGATGAAGTCCACCCATCTTCCGCTTGGAAAAGGTTGAGAAACACGGCTTTAGAACAGGGCTTTCTCTCCAAAAACAGGACGCTTGGACGTTTCGCCTCTGTTTCCAAGGATGGAGAAGGTTGTACCTCAAGGAGGGAAGGAAGTTGGAGGACCATTTGTCTGAAATGACCTAGGGCCGTGATGGCAGAGCCTTCTTTGCAGGCACACGTAGGCGCTCTCGCCATCTGGGCATGTACCAGTTGGTTTTCACGGGTGCCGGAGAGCCAGAAAACGGTCTGAAAAATGACCTAGGGCCATGATGGCAGAGCCTTCTTTGCAGGCACATGTGCTCTCGCCATCTGGGCATGTACCAGTTGGTTTTCACGGGTGCCGGAGAGCAGAAAACGGTCTGAAAAATGACCTAGGGCCATGATGGCAGAGCCTTCTTTGCAGGCACATGTGCTCTCGCCATCTGGGCATGTACCAGTTGGTTTTCACGGGTGCCGGAGAGCAGAAAACGGTCTGAAAAATGACCTAGGGCCATGATGGCAGAGCCTTCTTTGCAGGCACATGTGCTCTCGCCATCTGGGCATGTACCAGTTGGTTTTCACGGGTGCCGGAGAGCAGAAAACGGTCTGAAAAATGACCTAGGGCCATGATGGCAGAGCCTTCTTTGTAGGCACATGCGCTCTCGCCATCTGGGCATGTACCAGTTGGTTTTCACGGGTGCCGGAGAGCGAGAAAACGATCTGAAGAATGACCAAAAAAAACCCCAGGCCGTTTTCTGGGGCTTTTGGGGGGGGCGTTTTGGGGCCACTTTCCAGCTATTTTTGGCCCTAAAAATAGCCTGAAAAACAGTCTGGAAATGGTCCCCAAAAACGACAAAAAAAAAAAAAAGGCATGCACGCACTGCCCGGCTGGTCTTGAGGTTTCCAATGCTCTGGCGCATGCATATGCAAACACATGCATGCACATTCTGGTTTCGGCACTGGTTTGCCATCACTGATATAGGGTTTCCTGCTTAAGCAGGGGGTTGGACTAGAAGACCTCCATGGTCCCTCCCAATTTTGCTACTCTGTTCTGCATTTTGCTTCTCTCCCGAAGATCTTTGTGGATCTGCTTGTTTTCTGAGGCTAGTCATGATATCTTTAGGTCTTGTTCTCGTTTATTAACAAGCATCATTTGAACCCAGTTGGAGGGCTCCGAGGGTTGGGGCGGAGGAAGCAGTTCTTTCTCTTTGCGTCGGCTGATAAAAATCAAAGCAAATTCTCCATTTAAGATGCAGGATGAAGGCAGAAATGCGATTTTTTTTTCCTCCCCTCCTCTTCCCTTTGAGCAATTTTTCCCCTTCTTCTTCTTCTTCTTTTTCTTCTTCTTCTTCTTTTTTTTTTTGCTGTCATTTAGGGAAATAAATTTCAGCTTCAGTAGCATCCACGGTGTCTTTGATGGGAGCATTGTTTTCAGGAAAAAGCTCCAGGCGAAGTCAAAATCGGCTCGACGTTTTTTTTTTTTTTTTTTGAGAATGGAAAGGGAGCGGATCTGTTCGTCTGTTGAGAAGGGGAAAAAAAGCTTAGCTCTTCTTAGGTCTTCAAGACCAGCAGACCTTGGAAAACAACCGATTGATGGAAGCTTCTCAGAGCCAATAAGGAGGCATTGTTGGGAGAACTATCTCCTGCAGTCGTAGTTGGTCCATCTCTGCAAAGGCAGGAAGAAAGTTCATCTTGCTGTTAAGCCAAATTCCCAAATATTTGACTTTTTTCGTTATCTGCATGCCCGTCTTTTCCATCAATTCGTTCTTCGGTTGATTTGTAAAGTCCTGTGATGACCCGAGGTGCGACACAAAGGCAACGCAGCCAGAGGACCGATAGGAGTCCTTTTATTATCACCCAACTGTGCCCCCAATGTCCTTTTCAACTCTCCGACCTGGAGAGAGAGCTCTTCCACCAACCTGTCATAGTCTTTGGCTGGCAATATTTCAGTCCCAAACGTTGTAAGCGGAAAACTTCTAACAAAAAAAATCCAACAAGGCAAGACCAGGTTAATTAATCCAGCAGGGCAAGCAAAATAAGGAATTCCACAAGTAAAATAGCACGGCAATAAATCAAGCCCGTTGGGAGGATGGCAGGATTCCAAGAAACACCAGATAAACTCAACGTTTGTTCCTGACAAACGCCCCTCCCATTTGCCTCTCCTTTTAAACTCCAGCAGCACCTGTGCCTTGTAAAGAAGATCGGGTCCCTTCTCTCCCTCGTAAGCCACGCAACTCACCTTGCTCTCTTCTCCGTTCCTCCCTGCGCTGCCTAGGATGAGGAGAGGGTGGACCTTAGTCTTCATCTGAACCCCCTCTCCCTTGTTCTACCTCTCCCCTGCTCTGCCCAGCCTGACTTTGCCCTTCCCCAGTTTTTTCCACAGCCAACGGAACCACTCTCTCACTCTGTTCCTCTTCCCCTTCAGATTCAGACTCCGACAGGGGCATGACAAGTTCTTGGTATTATAAAATACAAAATACAAAAGTAAATAAAGGAACAATGAGGAGGAAAGGGGGAAGAGAAGTGAGGAAAGGTAGGGAAAAAAGAAAAGAAAAAAGAAACGTTGACTTCCAACTCTCTGTGGCAGTAAAATAAGGCATTTAGCATCAAAACACAGCTTTTTTGTTTTCCCATAGTAATATGAACAAGTCATTTCTATAAAAAAACAATCTCTCAGTCATCATCTCCCTTTTATGACCCCGTCATAATCCTTTGCGGGGTGGACTCAGTCTACACAACTGAGTGGAGCTGAATGTTTACTGGCCGGATGCTCTTCTTGTCACCAATGCAGAGTCTACAAAAATCTTATCCATCTAGTCTGTAAAAACCCCAAAGTCAACGTTACATTCTTTTCCACACCAAGCACGAAATTCGGAAAGCAGTTTCCACGCGGAAACAAGAGGCATTTCTGTTCTTTTCTTTAATCGGAGTAGTCAGTTTTGCCCTTTTCAGCCAACTTCCATCTACTTCTGCAACCGTGCTTCCGTGGTAGGTATCGAAGCGTCTTCCCAGTTTTGCGCGTACAATACAGAGATGCGTTTCACATAATTTTAACCACTGGTTCGCCGTGCACTGAAAATGTGAGTGTCCAAGCGAAGTGAAGCCTTTTGCGCATGTGCTTTGCTTCCGTGCGCGGCTTGCATGCGTGCACGCGGCTTAGAAAACGTGGCTAAATAAGACGGCATTGCGCTGGGACGGGTGGGCGGGCCCATCCGTAGGTTGCCACTACCGGTTCGCCTGAACCGGTCTGAACCGATAGTCTTGCTGCTGTCAACATGTGTAGTAACAAAGTTCCATTTTTTTTCTCCAATTCTTTTTCCATTAGTCCCTACCCTATCCTGAAAGTTTTGACGCACCGGTCAAGCCTCAGGTTTGATTCCAGAGGTCTCTAGGTCCAAGCTCTTAGCTTCTAACCCTGTGTCTGTCTCTGACCCATCTCTTGGTTTGGACTCAGAACAGAAAACAGGTACGCTTACACACCTGTGTCCCAGGTAGGCAAGGCAGCTGGAGGACTTGGGCAGAGGCCAAGTACAAATCCATCCCTGCAGTTGCCACTACCGGTTTGGCCGAACCGGTTTGAACCGATAGTCTTGCTGCTGTAAGTACGAATCCATCCCTGCAGTTGCCACTACCGGTTTGCCCGAACCGGTTTGAACCGATAGTCTTGCTGCTGTAAGTACGAATCCATCCCTGCAGTTGAAACAAAACGTGGTTTCTTCTGGTCCCCAGGAACTGCCGGAAGGGCATTGGTGGAGACCAAGAAAAAGTGAGCCCTTCTTGCTGAGTGTTCCTTTTCTTTTACTTCTTAAACCACCTCGCCCCATCGGGCTTCACTTAAGCCGATGTCCCTACAAGCGAGGGGAAGGGGGTCTTTGGCGAAGGGGGAGGGGCATTTGAAATGCTTTAGATATGGAAATCTTGGCCAGTTGTTTGCAATTTTCTACCCTCCAATAACCCGAACCTGATGGACTCAAATCGTTTCTAAGCCTCGATGTGATTTCCTACCTCTGAAAGTTTTAGAGCCCATCCAGAGATTGGGAGGCAAATGGTTTCCATAAGAGAAGAAAATACTTTTTTTCGGGGGTGTGGGAGGGAATTTGGATGGGGAGAAAAAGGCAGAATTTGTGTGGGGGGTGTGTGGTTTCTTTTTAAGGAATAAGCTTCCTTGCACCCGGGGCCCTTTCCCACACTTCGTAAATAACTTTTTATTTATTTTTTTGTAATTATTCTTATACGTCAAGGGTGCCTATCAAGAGTCAGGAAGGATCAAATAATCCTCTTTTCGTCGCCACAATCTTATTAAAAGGCAAGGGCGTTTAAAAAAAAAAAAAAGTGCTTCAAGGCGGCCTCCGATTTTGGCCCGTGAAAAACAAACCCACCCTCATTACAAAAGGATTTTTGATTTTTGTACTGAGCGATAATAGCCAAGCAATAACCAACGGGGTGGGGAAAATTTGGAATCCGAGTGGGATTTCAAGACCTCTTCATTTTTATATTGGCTTCCATCCAGTGGTGGTGGTATTCAGCCGGTTCTATACGGTTTGCCCGAACCGGTAGCGGGACATCATCACGTCCCGGTTTGGACGTTCTGCGTGTGTGCGGAAGGCTCTGCGCATGCGCTCACATTTGACAACCGGTAGCAAAGGTCAGGGAATACCACCCCTGCTTCCATCGCCTCTTACTGGGAGCTTTACCGCAGTTTTAGAGACAAAGCGAGTTTGCTAAGCGAAAGCTTAGCGCCGATCCATGTTTGTTTCTCCAGAGTCTGCAAAGCAATTCATATTGAAGGAATTCACCGGGGAATGTTTGATCTGAATCATCTTTCAATGATTCGTCTTTAAATGAATCATCCAGCTGCGACAAGCTGGCCACAGAGAGGTCCTCTTTTGCAATTAGAGCTGGCCACTGGCCTGAGTAGAGAAATATGACCGTTCTAAGTGACCCGGTCAAAGGAGATCACAACTTGAATTTTCCTTCTGCACCAGTGGTGGGTTGCTACCGGTTCGCCCCGGTTTGGGCATACCGGTAGCGGCGGCGAGACGTTCCGCCTACCCGCCCAGACGTCATCAAAAATTCTCTGCCATGCTACTGGTAGCGAACTGGTAGCGCCGGGAATTGAAACTCACTACAGTTCTGCACCTAAGCTCATTCCCCTCTCCTGGAGAACATCCAGGTGTTCTCCTGGATCTTTGTCTCCGTCGGTCAACGGACCAGGCTGAAACCTTGGATCCTTTTAAGAAAGAGGGGGTATCTTCAGCTCCGCCATGAATGAGGGATGCTGGGAACTGTAGTTTACCCCTTTCTGAAGGACCAGAAGAAGGCCCATGTTGACTCAACAGGATACCACCCCAACATGGGTCAAAGACCCTCTATCTGGGTCTGTTTGCCCTTCGGGAGCCCATCCCTCAGCCTTCCCCTTTTTTTTGCCTCCTCCTCCTCCTCCTCCTCTCACTTGGCAAACCTAGAAGCCGACATCCGCTGGCCGCCGCGATCTGTCAGCGTGACTTAATACGTACCGCTAATTAAGAAATAAGTTGCTGGGCAGGTTCCGCAGCAATCATTTAAGAGAGTTTACTAACCACGGTCGGCTGCTTAAAAAATCATCATTACACCATGCCACTTACGGGCAGAAAATTTCTCGTTTTCTGCTTTTCACCGGCCTCACCCTGGAATCTTGGTCGGGCTTTATTTATAAATTTGCACTCAAACAATAGCAATAAGGCCATTCCTAGAGTGTTGCAAATCAGAAATTTGTCAACGTGGTTCCCCGCACCCACCCACCCTCTGCACCCGCCACCTTGCAGGGGTAACGTTTCCCCCCCTCTCTCTCTTTTTTTTTTGGCTTGGGAACTGTGGCCAGCTGGGAAAAAGGGGACTAGCAAGGGGGCAAGGGGGGCGGGGAGCAGGACGAAGATTGATTGGAGCCAAGGGGGGGGCGAGCAGTGTGCGGAGAGAGGGGGGAAGCTAAAACTCAGCCCCTTTTACAAGGAGGAGCTGCATTGAGCGCCGTTGCAAGGACGTTTCGACCGACCCTCTGAGTTCGCATCCTGCAAACGACACTTAAAACCCAAATTTGGCTTCGATTGCAAGACCCCCGAGGCTCAGACTTGGCTCCCCCACCATGAACCCCCCCTCCCCATTGCCCAGGGCACCCCTCGGACATCCCCAACCAAAGCTTGGACGGCAGGGTTTATTTTAAATGCACAGTGTTCTTTAGAAGCGAATTGGGTGCGTGGGTGGGTTTCTTGGGGACTTTCAGATTATTTCTTAAAGGTTTTCAGTGTCGGTTCCCGCTTTGCTGTGACCTCCGCAGGGCCTCGGTTTACCAAAAATGATTCTCCCCACCCACCCACCCTCAAAACCTTCTGGGGTGGGGTCCACCAAAACCCACTCCCAGCATCCTCTTTGGAGGCCTTGTCTGGGCAACGAAGCATGAACGGTCAATATTTCTATTACGCAGTCATCTTTGGCATGGGTGGGGGAATAAGGTAGACGTGTTTAACGGAGTGGTTTTTCTTCCGTTTATTTTATTTCTTAAACCCCATCCTCCTCAACTCCTGGTGTAGTCAGTGTAGTCAGTGGGACTCTGAGGTCTTGTGTCTTTTGTCCCCCAATTGTTCACAAACTCCCCCCTCCCACTTTTTGCTTCTGAGGCTTCCCAAGCAGACATAGGCTTCACATACTGCAACAACCGGTTTGCCCAGCACCGGAAATGTGAGTGGCCGCCATCTGTGCAGGCTGTCGGCCCGTGCGCGCGGCATCAAAAACTCAGCGATGTAGGACGGGATTGCGCCCGGGCGCAAGCGGCAGGTCGCTACTACCGATTCGCCTGCAAAAAAATTTGCCGAACCGGCTGAATCCCACCACTGTCGGCAAGGTTGATCTGAGGGTTTTGCAAACCTCCAGCAATGAGTTATAATTTGCTTTTTAAGGTGGGCAAAACCTGCTGGAGGATAGAAGAAGATATTATTAGTCCCTTTTGTTAAAATGAGTGACACGCTAGCATGAAAGGACAATTCCAGGAGTAAAATCACGTCTCAAGTAAGTGGGACACGGGATGGCCTTACCTGCTCTCGCCTCACATGTTTTTCTCTCTGTGAGATGAATCGCTCAACCTTTGGATGTGGGGAGAGCTTACTTTCCCTTGCAAACCCCCACGTTCTTCCTCTTTTGATCGTCATCAACAGATGGAAAAAAATCCAGAAGCTCCGTGAATCCGCCTAGGGTCCGTCTCTTGAGCTTGGAGTGAACTCCTAGGACAGTTACCAATTTGACGTTGCTAAATCGTTCAACCGGATTTGCACCCCTGAATTAGATTGGTTATGTTTTTCCACCAGGTGCATTGCTTCATTTGGACAGACAGGTCAAAACGTGGCCCTCTCCAGGCTGGTATTAGTAAAAGGGGCTTTTGGATCCACGAAAGTTGAGTATTGCCGTGTTTATTTTCCTACATGGAAAGTAATTACTTCACGGCTAAGATATGAGCGTCCTTAACAGTTCGAGCTTAGTTCTACCAATAATGGGTATAGTGGACAGAAAAGGTTTTTCCAATGTCTATCTCAAGATGTGATTTTAGGGCCCGTTCAACTTTCTTGGTCTTTTCTGAACTCTCCTTTCAATTTCAGTTAGGACTAGAACTTCAGTCGGTAAGCAAGGTGATAAAACTAGTCTAGTGAAGAGAAGGACCAGGGGAGACAGGATAGCCTCTTCCAATATTTGAGGGGCTGCCACAGAGAGGAGGAAGGGGGTGAAGTTATTCTCCAAAGCACCCGGAGACCAGACTAGGAATAATGGATGGAAACTGACCAAGGAGAGATTCAGTCTAGAAATAAGGAGAAATTTTCTGACAGTGAGAAACAATCAATCCATGGAACAGAAGTTGCCTTCGGAAGTTGTGGGAGCTTAATCACTGGAGGCTTTCAAGAAGAGACTGGGCTGCCATCTGTCAGAAATCTGCTTGACTGGGGGGTTGGATTAGATGACCTTCAAGGTCCCTTCCAACTCTTGTTAATCTGCTTATCAGAAGCCAGCTGGAAAGGTTGCAGATGGCAAGTCAGATGGCCCCCAGAACCTCCCAACCAACCAACATACATACATACATAAGTGTTGATTGCCAAGGGCCCAAATTTGGATCATATTATGGCTGTAAGGATGCTGCAAAAGTACAACAGTAGTGGGTTTCAAATTTTTTTACTACCGGTTCTGTGGGTGTGGCTTGGTGAGCGTGGCTTGGTGGGTGTGGCAGGGGAAGGATACCGCAAAATCCCCATTCCCACCCCACTCCAGGGGAAGGATACTGTAAAATCTCCATGCCCTCCTCAATCCAGGGGAAGGATACTGCAAAATCCCCATTTCCTCCCGATCAGCTGGGACTCGGGAGGCAGAGAATAGATGGGGGCAGGGCCAGTCAGAATTTTTACTACCAGATCTCCGAACTACTCAAAATTTCCGCTACCGGTTCTCCAGAACTGGTCAGAACCTGCTGAAACCCGCCTCTGAAGCGTGAGGACTGGAGGAAAGAAAATAAGGAGGTGTGTTTGTAGACCCTTGAAAGACTCCAGCTGCTGGATTATCATTTTCAGAAGACCGACATCGAGAATAAACACATTTTTAATATTTTAGCACAGAAGTACCCCTTAGGGTGCTCATTGGCTAAGGCTGAATTTCCCCCCACACTCGCTGTTCAGAAACAACTAGCGAAATATCCCCTATTTAAAACAAGTTCGCGCTCACAAATTAGACTCAACAAGTCCTGTGTTTTCCCTTTTAATAAACAATTTTCCTATTAACGGGGTTTTTCAATACCCATTTTAAGCCCTTTCTATTGGGGGAAAAAAAAAAACCAGAACAAAAAACAGGTCCGTTGCTTGCATCGCTTGCTCTGTGCATCATTTTCTAGGAAAAAAAATGGATTAATTATAAATACTGTATGTGGTTGGGAAACCTCTGGAGTTGTTGTTGTTGTTTGTTTTTTTAAAACAATTGCAAAAAAAGAAAAGAAAAGAACTTGCTTGGCACGGATGGTTAAATCTGCTGTGTCGACATCCCTTCTCCTTTTTCAGGACTTTTTCGAAAATAGGAAATTGGGGGTTAGTGATGGAGTGATGGTTAATGTACAGGGATTATTGAAGATGTATAAATATAATTAATGTACGGTTGGGTCTGCCCAGTTGCCATTTTAGAACGGTGGGGAGGGAAAAAAGAGAGAGTAGGAGGTAGGAAAGAGGAGAAGAGGAAGGAAGAGGGGTAGAAGAGGGAGAAGGAGTGTAGGGTGGAGGGAGGAGAGGAGGTAGATAAGAGAAGGAGAGGAAGGTTTGGAAAGTAAAAGAAGGTAGAAGAGGGAAGAGTGTTAAAAAGGGGGGTGGTGACTGGGCAGGCCCGACTAATTGTATATAACTGTACATTGGATGAATTATTTGATATGATTGTAAAAATAAAACTTTTTTATAAAAAAGAAAAAAAAGAAAATAGGAACTTGCAAAAAAGAAAAAGAAAAAGAAAAGAAAAGCAAGGAGCCAAGCTTAAAATTTAAGGAGCGCGGGTCAAACAAGATGGGTAGAATTTTAGTGTGCAAATTTGGCCCTGCCCGAAAATCCCTGCACAAGCATCGTTTCTGGGGCTGGGAAATGAGCATCTTTCTTTGTTTGTTTCTAATTTTTAGCAGAGAAAGAAGTTTTAGAAATAAGTAAGCGCGAGACCCGGAAGATGTTTTATCTCGCTCCTTAGTGGAGTTTTCCCCCTTCCTCCTCCTCCTCCTCCTCCTCCTCCTCCTTTTCTCCCTGTAAGCGACCCTCCTCGCCCGCCGCCCCCAATGCCTTTTTCCAGGCCACTGAAGGGGTCTCTTAATATTCAAGCCATACCTTCTCCTGCAGGCGCATCAAGGGGTTGACATGGGCCGCTTTATTGAATATCACTTTGCAAAGCTGTCAGCAGGACATTCAGTGCCCTGCGGCCCCCTAAGGTGCCCGTCCAGGCAGTTCTAAAGAGATTCGCACCAAACAGGGGGAGAAAATGATGGGGAGATCACTCTCTCTCTCTCTCTCTTTCTCTCTCTCGCTCTCTCTCTCGCTCTCTCTGTCTCTCTCTCTCTTTCTTTTCTTTTCTGATTTTTGTCCAAGGTGAGACAATGCAGGCGGGAGAAAGAGCAACAGAGGACGGGTGATAAAGGGCCCAACGACGCAGGGATATCTTTCTTTTCACTTGGCACCCCGATTCTTTTCTTCTTCTTTTTTTTTTCCTTTCTGTCACTTCCATTCTCTTCTCCCTCTTTTTCTTTCCCGCCTTTTTTTTTTTTTTTGCTCTGGGAAGGAAGGAGAGGCGGACGGTTCAGTCGCGAGGACTGTCACTCTCTTTGTTCGGTATTGTTTCTCTTTTAAAGCCAGCTCCCTTTCTAAGCCCTTCTGTCTTTCTTTCTTTCTTTCTTTCTTTCTTTCTTTCTTTTTCTTTCTTTCTTTCTTTCTCTTTCTTTCCTCCCTCCCTCTTTCTTTCTTTCTTTCTTTCCTTCCTTTCCTTCCTCCCTCCCTCCCTCTTTTTTCTTTCTTCCCTTTCCTTTCCTTCCTTCCTTTCCTTCCTCTTTCTTTCTTTCTTTCTTTCTTTCTTTCTTTCTTCCCTTTCCTTCCCTTTCCTCCCTCTTTCTTTTTCTTTCTTTCTTCCCTCCCTCCCTCCCTTTCTTTCTTTTCTTCCTTCCTTCCTTCCTTTCTTTCCTTCCTTCCTCCCTCTTTCTTTCTTTCTTTCCATTCCTCCCTCTTTCTCTTTCTTTCTTCCCTCTTTCTTTCCCTCTTCCTTCCTTCCCCCCTTTATTCCTTTCCTTCCCAATGCCAGCAGTTCGATTCTGACCGGCTCAAGGTTGATTCATCCTTCCATCCTTCCGAGGTGGGTCAAATGAGGACCCAGATTGTTTGGGGGCCAGAGGCTGGCTCTGTAAACTGCTTAGAGAGGGCTGTAAAAGCATCTGTGAAATGGTATATAACTCTTAAGTACCCTTCCTTCCTTCCTTCTTTCCTTCCTTCCTTCCTTTCCTTCCTTTCTCCCTCTTTCTTTCTATCTTTCTTTCTTCCCTTCCCTTTCCTCCCTCTTTCTCTTTCTTCCTTTTCTCCCTCTTTCTTCCTTTCTTTCCTTCCTTCCTTTCTTTCCTTCCTTCCTTCCTCTTTCTTTCTTCCCTTTCCTTCCCTTTCCTCCCTCTTTCTCTTTCTTTCTTTCCTCCCTCTTTCTTTCTTTCTTTCCTTCCTTCCTTTCCTTCCTTCCTGCTTCTTTTTTTCTTTCTTTCTTTCCTTGCTTCCTTCTCTCATTTTTCCCTCCTTCCTTTTCCTTCCTTCCTTCCCCCCTTTATTCCTTTCCTTCCCAATGGTTAGAATGCAGTATTGTAGGCTAACTCTGCCCACTGCCAGCAGTTTGATTCTGACCGACTCAAGGTTGACTCATCCTTCCATCTTTCCATCCTTCCGAGGTGGGTAAAATGAGGACCCAGATTGTTGGGGGCCAGAGGCTGGCTCTGTAAACCACTTAGAGAGGGCTGTAAAGCACTACGAAGTGGTATATAAATCTAAGTTTAAGTGCCATTGTTAAGTGCGATTCTTGGGGACGCCTCTGGGACAACTATTGAAAAAAGAATGATCTTCTACGCAGCATACGCTATTCCGCCCAAAACCTTGTAAACTCAGAAACGGGCATTGCAGCTTCGGTTACAGTTGGCTAGTTCCAGGCGCTGCATTGGCCATTGATAAGGTGCCTCTGACGCTCATCCCCAGCTGAGCTTTAAATGACTTTTTTCATTTTTCTAGTCCCGCCGTCTTGTCTGTTTGGTATTCTCGGGCCTCCTTGCCAATGTGCGTTCTCATTCTGCTGCAACCGAATTACTAGATTAAAACGCATATCAACGATTACACTATATATATATATATAAATAATAAATATAAATATATTTATATATAAATATATAAATATATATATATATAATAAATATTATTTATTATATATTATATATATATAATTTTACCCCCTTCACCTCCAGGTTTCGTGCCACGCAAAACCTTAAATTATGTTAAAGTGTAATCAAAACTTGCCTGGAGGGCAGGAATAGGAGGAGAGAGGTTGGGGGGAAGAAGAAGAAGACGACGAAATGAGTCAGATGCATTTTGGTTCTGTCTAGCAATCGAGAACTTCATCTTGGCAGTTAAAGAAGAATAAACTATGTCAAGGGTAGAGTTGTATTTACTTTGCAGGATATCGTTTGGTCCAGATCGCCACCTCATCTCTCATGTTGGAAGAAGCAATGGGTGGAAACTGATCAAGGAAAGAAGCAACTTAGAACTAAGGAGAAATTTCCTGACAGTTAGAACAATTAATAAGTGGAACGACTTGCCTGCAGAAGTTGTGAATGCTCCAACACTGGAAATTTTTAAGAAAATGTTGGATAACCATCTGACTGAGATGGTGTAGGGTTCCTGCCTAGGCAGGGGGTTGGACTAGAAGGCCTCCAAGGTCCCTTCCAACTCTGTTGTTATGTTATGATTACAATATATATATATATATATATATATATATATGTAGGTCTTTGGTTGTTCGGGTTTTCTCCCGTGTAAAATTAGAAGTGTCTTGGCGACGTTTCGACGAAGTCTCATTCGTCATCTTCAGGCTTCAGCTTCGTGCTTCTGGGAGCAATGTGTGAATGCAGCTGTTTCTTCCTTTTTAAGGAAATGCTAGTGGGGGTTTGAACTGATTGGGTGGGAGCTTGGCTGTGCTCTGATTGGATGGAGGTTTTTTTGTGCTCTGATTGGCTGGGTGTGTGTCCTGTCTGGGTGGGGGTTTGGTTGTGCTCAGATTAGTCTGAGTTGCAGGGGGATTTGAGCTGGTGAGCTGCATTGCTGTTGTTTGGCTTCGTGTTTGTGGTCGTGCTACATCTTCATAGTGGGTGTCTGTCTGCTGTATGTATGGATTGGAGGGGTTTGAAATGGCACAACCAAACCCCCACCCAAACAGGACACACCCCCAGCCACTCAACTGTGCCCAGCTCCTGCAACCAAAGTAAACAGACCAGGGAGTTATCTGCAACTCACCACCCCAAACACTGTTTTTCGTTGGATAATAGCATAATAGCATAATAGCAGTGACGAGGCGGATTCTTCTGCATTTACAGGGCAGGACAGACTTATAATTATTCAGACAGTGTCACAAGTGACATCATTTAGGGGCTCCTGATTAAGAGTTATTGTTCTGTCCCCCTCCTCAGTCCAGGAGACACAAGCGATGACTTAACAAGCCGGCAACTATCAGCTCTGGTAGCAAACTAGAGAGCGTCTGCCAAGTGTCTCTGTTATCCCCCTTGATGCCGATGAGTCAGCCAGGAAACCAGGAACAAAGAGGACTTCAGCTCTAGTTCTCTCCCTCTAAGCAGTTGATTTGCTCGCCACGAAGGGGTATAGCAGCCCTTGCTGCTTTTATATCCTGTGGGGTGTGGCTCCATAACTCAGCACTTCCTAGGCCTGCCCCACCCCTGCTTCTGTTGCTCCCTCCTCTCCTGCCTACGAAACCTAGGGTCCAGCCAGGCCTGATTGCCATCAGCCGGGTCTGGAGGCGTGGCCTGGGGGGGAATAGTCAGGGGACGGAGGCCTCGTTATCTCTTCCACCTGGCCTGCCTCTGGCTCCTGGAGCTGAGCCAGGGAAGCCGGTGCTCCAGAGGTAAGTCCTGATGGCCCTTCCCCCTCACTTTCTGGCAGGGGGCCCTGCTCGGGGTGCGCAGACACAACAGTTATCAAGTCTTCCCAATGTGCTCACAAGCGCCGACTACCAGTTTCTCATCATCTTGGGACAACCGGTTCGCCCAGCACCGGAAATATGAGCGTGTGCGGCATCACACGCGTGCGGTGTCACAAAAACACTGTCCACACATGTGTGTGCCGTCAAAAACACAACTATATAAGATGGGATTGCGTCCGGGCGGGTCGCCACTACCGGTTCGTCCGAATCGATAACGAACCGGCTGAATACAATTTCTGGTCTTGGTGTCCTCCCACGGATTGCAACTCCGAACGTCTGCAGCCGGCGTGGCTGCTTCGATCAGGAATCTGGCAAGCGTGCTCCAGATTGGGAATCCTCAAGGGAAAGAAATTACGGCTATCCAGATGGGACCGGAAGGGAGGAGAGGCGAAGGAAAGGCAAGAGGAAGGGATCTGGTTTGGATTCTGCCTCTCCGAAGGCGCGAGCTCCCCGTCTTTTAATGAATGCGTCTCCATGTATAGCCTTCTGAAGGGTTCTTGAGGGAAACGAAGCCGTTCCTCGGTGCTCTTTGAGAGCCGGTAAAAAGATGGAGGGTCTCAGCGTGGCCAATTTCTGCCTAATCCTGTTGATTAATTTAACTTCAAGGGTTAGTGTCCCTCTGAAGTGAGGGAAGCATTGTACGGGTGTGAGCAGCGGGAAGGAGGACGGGGAGGGTGGGGGAAAGCAATTCTTCCTTCTCGCGTTGGATGGAGGCAGAAAGCAAGGGCTACTCGGGAGGAAGTGACATTCTGGAATAAGTCCGGGAAGAGCTTTTATCAGTCTTGGTCGGACTGAGAAGAGGGGTGTCAAACTCAAGGCCCGCAGGCCGAATCCAGCCCACGGGGTGCTTAAATCTGGCCCGCGGGGCAGGCCTGGAGATAGCAACTGACTGGCCTGCGGTGCCTCTGGCAGCCAAAAACGGGGCGCAGACAGAGGTGGGTTTCAATACTGTTACCACCGGTTCGCCCAGCACCGGAAATGTGAGCGTGCGTCGTCAAAAAAACAGTGATACAGGACGGGATTGCGTCCGGGCGAGTGGGCGGTACCCGCAGGTCACTACTACCGGTTCGCTTGAATCATGCCGAACCGGCTGAATCCCACCTCTGGCTCAGGGGCCACATACGGCCCCTCTATGACCCGTTTTTTGGCCGGCAAAATGCTTCTAGGAGTTGTGAGCGGTCCAACACTCGCAAGTTTTAAAGAAGAGATTGGATAACCATTTGTCTGAAATGCGATAGGGCTGTGATGGCGAATCGATGGCACGCGTGGAGCCATGTCGCCTGGTACGCACGGCTTCTCCTGTTCCTCTTCCAGGTTTCTGGCGTGCATGCGCGGGCGACGATCAGCTGACCTTTGTGTCTTTTCCTTGTTTATTTTAAGTCCTGCCACTGCACCAAACTCTTCTTTATTTTTTTACTAATTTGGGTCCCGTTATGAATGGTTCCTCCAAAATAAATACCAAATCATCAGCAAATGCTTGTACTTTATATTGTTCTTTTTTTTTTTTCATCTTCAGATCTTTTATTACCCGGTATTGTCTGGCCTGTCTGAGTAGGACTTCCAGCATTAATATTGTTCTGACCTAGGCTTCCTGAGACAGTAAAAAACACACAATTAGTCCCCAAAACCCTCTTTTTATTTCAACGGCTGTGAACTCTGTTCATTCACAGCCCGTCATGAGTCACAAATAGTTTGTAAAGAGTCCGACAGAAGTCTGCCGCAGTCCTTCGGGATAAGATCGATAAACACCCACCTTTATCTCCCCTGATATGCTGCCAAAGACCTAATTGGCAATTAGCTTTGCAAGGCCACACGGAGCACAGAGTCAAAACAGAGCTTCAGAATTTAAACCGACCAGAATGAACAAAGTTGCTTCCTACAAAGGCTCAGGTGCCTTTGCTCCTCCTTTATGTCTGGGGAATTCTGGATTTTTTTTAAAAAAAAATAATTAAGAAGAGCTAATGAAACTGGCTTGGTGAGTGACTAAGGAGCCTCCCCTGAAATTGAAATAATCTGGTTTTTTTCCAATTTAAACCCGTCTCTCCGTTGTTCCTCAACAGTTAACGCCCTTGAGAGAATAAATATAAAAATTAGAAATACAAATAGACGAGTGGGAATAGGGAATTATGTATTAATAGAGTTAATAAATAAATCAAGAAGAGGATTGTCATAGTGTTAGATATTTAATGTATCGGTATTAAGCTAGATGAATAGATGAAACAACGAATATGGCTGTCAACTTTTAACTGTGGTTGCACAAAATATTTGTACCCGGACGACACATTTTTTAATGGAAGATGGATTGTTTGTATTAAAAAAACAACAACAACCAGTTATGCCCTGTCTTCCCTTTTTAACCCTATTTTTCTCTTTTCTTTTTTCCTGCCCCCCCGCACTAACCAGGCGGTAGATTGGATGATGGTTCCGATGTCGAATCCGAACCGGATCTTCCTTTGAAGCGCAAACAACGCCGCAGTCGGACCACTTTTACGGCCGAGCAGCTGGAAGAGTTGGAAAAAGCCTTCGAAAGGACCCACTACCCAGACATCTATACTCGAGAAGAGTTGGCCCAGCGGACAAAGCTGACGGAGGCCCGCGTCCAGGTCAGCGAAAAACATCTGCCTTGGGTTGGGGGGGGGGTTGGAAGGGAAGCTGTGGGAACAGGCATGCCAAGGGGGCGCCAAGAATTTGAAAACTGGAATCGCCCCAGATGCAAACCGCCTCTTTAAAATTGTGCTTTGCTTTTTTTTTTTTTCCCCTGGGTGAAAAAAAATAATAATAATATTTCCTTTGTTTGCTTTCCCCATTGCATTGGGGAGCTGTTTCTCTCTGCAACACCGAATTACCGAGAATTTATTTAAAAAAATAAAAATAAAGAGGCAAGTCAGAGAGAAGGGATGGATTTAGCCAACCCTTTACAATTTGTATCATTTTTAGAAGGGTTAGGGTTAGGGTGGCTCAGTGGTTAAGACGCTGAGCTTGTCGATCGAAAGGTCGGCACTTCGGCGGTTCGAATCCCTAGTACCGCGTATAACCGGGTGAGCTCCCGTGACTTGTCCCAGCTTCTGCCAACCTAGCAGTTCGAAAGCACGTAAAAAATGCAAGTAGAAAAATAGGGACCACGTTTGGTGGGAAGGTAGCAGCGTTCCGTGCGCCTTTGGCGTTGAGTCATGCCAGCCACATGACCACGGAGACGTCTTCGGACAGCGCTGGCTCTTCGGCTTTGAAACGGAGATGAACACCGCTCCCTAGAGTCAGGAACGACTAGCACATATGTGCAAGGAGAACTTTTACCTTTACCTTACAATTTTAAAAATCTGGTTGATAAATCTAGGATCAACATGGCACAGGTGAGGATTGTGTCGTGAATGTCCGGAGTGAAATGCGAAGGAATTTATGCAAGGAGGAAGACAGGAATGGCACTTTGGGCATCTTATAAATTTAATTCACCATTCGTCTCAAGGGTTTTTGGGTGGAGAAAACTTTTTTCACTCTGCCACCTTGTGGGAAAACTCTGCGAGTCCCAGAGTTATATATTCCAGAGGGTTCACAAAGCAGCAACTTCTGTTTAATTCAATTTTAATTGTGCATTGGCACCTACGGAGTTTTGAAGGGACATTCACCTAGCCGGCGTCTTTATTGGCCTCTTAATGAAGTTTTTGGGACGACCGTCAATGAAAAATGGCCCCGATGGAAAGGGTGCGCAACTTGGGCGTTCTCCTGGATGGACAGCTGTCTTTTGAAGATCATTTGACGGCCGTCTCCAGGAGAGCTTTTTACCAGGTTCGCCTGGTCCACCAGTTGCGCCCCTTCCTAGACCAGGATGCCTTATGCACGGTCACTCATGCGCTCGTGACATCTCGCTTGGATTACTGCAACGCTCTCTACGTGGGGGCTCCCCTTGAAGGGCATCCGGAGGCTGCAGTTGGTTCAGAATGCAGCTGCGCGGGTGATAGAGGGAGTCCCTCGTGGCTCCCATGTTACACCAAACCTGCGCAGACTGCACTGGCTACCTGTGGCCTTTCGGGTGCGCTTCAAGGTTTTGGTTAGTATCTTTAAAGCGCTCCATGGCATAGGGCCGGGTTACTTACGGGTCCGCCTACTGCCACCGATTGCCTCCCACCGACCCGTACGCTCTCACAGAGAGGGACTCCTTGGGGTGCCGTCCGCCAGGCAGTGCCGACTGGCGACACCCAGGGGAAGGGCCTTCTCTGTGGGGGCTCCCACCCTCTGGAACGAGCTTCCCCCAGGGCCACGCCAACTTCCCGACCTCCGAACCTTCCGCCGCGAGCTTAAGACACATCTATTTATTTGCGCAGGGCTAGCCTAGGGTTTTTAGTTTTAAATTTAGTTTTAATGGGGTTTTATACTATTTTAGTGATATTTTAATTTCGGCCTAATTAATCAGTTTTTTAATTGTTGTTTTTATTTGTATTATTCTTATGTTTTTTTTTTGGCTGCACACCGCCCTGAGTCCTTTGGGAGATAGGGCGGTATAAAAATTTGAATAAATAAATAAAAATGAAACGTTTTGAGAAAGGCAGGGGATGTTTTGTTTTTTTAGCAAGGACAGCCTCTTTTTACCTGAAACATTTCAGCGTCCGCCGTGTTAGTTTAGGGAAAAGGGGGAAAATCTCTATCCAAAATCCAAAGCTGCAATTTGCAGGATTCCTTCTTCCACGTTCGTCCGTCTTTGCCAGCCCACTTCCAGCAGCTGTTCATTCCCCTGCGTTTCTCATGGGTTTCTCCCACCTCCTTCTGGCTCCGTCCGCATCTTCCCACCACTCTGCCCCCTTGAAAATTTTCTGGGTATCAAAAAAGGGATCTTTTTACTGGCTCCAGGAGACATCCTGGATGGCAGCGTGGAAAAAAAAACCGAGGAGCCAAAAAAACCTTTCCTTTTTCCCCTCCCCACTCTTCTCCCTTTTTCTTCTCTTAGTGACAAGGGAACCCAATGAAAAATTAGCCACGTGCAGGTTGATGTTTGGAGTTTCTCCGCTGGGGGAGAAAAATAAAAAACCAGAGTTTTGTTGAGGTTTCAAACCTTGAACCCAGGAATGGAGGAGCGAGGGGATGGTGGTAGGATGGCCAATGGAGAAGGGTAAGATCAGATAATGTCAGGTCACGTGTGTTGCCGCTTTTTTCTGTGAGCACACTGGCATACGCGACGGAATGAAATCCCGATGCCTGCTGTCAAAAGAAAATAAATGAGTCACCATACACATACATGCGCACACGTATACATATGCTATATATACACATGCACACAAATATATATATATGCATATATATAGACATATACACATACACATGAAATTTGAGATTTGTATTCTGAAGTATGTATGTATGTATAGGTGTGTGTGTGTGTGTGTATGTCTTTGGTTGTTCGGGTTTTCTCCCGTGTAAAATTGGAAGTGTCTTGGTATTAATTTGTACAAATAATTTATAAAGGATTGATTTATAAGTGAATAAATTAGCCTTTTGTTGTGTTCCTGGCTCGATTCTCTCCCAAGCAGTGGGAAGTTTCAAGAAACTATTTTTTGGTTTACACCGTAGAATAGAATAGAATAGAATAGAATAGAATAGAATAGAATAGAATAGAATAGAATAGAATAGAATAGAATAGAATAGAATAGAAAATAGAGTAGAGTAGAGTAGAATAGAAAATAGAGTAGAGTAGAGTAGAGTAGAGTAGAATAGAATAGAATAGAATAGAATAGAATAGAATAGAATAGAATAGAATAGAATAGAATAGAATTTTTTATTGTCCAAGTGTGACTGGAGACACAAGGAATTTGTCTCCGGTGCATATGCTCTCAGTGTACATAAAAGAAAAGATACCTTCATCAAGGTACAACATTTACAACACAATTGATGGTCAATATATCAATATAAATCATAAGGATTGCCAGCAACAAGTTATAGTCATACAGTCATAAATGGAAAGAGATTGGTGATGGGAACTATGAGAAGATTAATAGTAGTGCAGATTCAGTAAATAGTCTGACAGTGTTGAGGGAATTATTTGTTTAGCAGAGTGATGGCCTTCGGGAAAAAACTGTTCTTGTGTCTAGTTGTTCTGGTGTGCAGTGCTCTATAGCGTCGTTTTGAGGGTAGGAGTTGAAACAGTTTATGTCCAGGATGCGAGGGGTCTGTAAATATTTTCACGGCCCTCTTCTTGATTCGTGCAGTATACGAATAGAATAGAATAGAATAGAACATTGAAAATAGAAAATAGAAAATAGAAAATAGAAAATAAGAGTAGAGTAGAGTAGAGTAGAGTAGAGTAGAGTAGAGTAGAGTAGAGTAGAAAATAGAAAATAGAAAATAGAAAATAGAAAATAGAATAGAGTACAGTACAGTAGAAAATAGAATAGAATAGAATAGAATAGAATAGAATAGAATAGAATAGAATAGAATAGAATAGAATAGAATAGAATAGAATAGAATAGAATAGAATAGAATAGAATAGAATAGAATAGAATAAGAATTCTTTATTGGCCAAGTGTGATTGGACACACAAGGAATTTGTCTTTGGTGTATATGCTCTCAGTGTACATTAAGGGGAATAAAATACATTCTTCAAGAATAAAAAGATACAACACTTAGTGATAATCAAGGTTACTAATAAACTATCAAATCGTACTAGGAAACAAATAAAAACAATATAAATTGAAAGAAACAAGCAACATGGTTATAGTCATAAGTGGGAGGAGATGGGTCATGGGAACAATGAGAAGATTAATAGAAGTGCAGATTCAGTAAATAGTCTGACAGTGTTGAGGGAATTATTTGTTTAGCAGAGTGATGGCCTTCGGGAAAAAACTGTTCTTGTGTCTAGTTGTTCTGGTGTGCAGTGCTCTATAGCGTCGTTTTGAGGGTAGGAGTTGAAACAGTTTATGTCCAGGATGTGAGGGATCTGTAAATATTTTCACGGCCCTCTTCTTGATTCGTGCAGTATACAGGTCCTCAGTGGAAGGCAGGTTGGTAGCAATTATTTTTTCTGCAGTTCTAATGATCCTCTGAAGTCCGTGTCTGTCTTGTTGGGTTGCAGAACCGAACCGGACAGTTCTGGAGTGTCAATGGTGAAACGTTCAAACAGTAGGGTTGATGTGACATCACCGGGTGGTGACGATCATCATGCACGCACAATAAAACAAATAAGGTAGCCCCTGACTTACAACAGTTGGTTTAGTGACCGTTCGAAGATACAACACCAGTGAAACACCTACGACCGTTCCCGTGGTCATGTGATCAAAGTTTGGACGCTTGGCAACTGGCATGTACTCATGACGGTTGCAGTGTCCCGGGGTCAGGCGATTTCCTCTTTGACGACTGTCTAACAAGCCAAGTCAATGGGGAAGCCAGATTCACTTAAAAACCGTGTGACTGGCTTAACAACTGCTTAACACCTGTGGCAAGAAAGGTCATATAACGGGGCAGCCACTCATTTAACAGATGTCTCACGTTAACAGAAATGTCGGGCTCAACTGTGGTCGTAAATCGAGGACCACCTGTAAAACTGCTAGAATTCCAGCGGAATGGGGTGGGGTGGGGCCAATGAGGGGGCTGTTTCCTATTTTTAAGAAGTGGGAGGCGGAGCTTAGAGAGGAGGTGGAGCTAAGGACTTGCCCTGGACTTATGACCCCAATTGGAATTTCTCTTGTTAAGTGAGACATGTGTTAATTGAGCTTTGCCCCATTTTCACCACCCCTTTCTTGTCCCCGTCGTTAAGTGAATCACTGTAGTTGATATAAGTTAGTCGCCCGGTCATTAAGCGAATCGGACTTCCCCATAGACTTGGCTTGTCAAAAGGTCGCAAAAGGCGGGTCCTTGGGACACATACGACGGTCGCGAATACAAACCCCGGGTCTGAATTTTGATCCCGTGACCGTGGGGATAGCCGAGAAAGGTCGTAACCATGAAAAATGGTCGTAAGTCACTTTTTTCCCCAGTGCTGTCGTCACTTTGAACAGCCGCTAAACGAACTGTCGTACGTCGAGAGGGCTACCTACATTAGGCAGAAGGATTGGGTTGGGTTTGGGGCAGTAGTGAAATTCAGTTTTTACTACGTTCTGCGGGCGTGGCGTGGCGGGCGTGGCTTGGTAGGTATGGCAGGGAAAGGATACTGCAAAATCTCCATTCCCACCCCACTCCTGGGGGAAGGATACTGCAAAATCCCCATTCCCTCCCCACTCCAGGGGAAGGATACTGCAAAATCCCCATTCCCTCCCCACTCCTGGGGGAAGGATACTGCAAAATCCCCATTCCCTCCCCACTCCAGGGGAAGGATACTGCAAAATCCCCATTCCCTCCCCACTCCTGGGGGAAAGACACTGTGAAATCTCCATTCCCACCCCACTCCGGGGCCAGCCAGAGGTGGCATTTGGCCGGTTCTCCGAACTACACAAAATTTCTCCTACCGGTTCGCCAAAACCTGTCAGACCCTGCTGGATTTCGCCCCTGGTTTGGGGAGTTAACGAAGTTTGAACCCGCTGAAATTCAGCGTGGCCGTGGCAGGATTCTTAAGGTGGCTTTGCTGGCTGGGCTGGTGGAGGATGATGGACGCCGGAGTCCGAACAACTGGAAAACTCTGCTTAGCAGTAACAACGTTATGGTGGGAACTTCTCAGTCTGGACCAACCTCCAGGCATCCAGAATCACCTTAGGCTTCAACTGTGGGGGGGGGACCTTTGATTATTTCTGGGATGGGGTGGGAGCAGAGGCCATCTTTAAACTGCTCTGTCCCCCCTCCCCATTTCTTATTTCTTCTCCGGTTGGCCCTATGGGGAAGCCATGGGTCTCCATCGGGAGACGAGCGCCAGTCTGTTTATTTTTTGAAACGGATCCCCATGGCAGGAGAGGCTCCTCAAACGGCTGATAAAACCTTAAACAGTGATGGAGTGAAAACAGCTTTGCTTTGAAGTGGGTCTCGCATTACCCTCTCCCGCTCCAGCCTGTATATTTTATTCACCCATAAAATGATTTATAAGCATTAAAAGAGAGAGAGAGGGAGGGGAGGGAGGGAGACATCAGCTACCGTTTGGAGAAGCGGAGGGTGGGGGGACACATTACGGATGGTCGGAACCGCTGGGCTGTATTTTAAATCGTCTGCAGTTTCTTCTTACACACAAACACACACACACCTCTCTAAGTAACAGCAGGGGGCTTTGAGGGGTGGGCAATGAATCCATTTCTGTCACTCATTCCCCAATTTTTCCTTTCTGTGTTGGGAGAAGAAAAAAAACAACACACCACCCAACAACAACGAGAAAAGAAGAACGCTACAAGCTGGAAAAGATGATTAAAAAAAAAAAAAAAAGACAGGGATTGGGGTTGGACTAGATGACCTACAAGGTCCCTTCCCGCTCTGTTTATCTGTATCATCGATGTCAGTGTTGGCGAAACTTTTCGGCCATGAGCGCCAAAACGGGAGAGTGCAGGCGTATTGGAGCGCGGGAAACCAAAACAGTAGCTTTTCGGTGTGCATGTGCCGGAGCGCCAAAGACCAGAAGAGCATGCGCGCGCCAGGAAGCTCAGTTTCTGTTTTCCGGCGTGCGCATGCACCCCCGTCACCTGGCCTTCCTGTTTCCTAAGACCAGTTGAGCTTCCTGGCACATGCAGCCAGGGAGCTGCTCTTCTGGTTTTTGATGCTCTCCCGGGTGCAAAGTCCAGCTGGCTGGTACGCATGTGCGCACTGGAACCCAGGAGAGCAACGGGCGACAGCTGGCATGCCTGGAGAGATGGCTGCGCGTACCACTTCTGGCACACATGCCGTCGGTTCGTCATGATGGATCTATATACTGCTTTGCATCCCTGAGAGACAGGTCTTTCGTGATTGGCCAGGTGGAGCCTCCATAGACAAGAGCAGTGGAACTCTACGGGCAAGGAAGCAGCCTGGAGCGCTCCTAATTTCGTTAAACTTCCTCCTGTTCTTTAGCTTGACCGCCTTCCCCTGGCGACAGGATAGCAGGCACCGATTTTTATTCTTAGGTTCTGCTGGTAATCCTTGCTGAATGACCGCAGTTGGGGCCGGCAGCCCCAATCGCTAAGCAGTGTGGTCATTAAGCAAGACATCGTGTGGCCGTGGCTTGCAATTTCATTCCTGGTTTTTCCATTGATTCGGCTTGCCGGAGGCTGGCTGTGACGTGCGCCGATGCTGACCCCGAGTTATTTTTCCCCGCATTGTCATCACTTCAAACGGTCACTAAACAGGGCAGCCGTTAAACGAGGACTCTGTTGTGGCTCCGGCCCCCGAGGGGGAACAGAACAGACTCCCCGTGTATAATATATGAATTATAATATATATAATAATTGAAGATGCAGAGTTGAGGAAGAGAAGATTACTGTGTGTAGCATAGAGGCTGTGCCAATTTTTTTTTTTAGCATACCCGTCTGGAGGAAGATAGCGGCTTCCTGGATTTCGCCCCCCAACAGCTGCTGTTCAGGGATATACTCTACCTGAATAGGGAGGCTCTAATCTCAGTAGCTTTAATGTAATCTCAGGTTTTTAAACCGAGATTGGGCAGTCATTTGTCTGAAATAGTATATGCTCGAGCAGCGGGTTGGACTACAAGACTTCCAAAGTCCCTTCCAACCAGGGATAGAAATGTTACCAGTTCGGGCCGGTTCGCCCAAACCGGTAGTAAAAAAAATGTAAAAAAAAAAAAAAAAGTTCCAATGATCAACTGAGCGACGTGCGATCGTCAGAACTTTTTTTTTGTTTTGTTTTTTACTTTTTAAGCATTTTTTTTACTACCGGTTCAGGCGAATAGGTAATAAAAAAAAAATGCTTTAAAAAGTTTTTAAAAAGGCTCGGATGATCGTGCGATGCAGCTGTGATCGTCCGAGCCTCTTTTTTTCTTTTAAAAATTTTTTAAAGCATTTTTGTACTACCTATTCGCCCGAACCGGTAATTATAAAAAATGCTTTAAAAAGGTTTTTTTTAAAAGGTTCCCAAGATCGCACATCACAGCTGATTCCCCTCTCCTCCCCCACCCCCGTGCTGTTCTACTTACCTTCCCAAGCCTCCTTTTGCGCAGGTGCGGTCAGCAAACCGGTAGCAAACCGGTTCATATTTCGCCACTGCTTCCAGCTCTGTTTTTCAGTATTTTGTGTACCTAATTTGATTTGGAAAACTTCTTGTTTCCATAGGGAAAGGAGAGGCTGGGCATGCTCATATAAAGACCAATAACTCCCAGGGGCCCAAATCTCAGATAGCAGATATATATATATATCAGTGGTGGGATTCAGCCGGCTCGCACCACTTCGGGCGAACCGGTTGTTAACTTTCTGAGCAGTCTGGCGAACTGGTTGCTGGAAGAAATCATCAGGGCAGAGAACCGGTTGTTAAATTACATATATATGTAGGTCTTTGGTTATTCGGGTTTTGTTTTCTGAGGTTTTCGCGGGTGTTTGTATGTAGGTCTTTGGTTATTCGGGTTTTCTCCCGCGTAAAATTGGAAGTGTCTTGGCGACATTCCAGCCTGAAGATGACGAATGAGACTTCGTCGAAACGTCGAATAGATGCCATTTTAAATTAATGCCGTCATTCTCCATCCACCACTGAAGCCATTGCAGATCCGATGAGCTTCATCGTCCGGCGTCGCACCTGGCTTGTCCATTACATGTCAGCCAAAAAGGAAAAAAAAGAAGGAAGAACCAACACACACATATCCTATCTCCCCCCCCCCCACGCAATCTAATCCATCAAAAATCTTTGCCAGGGGAAATTTGGGGAAAGAAATCTCTACCATCCTGGGCTAATGGACGAGATCGGTGTCTTCAAACCCCAAGCTCTAGCCGTAAGGGATTAAATATATATATATATTTGCGTTCTTTGGCTTAGCAATTCTCCTTCAGCATAACAAGGGGGGGGTAGGGTGTTTTACGCAACAGTTCCCCCCAACTCAGCAATTTCTCTCACTTCTCAATTCCTGGAGTACGGATTTTTTTTTCTTTTTTTCCTGTTTATTTTTTCACTTCCCCCCCCCCAAAAAAATTCCAGTTGCTCTGAAATTTAATCACGTTACTCATCCTGTGAGGCCTCGGAAAATATTAAGCAGCTGCAATGCCGACACTCCTAAAAGCTAAAAACTTGCCAATTGTTCATCCCGTTTCCCAGCCTCCTTCCTCGCCAACCTGTGTGAATTTATGGCTGACAATTTTTGCAAAAAAAAATATATGTATATATGAAGGTTTCCCTTATAAGATTGTGGTTGCCCGGAACGGGTCCGCATTCCAATAAAGAGGTGGCAACGGTGTCAATGAGAGAAATGGCATGTCGTGTTTGCGTACGGATTTTATATTTTGTTTCCCCAAAAATAAGACCCAACCGGAAAATAAGTCCTGGCATGATTTTTTTCAGGATGCTCGCAATATAAGCCCTACCCCCAAAATAAGCCCCAGTTAAGATTGTCAGCCAGATGGATGCATTTAGTACCGTATTTCCCCCAAAATAAGACCTAACCAGAAAGTAAGTCCATAATGCGTCTTTTGGAGCAAAAATTAATATAAGACCTGGTCTGGGAAACACGGTAATATTTTATTTAAAAAGTCACTATACAAATATGGGGGGGAAATCGTTGATTGTCCCTTAGAACAGTGTTTCTCAACCTTGGGAACTTTAAGACATGTGGACTTCAACTCCCAGAATTCCCATGTGGATTTCAACTCTCAGAATTCCCACGTGGATTTCAACTCCCAGAATTCCCATGCAGACTTCAACTCCCAGAATTCCCATGTGGATTCCAATTTCCAGAATTCCCACGTGGATTTCAACTCCCAGAATTCCCATGCAGATTTCAACTCTCACAATTCCCACGTGGATTTCAATTTCCAGAATTCCCATGCAGACTTCAACTCCCAGAATTCCCATGTGGATTCCAATTTCCAGAATTCCCACGTGGATTTCAACTCCCAGAATTCCCATGCAGATTTCAACTCTCACAATTCCCACGTGGATTTCAATTTCCAGAATTCCCACGTGGATTTCAACTCCCAGAATTCCCACGTGGATTTCAACTCCCAGAATTCCCATGCAGATTTCAACTCTCACAATTCCCACGCGGACTTCAACTCCCAGAATTCCCACGTGGATTTTAACTCCCACAATTCCCACGTGGATTTCAACTCCCAGAATTCCCATGTGGACTTCAGCTCCCAGAATTCCCTAGCCAACTGTCTGGGGAATTCTGGGAGTTGAAGTCCACATGTCTTAAAGTTGTCAAGGTTGAGAAATATTGCTTTAGAAGGTAGAAATTTGTCTGTGAGCAGCAACTGCCAGGCCAAAAAATGGCAAGAAGAAGGAAAAAAAACACACTTGTATTTCCTAATTCTCCGTTTCTTGCTCTCCACGTTTCTACCAATAGTTCGCTTGTTCCTTATCTGGTGTCCCTGCGGGACTTCAGTTCCCATAATTCTCAGCCTCCCTGAGGATTCTGGGAGTTGTAGTCCCATGCAAGAAGATGCCTTTCTTTCCCTCACTGGTGATGTATCAGATGCCATCAAGGTGTGCGTAGCCCCTAACAGGCTCCACCTCTTTCTCCCTCCCCTCGCAGGTGTGGTTCAGCAACCGAAGAGCTCGTTGGCGCAAGCAAGCCGGGGCCAACCAACTGGCCGCTTTCAACCACCTTCTGCCCGGTGGCTTCCCTCCAACCGGAATGCCAACGTTGCCACCCTATCAGCTGCCCGATTCGACGTATCCGACCACCACTCTCTCCCAAGGTGAGCTCCTCTGAGTCTTCCCAGGTAGGCCCGACCGGGAACACAGCCGGTAGAGCTAATTCTAATTCTAATTCTTTCTTGCAAAGCCGTATTGAAACCATGTAGGCCTGCCTGTCCCTCTTACAGAATTCCCTTCCCATCGTTTTTTCAGAAGAGAATGGACAAACGTGAGTTTGAAAGGTTACAGGGTTTTCTTGCTTAAGCCGGGGGTTGGACTAGAAGACCTCCAAGAGTCCCTTCCAACTCCATTGTTCTGTTATGCAGCCTCTTTCCCCATCTGTTATGCAGCTGGGGGAGGTGGGGGGGGGGCTAGGCTGCCTCTTATCTAATCATCCCTTAATCATCTTCACCCCTTCTTCCAACATCTTTCTCACATCGCCATAGCACAGGGGCGGGCTTCAAAAATCTTAGCAAGGGGTTCTCTGCCCGGTTGCTGGGTGGGCGTGGCCATGGTGGGCGTGGCCTAATTGGCCTCCTGCACCCACAGCGAGGGGAGGGGCGTTTTTACCCTCACCTGGCTCTGGAGGTTTTTCTTGAACCTCCGGGAGGGCGAAAAGGGCCTCCCCCAGGCTCTGGAGGCCCTCTGGAGGCCAGAAATGGGCCCATTTTCGGCCTTCCCGAACTTCCGGTAGGCCCGTTTTTCGCCCTCCCTGAGCCTCCGTGCGCGCCCTGCACTTATCTGCATCCAAAAACGGGCCGCGTGGAGACTCCTGGGAGGGGCAGGGTAGGCAGGGCCAGCCAGGAGTGGGATTCTCCAAACTGCACAGAATTTTAGCTAGAGGTTCTCCCGAACCCCCAGCAGCCCCACCCCTGCCATCGCAGCCTCCAAGCCTGCGTGCCACTTATTTTATTTACAATCAATGTCATCTCCCACTTTGATTTGCCCAAAACAAGGTGTCAGGGCATCAAACGCCCCGCCTCTTCTTCTCTTCCTTCCTACAAACCGAAACAAACAACCCTACAAGGTGGGTTGGGTTGAGCTGTGCGAAGTCACCCCAGCCCTCTTGCGTGAAGCCGAAACTCCCATGCCGGCTGGGGCATTCTGGGAGTGGAAGTCCCCACGCGTCATAAAGCCAACCAGGTCGAGGAATACTGGCTGCCTGTTCCCTCTCGCGGAGGGTGGTGTTTCTTCTCCTCAAACTTTGTGCGAAGTTCAGGATGAGGTCCTTACTACAAGTTGGGGGTCCAAGGAAGTGAGCGATGGCCTCAGATCTGTTGGTTGTCTGTGCCTTCAGACAATTGTGTGGGGTTTACACAAAAATGCATTGCAATTCCTTTCTGGATTGCTCAGTGTTGTTGACTTCACAAGCTAGCCTCCCCTCCTGGTGGTCTCCTTTCCAGTTCTCTTTACTTCTTTTCAGTCAACTCTCAAAGGAAATGCACGTTCCCTTCTGAATCGTTAGTCTCGTTGACTTCTCAAGCTGGCCTTCCATCCTGGTGGTCTCCCATCCAATCCTGGTGGTCTCACATCCAGTCCTCCTCTAGCTTCTTCTGTCAGCTCTCCAAGGGAAATGGTTTGACTGCAGGCACCTCTTTCTCACGGCTCCTTCTTTTCCCCCGCAGACGGAGGCAGCACCGTGCACCGGCCCCAGCCTCTCCCGCCGTCCACCATGCACCAGGGGGGCCTGTCGGCAGCCACACCTGACTCCAGCTCTGCCTACGGAGCCCGGCACGGTTTCTCCAGCTACTCGGACAGCTTCATGAACCCCACCGCTCCAGCCAACCACATGAATCCCGTTAGTAACGGCCTGTCTCCACAAGTAAGTCATTCTTACTTTTCCTCTCGTAGCTATTTGCAAAAAACAACGACAACAACAGGGGGGCAGCGGAGTCCCATGGACGAGTGATGGCTCCCCGTGTGGGGCCCTTTGGGAATCAGAGGTCCACAACCGGGGTGGGCTTACTGCTTTTCAGATATATCAGATTCTTGCCCACCAACACAAAGATTGACAAAGCATCACACTCTATAATGAGCCAAGAAAATCATTATTTGTTCGTCGACATCACCTGTGGTTTCCTCCTTGTATCAGCCCCACCCCACCCCTGGCAGCCCTCAACAGGGGCTCAGTTTTCCCCCCTCAGATTTTGCTAAAATAAAATTTGCCCTTGCGTTGGGCCGATATTGCTTATCTTCAGAAATCCTTCCTGTCAGGGGTGAAATCTACTTACTTTCCTTACCGGTTTGGAAGCGCGCGCACCATTTTCACATCCGATTTTAGACCCTCCGCGCACGCGCAAAGCCTTCTGTGCATGCGCAGAGGGTCAAAAACAGGTTATTTCCCGGTTAAAACCCGGAAGTAAGGTGGGCGGAGCCTCACGCCACCGCTGCTACCAGTTTGCCCGAACCGGATCAAACTGGTAGCATTTCACCCCTGGTCCCTGTATCCCAAAACTGTTATTTTAATTTTCCGTGACTCGCGAGCATTTCGTTGGGATTGGAAACATGCCGTTGTTTGAATTTCGTCCAGAAAATGGGATCTGGCTTATGGAGAAGCTGTGGATTCCTGCCTGGTTTGGGGGATCCACCTACCCAATTTTGGCCCACTTTGACGGAGCGAGCAAAGGCAGATCCATCCACTGCGTTGTCCCCATGTCAACAAATCTCAGCCGCTCACTCTGAAGATCCAAACGGCTTTTCTCACGCATCATTTAAGTTTATTACTTGGTGTTTTGAGCGAGGCATGAGAAAAATTCAGATCTGGAAACCTTTTTCTCCTGCGCACAGTTTTTTAGACAGTTAGTTTATCGACGGAGCAGTAAAGTTTGGTCCCCGATCAGCAGCGGAGAAAAGGATTTCTGAGAGAGAGAGAGAGAGAGAGAGAGAAAGAGAAATTCACCGCACCAAACTTGTCTCTTCTTTTGATGTGTTTCTCTGTGACATTATTTTGATTTTACTGCATGGTCTTGTAACGGATTTAAAGATGTTCTCACTTAGGTCATTCTAAGGAAAGGGGTCGGCAACCTTAAACACTCAGAGACCCATTTGGACCTCTTTCCCACAGAAAAGAAAACACCGGGAGCCACAAAAGTCTTCCCGTGCCTGACTATTTCTTGAGCGGCCACAAAACTAGAATATGTAGTTGAATTAAACATTCTGCTTTCTTCTGAAACTTCTTTTCTTGGATTTATCCATGGTTGGCCTACCGGAGATTGAAAAGCTCAATAAATTGCGTGCCACCGAGTGTCGCACATTGGCGATTGTGACGCATATTTTGAGTGGCAGCGAGCCGCAGCAGAGGGGCTCCAGAGCCACATGCGGCTCCAGAGCCACAGGTTGCTGACCTTTATTCTAAGGGAAGGGGTTGTAACTTGTTCGTTTTGTTGATTTGCAAACTGGAAAAGCACGCCTTCTTAGTTTATTCCTTTTTGAAGTTTCGTTTCCATCCGAAGGGATAGTGGAGATCTACAGAAAAAGGAATAAAGGAAATTCATCAGACATAAAAATAACTGGGGTTTTTTCCCCAAAATTTAGGCATGTTTTGGGTACGAGGTGGAGGGGACTGCGAAACCGCAAATGTGTGGGTACAAACTGTCTACATTTCTTTCCTGCAAGGCTTAGTTTGGAAAAGTCAAAGATCTTTCTTCATGTGCAAAATTAGAATTTCCTAATTATGTGGGTTCTAACCAGGAGAAGACACTCTGTACATGCTCAGAGGCCGGTTGAGGAAAGTCAGAAAGACAGAAGTGAGGGTTGAGCAGTCAGATAGAAACCCAAACAGGAAGAGATAAATTTAGTTGACCGATTTCAGACACCTGGAAGTTGGTTTGCAAGCCAGAAGAAATCCTTTTTCAACCCAATTAGCCAGTAAGAAAAATAATATTTTAATCTAGTTCTGCCAATTTTCCACTTAGGAGAGGGGGGGAAAAATCAGAATAATTTCATTCCAAAACACACGGACCTGCAAAATTGGGAGAAAGGGGAAAATAATGTTGCATTATGCAGGTTCCTTTCAAAAATTCCTAAAAAGGCGTGGGGGAGAGGGAGAAATAGATGACATCTGTAATTCTCTCTTCGCAAGAGGAGAAACTAAATTAAAACTTGTATTCGCGCTCACGCCAAACTACTTTCCGCGTCGATCGCCTTTGGTTTCCGAAAGGCCTGACAGGAAATTAGGAGATTAATCTTTTAGAAGGTAAAAAAGAAAAGAAGATTCTGTATAATCTTTTATCCAAAATAAAAGATGGCGTGAAAGTCCATTCGAGGAAGGCGTTTTTATCCACGGTAAAAACGCTCCCCCACGGCCGGTTGTTTTCTTTCGGCCTTGTTTGATGGCCAGCTTCTAGGTTTCACAGAATTCTTGCGGCGGGACAGTGAGGAATTGGAAAAGCGTCTCATTGCATCCGCCTGTCTCAATTAGCGTCTCTCTCGAGCTGTGACGGGGGGTCAGTTGTACAACCACGGCCCTCCTGGGTGTCTTTTGACCCCTTCCTAAATTGGACGGCGGAACCATCTTCCCGAAAACCTGCCAGTCAACAGCAGGTGTCAACTTCATTGGCTCTCTTTGTTTTGAGCCAGGCGCCCAAAGGTTGAGAGTGTGGGTTTTGGGAAAGGGGGGGAGGGTTTGTGCATTTCTTTCTTCTTCTTCTCCTCTCTCTCTCTCTCTCTCTCTCTCTTTGCAAAAGTCTTGTACCTACACGGTGCTAAGCCGACGACGAAGCTACGAAGGGTGTTCTTTCCCCAGCCGCGGCCTTTTTTTTGCAAATTGGCGAGCGCGCCGGGGTCTCTAATGCCTCTTCCTCCTTGTGTCGCCATAATGCCGCGATGTTCCCAATCTGCTTTGAGGGATGGAAAGATTAAGAATAATAAAAAAATTGCAATAAAATATGTGTGAACGCGGGGGTAATTGTGGACAAATGCGGCATTCAAATTCATTTTTCCACTTCTTTCACATACCATTTCAATCTTATTTTCTGCTTATTAATGAGATCTTGTTGGCTGGAATGGGTAGAGCTGCCCGTTTTCTGGAGTAATTGCACATAATTTTCTTTTCCAGCAGTGATTTGCATCTTCGCTGCCACCCCCTTCATTCTTCACTGTTTAACCCCCACTCCCCCTTTCCAAATCTCCCTCTCTTTTTTTTTTCTCTCTCTCTCCTTATTTCACCCCTCCCTGCCTGTCTGGCAAGACTTAATTTTAAATGCTTATTATACACTTAGACACTTGGACCAAACCAAGCTACGGGTGGCAGAACGAAACCATCCGTGTCAACCTCCCTCTCTCCTCCTCTTCTTTTTCTTTTTCTTTTTTTCTCTTTGGCTCCCTCGTTACCAGCCTTATCGCAGTTGTAATTAACGCTCTTAAAAACTGGGCGAAATCAGTTTTCTAGTTGCGGGAGAAACAGCCCCCGACGTGGCTCGAAACTTTTTTTTTCTCGAAAGAAATTCAAAACGGAAAAGGGCGCTAATCCCCAAAGGTGGATTTTTTTCCCCCCCAAGTTGTTCGGTTGTTTGGAAAAGGGAATGGTGTGGACCGGTGTCAACAATGGGACACACAGTTTTGTGACCTGGCTTTGTCTAGCCTGGGTCTTCCATTGTGAGAGATAGCAGTGCCACCTTCTCAGTTAACTGGGGGGGGGGAAAACTGTTCAGCAAACGATGAGGAATTATTTATTTATTTATTTATTAATTAAACTTTTATACCGCCCTTCTCCCGAAGGACTCAGGGCGGTGTACAGCCAAGATAAAAAGCAGTAAGTATACAAAGTTAAAAATCAATTTAAAATACCTATTCAATAGTGGCCGAATTAAAACCGTCAAATTGACCAACCTAAAATACCCCATATAAAATTACAGAAAATTTAAAAATTTAAAATTTAAAATTTAGAAATTTAAAAAATCTAAAAAATCAGTCCAGTCCCGCTTGGATGAATAAATAAGTTTTAATTCGACGAAAGGTCCGAAGGTCAGATATTTGGCGCAAACCGGGGGGAAGGTCGTTCCAGAGAGTAGGAGCTCCAACAGAGAAGGCCCTTCCCCTGGGGGCCGCCAGCCGGCATTGCTTGGCGGACGGCACCCTGAGAAGACCCTCTCTGTGAGAGCGTACGGGTCGGTGGGAGGCATGTGGAAACAGCAGGCGGTCCCGTAAGTACCCGGGCCCTAAGCCATGGAGCGCTTTGAAGGTGGTAACCAAAACCCTGGAGCGCACCGGAAGACCACAGGTAGCCAGTGCAGACTGCGCAGGAGAGGTGTTACCGGGAGCAACGCGGTGCTCCCTCAATCACCCGCAGCTGCATTCTGGACTAACTGCAGTCTCGGTACACTTCAAAGTAGCCCCATGTAGAGAGCATTGCAATAATCCAGTCGAGAAGTGACGAGCATGAGTGACCGTGCATAAGGCATCCCGGTCAAGAAAGGCGCAACTGGCGGACCAGGCGAACCTGGTAAAAGCTCTCCTGGAGACGGCCGTCAAGTGATCTTCAATCGACAGCCGTTCATCCAGGAGAACGCCCAAGTTGCGCACTCTTTCCGTTGGGGCCAGTGACTCGCCCCCAACAGTCAGCCGCGGTTGCAGCTGACTGTACCGGGATGCCGGCATCCACAGCCACTCCGTCTTGGATGGGTTGAGTCTGGGTCTGGTTCTCCCCATCCCGACCCGTACGGCCTCCAAACAACCGGACAGCACTTGACAGCTTCGCTGGGGTGGCCTGGGGTGGAAAAGTACAGCTGAGTATCATCAGCGTACAGATGATAACTCACCCCAAAGCCACTGATGACCTCGTAGCGGCTTCATGTAGATGTTGAACAGGAGGCGAGAGAATCGACCCCGCGGCCCCCCACAGGTGAGGCGCCCCGCGGCCGATCCCTGCCCCCCTGTCAACACCGACTGCGACCGGTCGGAGAGGTAGGAGGAGAACCACCGATAAACGGTGCCTCCCACTCCCAACCCCTCCAACCGGCGCAGCAGGATACCATGGTCGATGGTATCAAAAGCCGATGAGAGATCCAACAGGACCAGGGCAGAGGAACAACCCCTATCCTGGCCCTCAGAGGTCATCCACCAACGTGACCAAAGCTGTCTCCGTGCTATAACCGGGCGGGCGGACTGGAGCAGGTCTAGATAGACAGCTTCCTCCAGGTACTGAGGAACTGCCGTGCCACCACACTCTCTACAACCTTCGCAACAAAGCGAAGGTTGGAACTGACGATAATTACCCAAAATAGCTGGGTCCAGGAAGGCTTCTTGAGGAGGGTCTCACCACCGCCTCTTTCAAGGCAGCGGAAAGACCCCTCCATCAAAGAAGCATTTATAATACCCTGAGCCAGCCTCGTGTCACCTCCTGAGTGGCCAGCACCAGCCAGGAGGGCAGGTCCAGTAAACATGTAGTGGCATGCAGCCTCCCAGCAACCTGTCCATGTCCTCGGAGCCACAGAATCAAACTCATCCCAAACCACATCAACAAGGCGAGCCTCAGTCATCTCATCTGGATCATCGCAATCTTGGTCCAAGCTATCCCGAGCTGAGCGATTTTATCGTATAGATAACCACTAAACTCCTCGGCACGCCCCTGTAGGGGTCATCCCGTCCCCTGGTGAAGAAGGGAACGGGTCACCCAAACAGGGCGGCCGGGCGGTTATCTGCCGGCGCAATGAGGGAGGCGTGGGCGCCTCGCCACCCTCAGTGCCACTAGGTAGGTCTTTGAAAAGACCTAACTAGTGTCGATCAACCGGGCGGCTGGACCTCCAGGTGCTCTCTAGGCGTCTTCTCCGGCGGTTCATCTCTCTCAGCTCCGCAGAGAACCAAGGAGCTAATCGAGATCTGCGCCGGGTCAGAGGGCGCAAAGTCACGGCACGGTCCAAAGCCCCAGCCGCGGCCTGTTCCCAGGCCGCGACTAGTTCTTCAGTCGTGCCATGGGTAAGATCCTCAGGGAACGGCCCAAGCTCCGTCTGGAACCTCTCAGGGTCCATCAGGCGCCTGGGACGGAACCAACGCATTGGCTCCGTCTCCCTGCAGTGGTGAGTAGCGGTCTGAAAGTCTAGGCGGACCACTCCCTGCAGTGGTGAGTAGCGGTCTGAAAGTCTAGGCGGACGTGAAATTAGGTTCACGTCAAACCTTATTTTCACAGCCTAAGAATTATTATAGAGGTAGATGATAGACAGACAGACAGACAGACATGGTAAATAGATAGACAGATAGACAGGCAGAGAAAGAAAGGAAGGAAGGAAGGAAGGAAGGAAGAAAGAAAGAAAGAAAGAAAGAAAGAAAGAAAGAAAGAAAGAAAGAAAGAAAGAAAGAAAGAAAGAAAGAAAGAAAGAAAAGATAGACAGATATCTGTATTGCCATTAGCAGCAATTTGGTTCTGAACCCAGCTACTTTTGCAAATAATACATTTGTCTATCATTAAGTGTTGTACCTTAGAATTCTTGATGATCTTTTATGTCCACTGAGAGCATATGCACCAAAGACAAATTCCTTGTGTGTCCAATCACACTTGGCCAATAAAAAATTATGTTCTGTTCTACAATTCTTTTTATGGATTTATCCTCCCCCCCCCCACATCCCCTCATTCCCGCTTCTCCTGCGACAATCATTAGATGGAAAGCTTTTGCAGAATTACCGTGATTATAGCTACTACGCACAGTCGGATTTTGAAGAAAAAGTTTTGGGAGGTTTTTTTTAGCCATTAGCTGGGAAGGAAGAAATAAGGGTCTCTGTAGATCAGGAAAACCTGTGAAGACGGTGGTGGGGGGGACCTTTTAAGAGTAGTGTCCTTCTTGTCTAGAGTCAGAAGGTGTTTCCTGAAAAACAAGAGTGCCATCCAAACTGCTCAGAGTGAATTTCTCTGCAGCCTTGTGCTTTTTGATCAACTTCTTTTCAACCCCATCCTATGCGATGGGGGTCTCTTTTAATTGCGCATTTTGTAAAAAAAAAACCCTAAAACCCTCCGGTCCTCTTCCTTGTGTGTGTGTGTGTGTGTGTGTTTGTGTTTGTTTCTCAGCTCCCTCCCTACCCCCAAGCCCCTCTCCCAGAGTCTCGCTGGCATGACTCAAAGTTTGGTAAATTATTAAACTCGAGGATCCCACAAAGCTGCTATTTCTTCACTCTTTCCCCACCCACCCCCACCTCTTCCATCTGTTCCTGTCAATTCGATGTGTCAGCTACAGGCTTTGGGAGGGGAGAGGAGAGGAGAAAAGATGGACTTTCTCGTGTGAAAAGAGAAAGACATTTATTTTCCCAGAATGTCAAGGTGTCGGCCCTTATAATGCAGGCCCAGAAATCTCCTCGTCTCTGTTGCGGACAGGTTGAAAGTCAGGAAAATAGATGGCAAAGATAGAGAAGGCTGGTTTTGTATTTAAAGCACATCCATGGAGGTCGGATGGAGAGAAGGAGCTTTTGATGAAGGTAGGGTGGACAGAAGAAGTTTTTGATGAAGGTAGGGTGGAGAGGAAGCTTTTGATGAAGGTAGAGTGGACAGAAGAAGCTTTTGATGAAGGTAGGGTGGAGAGAAGCTTTTGATGACGGTAGAGTGGACAGAAGAAGCTTTTGTTGAAGGTAGGGTGGAGAGGAAGCTTTTGATGAAGGTAGAGTGGACAGAAGAAGATTTTGATGAAGGTAGAGTGGAGAGAAGGAGCTTTTGATGAAGGTAGAGTGGACAGAAGATGTTTTTGATGAAGGTAGAGTGGAGAGAAGCTTTTGATGATGGTAGAGTGGACAGAAGAAGCTTTTGTTGAAGGTAGGGTGGAGAGAAAAAGCTTTTGATGAAGGTAGGGTGGAGAGGAAGGTTTTGATGAAAGTAGGATGGAGAGAAGGAGCTTTTGATGAAGGTAGAGTGGACAGAAGATGTTTTTGATGAAGGTAGGGTGGAGAGAAGCTTTTGTTGAAGGTAGGGTGGAGAGAAAAAGCTTTTGATGAAGGTAGAGTGAAGAGAAGAAGCTTTTGATGAAGGTAGAGTGGACAGAAGAAGCTTTTGCTGAAGGTAGGGTGGAGAGGAAGCTTTTGATGAAAATAGGATGGAGAGCTTTTGATGAAGGTAGGGTGGACAGAAGAAGCTTTTGATGAAGTTAGGATGGAGAGAAGAAGTTTTTGATGAAGGGAAGAATGAAGAAGCTTTTGATGAAGGTAGAGTGGAGAGAAGAAGATGTTGTCCTAAGATGGACAATATCAATGGCTGATCCTGAATTCTACTTAGAAAGGAAAAGGTTCCCTTCTCCTGACAATGTGCTGGTTTGAAGGAGCCCAAACCCATCTCCTTAGGTGCCCCATTATTCTCTTTTTTGAAAAATAGTAAAAGGGAATCAGGCTTGTAGCGAAACTTTCATCCTCTCCACCATCTATCTTCTTTTCCAAAAAATTTGCTCTCAAATTTTCCAAGCGTGTGCAAAAACCTGAGTCTCTCCTCTTCCCCATCCATCCAGTCTCCCTTCATGGGCAGTCATGTTTTCTTGGTGCATTATGTGCTGTGGTTTTCTGTTTTGCTTTGCTTTTTGAAAGCCTTTCAACATGCCAACATCTCTGGTACCTTCACCATTTCCCTTTTCGCCCAGAGATGTTTTCTAAGCCAGGGGTCTCCAACCTCGGCAACTTTTAAGACTTGTGGACTTCAACTCCCAGAATTCCTCAGCCAGCTTTGCAAAGCTGGCTGAGGAATTCTGGGAGTTGAAGTCCACACGTCTTAAAGTTGCCAAGGTTGGAGACCCCTGTTCTAAGTCCTTTCAAATGTCCCTTCTTCTCTTAAACGAGAGAAAAAAAACAAAACAGACATTTCCCATCATTCCCTCCTGCCATTTCAGAGGCGGTATTCACCGGTTCGGACCGGTTCGAACAAACTGATAGCTGCGACTACGGGTGGGCCTGCCGACGCGCCCGGACGTAATGCCATCCTATTTAGCCACGTTTTCAAGGCCAGGCGAATGTGTGTAAGGTGCACATGCAGCAAGCATGCGGAAGGCCGGGTGCCTGCGTGAAGGTGTGCACGAGTGAGGTGAGAGGATGCACGCATGGCGAACCGGTGGCAACAATATGTGAAACCCACTCCTGTGCCCTTTCCAGCGGCTCTCTGTCTTTTTCCATGCCCAGGTGTCTTAACGGGTGTCCACGGCTCTTGGCCACGGAGAATTGCTACGCAGAATGAGATCCCTCTGCTTGTCGTTTTTTATCCTTCTTTCCGAGACTAATATGGGAACCCGGGAGACAAGTTGAGGCAGGCCAAAGAGAGGAGAGAAAAATGAGAGATTAGCAATTAGCAACGCAGCCAAGCCCCAGGCGACCTCTGGACTTCAGGGACGTTTCTCCTTATGACCAGCTGCAAAGCGTTGTCCGGGTGGTGGGATCCAATCTCTGAGAGGATCCCCAAGTCAGAGCAGGGAAGGAAGTCCAGTGGATCTCCCAGCCTGGGTGCAAAATTGTGAGTGATCCTCCTGGTCTGTGGCAGGGGTGAAATCTACTTACCTTCCTTACCGGTTCGGAAGTGCAGACGCCGCCCGCCTGCGCACACACAGACTTTCTACGCGTACGCCGAGGGCAAAAAAACACATTACTTCCTGGTTAAAACCAGGAAGTAATGACACCCAGGCGAGTGGGCGGAGCGAAGTTACTGGATCGCCGAACCACCAGCCACGATCGCTACCGGATCACGAGATCCGGTCAGAACCAGGAGCATTTCACCCCTGGTCTGTGGGTGATGCCAAGAATGATTGGCAGGGGTCCCTTTGAATTGTCCATCACCCTCTTGGTTTATCTCTCTTGCCCAATTCTCCAGCCAGTGCAGAATTTGGTGGAAGTCCAGCCCCCTTCCCTACTCCAGAGCGCTCTATCCTCGGAACATAGAGCGAAGGTTCCATGGAGAGTTTCACTGAGAAACTGACTTGTCCACTGTACAGTTGGAGACAAAAATGTTGCTTGGGAAGAGGGGAATGGCCTCAAAAGTGCAGAGGGTTTCCCCACCCCCTACCCCCCAAGGTGGAGGGTGCCAGGTTCTTCCCCTCGAAGGAGAACGGGGCCGTTTCCAGCCAGGCGAGACGAGGAAGGCGTCCCCGGCTGGAAAGCCCCACACACACATGGGTCGCCAGGCTGAAAGGAGGGAAACTGATCAAAGGTGTGGACAGCTGGAGCTTCCCCGATAAGGCCGGCATTAAGGCTTATCGGGTGCAGGGATGAGGCCTATCCGGTTGCAGTCAATAAGGGCTTGAAAACGGATCACGGCTCCCTCGGGAATCCCAGCAGAGAGCAGGGGGGGGAGGTGGTGATAGGGGCTGCGATTTAATCGCAGCTCTGCAGCCAGAGGGGACCGAAACGGGCTTCTCTCCCAGCCATCCTCCCTGTCTCGGCTTCTGCTCTGCAGCCCCACACGGGTTACAAATAGGGCCAGTCCCTGGGACAAAGGAATAATGTCTTCAGCCGCGCAAGGACAGAGGAGGGGTGGTGGTATCCCCCAGGCCCCTTTCTGACAGCCAACACAGCAATCAACTTCTAAGGGTCTGTTCGTCTCTGGCCAGGGGAATGTAGAGTGGCCTTAAGCGGGGTGCACCAGGGGTGGTATTCCCTACCGGTTCACCAGTGTGCGTTCACATCCACGCAGGCGCACGGCCTTCCCCGTGTGCGCTTTGCTTGCTCGCGCACCTACCACGTAGGCGCCCAGGCCTCAAAAACATGCCTAAATAGAATGGCATAGAGACAGGACAGGAGGGCCCATTTGTTATTTCCACTACCGGTTCGGGCAAACCGGTCCGAACCGGCTGAATACTACATATGCTGGGCACCATTTTTTGTGTGTGGGGCATCAAGGCTCCCTCGTACCCTACGAGCACCGGAACGTGACCCAGAGGGAAGAATTCCAACCCCCCCACACACCTTCCTCCTGTTTCTTGGCTTGCCAAACAGCCTCTCCCACCCAAGCCCCCCAGACTCAGGTAGCACAGAGGAAAATATCCTGGACCAACCTGGCTTCTCCATCCGAACTCAAGCCCTCCACTCTGGTTTTATCGCACTGAAGCCATCCTGCCTCCATCCCCTTCCACCCCACCCCCATGGAAGGGCTGGGCACCCCACGGGGGGCGAGGGGCACCTCCTTAGTGCAAAGTAGGACGATGTTTGGTGGACCCTGCTGCGTCTGGAGATTTGTCCATCCCTAAAGAGGTTAGAGTTAGGGTTGCGGGTCCAGCCCTGCCTCGGTCAGTCGGTGTTAGGAGATGGCTGAACTACTTCAGACACGTCATCCCTCCCCAGCTGGAGCATTTGCAGGCTTCCCTTCTTCCTGGCAACGGTCTCTTCACCTTTCTTCTCCTCTTCCTTCTCCATTTTATCTCTCCCTCCTCCGTCTTCTCCTCTTCCACTTTCTCCATCTCCATTTCCTTCTTTGTTCCTTCCTTCTCCTCTTCTATCTCAATATCTTCTCATCTTCCTCCTTCTTTTTCTTCTCTACCATCTTCTCCTCTTCCTTCTCCATTTTATCTCTCCCTCCTCCGTCTTCTCCTCTTCCACTTTCTCCATCTCCATTTCCTTCTTTGTTCCTTCCTTCTCCTCTTCTATCTCAATATCGTCTCTTCTTCCTCCATCTTCCTCCTTCTTTTTCTTCTCTACCATCTTCTCCTCTTCCTTCTCCATCTTATCTCCCCCTCCTCCATCTTCTCGTCTTCCACCTTTCTCCTTCTCCTTCTCCTTCTTTGTTCCTTCCTTCTCCTCTTCTATCACAACCTCTATCTTCTCCTCTTCCGCCATCTTCCTCCTTCTCTTTCGCCAGCTTCTCCTCTTTCTCCACCTCCACCTCCTCCCCTTCCTCTTCCTCCCTTCTCCTTCCCTTTCTTCTCCATCTCCTCATTCTCCATCTTCACCTCCGTCTTCACCCGCTCCTCTGTTTGGAGATGCCAGCCCATGCCACCCAGCCCATCTCCCAGGTGCCACCTTCGCCCCCACCTCCCCTCTGTGCCGGACCCTCCCTTGCCCTCCCCCAACATCCAAGGTGAAATTCAATTTTTGTTACTACCGGTTCTGTGGGGGTGGTTTGGTGGGCATGGTGCGGTTTGGTGGGTGAGGCAGGGGAAGGATACTGCAAAATCCCCATTCCCTCCCCACTCCTAGGGAAAGGATATTGCAAAATCCCCATTCCCTCCCCACTCCTAGGGAAAGGATATTGCAAAATCTCCATTCCCTCCCCACTCCTAGGGGAAGGATATTGCAAAATCTCCATTCCCTCCCCACTCCTAGGGGAAGGATATTGCAAAATCTCCATTCCCTCCCCACTCCTAGGGGAAGGATATTGCAAAATCTCCATTCCCTCCCCACTCCTAGGGGAAGGATATTGCAAAATCTCTATTCCCTCCCACTGGGGCCAGCCAGAGGTAGCATTTGTCGGTTCGCCAAACTACTCAAAGTTTCCGCTACCAGTTCTCCAAACTACTCAAAATTTCTGCTACCGGTTCGCCAAACTACTCAAAATTTCCGCTACCGGTTCTCCAAACTACTCAAAATTTCCACTACCGGTTCTCCTAACTGCTCAAAATTTCCACTACCGGTTCTTCGAACTGCTCAAAATTTCCACTACCGGTTCGCCAAACTACTCAAAATTTCCACTACCGGTTCGCCAAACTACTCAAAATTGCCACTACCGGTTCGCCAAACTACTCAAAATTTCCACTACCAGTTCTCCGAACTGTTCAAAATTTCTGCTACCGGTTCTCCGAACTATTCAAAATTTCCACTACTGGTTCTCCAGAACCTGCTGGATTTCGCCCCTGCCCACGTCCCTTCCCTGCGCCCCATCTAGGCCCCCTTTTCCTCCTCTTCCCATTTGTTCTCCCCTCCTTTGATGTCGAAGAGAGCCACCCGCCCGCCCGCCTGCCCATCGCTGCCGCCGCCGCCTCTCCCGTTGCTGCCACGGAGGGATCAGAAGTTTGCTGTGTCTTCCGCGGCCTCCTTCTTTGATCCGTGTCCTGAGGCCCCCTTGACGGCGGGGGGAAAAAATAAAAAAATAATATTAAAAAAAAACGACACAAAACGAGTCACTCAGAGTGATTCCTGACAAGTGTCTCCTTGAGATAAGGAAGCCGTGGGTGTCTTGGGTCTCCCCCCCACCCCTTTCATTTTTAATACCTCTCTTCCTTTTCCCTAAGAAGCGGCTGCGTTAAACTGCCTAGGAGAGCAACCGAGCCTTTTCTCTCTCTCTCTCTCTCTCTCTCTCCCTCCCTCCCTCCCTTTCTCTCTCACTCTTTCTCTCTCTCTCCTCTCTCTCCTTCTCTCTCTCTTTCTCTCTTTTGCTCTTTCTCTCTTTCTCCTCTCTCTCCTTCTCTCCTTCTCTCTCTTTCTTTCTCTCTCTCCCTTTCTATCTCTCTCTTCCTTTCTCCCTCCCTCTTTCTTTTTCTCTCTCCCTTTCTCTCTTTCTTTCTCTCTCCCTTTCTCTCTCTCTCTCTCATTCTCTCTCTCTTTCTCCCTTCTCTACTTCTCTTTCCTTCTCTCTCTTTCTCTCTCTTTCTCTATCCTCTCCCTCTTTCTCTCTCTCTCTCTCTCTTTCTTTCTCTGTTTCTGTTTCTCACCCTTTCTCTCTCTTTCTCTCTCTTTCTCTCTCTTTCTTTCTCTTTCTTTCTCTCTCTCTCTTTCTTTTTTTCTCTCTCATTGTCTCTCTCTCTTGCTATCTTTCTTTCTCTCTTCTCTCTTTCCCATTCTCTCTCTCTCTTTTGCTCTTTCTCTCTCTCTCTCCCTTTCTCTTTCTTGTTATTTCTCTTTCTTTCTCTCTCTCTTCTCTTTCTCTCTCTCTTTCTTTCTCTCTCTCTCTCTTTCTGTCTCTCTCTTTCTCTACTTGCTACCTCTCTCTCTCTCTCCTTCTCTCCTCTTTCACTCTTTCTCTCTCTCTCTTTCTCTCTCTTTCTCTTTCACTCTCTTTCTCATTCTCTCTCTCTTTCTCTTTCACTCTCTTTCTCTGTCTCTCTCTCTTTCTCTCTCTCTCTTTCTCTTTCTCCAATCCCCCACCTGTGTGTGTGTGTATGTGCACGCGCGCACACATGTCTGTGCATGCAAAGAATTGGACACTGCTGAGTTTGCCTGGAGTCTCCCCGCTCACCTGCCTCCTGTTTCTCCCCCCCCGTTCCGACTTGTCTTCCCTTTTTCTTTTAATATTCCCCACCGCTTCATTTCCTTTCTCCGTCTAATGCGGTGTGTCGGATGTTGCCACTTAAACCCAGCAACGGTTTAATTATGCGCCAGAAAGAAAAAGGCTGGTGAATGTGCAGGTGGCCGGGTGGGCGCTGAGTTATTATCTTTCACCTTGTCCACAGGGAAACACCTGCATTCTGGGTTTAGTCGGAGGGGGGGAGCAGAAAAAGATCTGGGAGGGGTTGCCGCAGAAAGACCCAACGCTAATAGCCGTCTCCCACGGGCGGGCGAACCCTGCACGGATGCTCCAACAAGACAGGCACAAGCCAACCAGGTTTTGCATGCAGAGAGCTGGAGGACTTTTAACCAGGGTTAGCTGGATGGATGGTCGTGTGAAGCGAGCCTGTTTGATTCGCAGATGTGGCAGGGACTCGCGTCAGTGAGGCCATCAATCGGTTGGGATCGAACTGTTGGTAGTGGGCAGAGTTAGCCTGCAATACCACATTCTAACCACTGGGAGGGAGGGAGGGAGGGAAGGAGGAAGGAAGATGGGTGGGTGAATGAGAGAAAGAAGGAAGGAAGGAAGGAAGGAAGGAAGGAAGGAAGGAAGGAAGGAAGGAAGGAAGGAAGGGAGGGAGGGAGGAAGGAGGGAGGAATAGCACTTAGACTTATATACCGCTTCACAGGGCTTTACAGCCCCTTCCTAAGCAGTTTAAAGAGTCAGCCTCTGGCCTCCAACAGTCTGGCTCCTCATTTTATTGGAAGGATGGAAGGCTGAGTCAACCTGCAGTCGGTTGGGATCAAACTGTTGGTAGTGGGCAGAGTTAGCCTGCAATAACACATTCTAACCACTGGGAGGGAGGGAGGGAAGGAAGGAGGAATAGCACTTAGACTTATATACCGCTTCACAGGGCTTTACAGCCCTCTCTAAGCGGTTAACAGAGTCAGCCTCTTGCCCCAAACAATGGAAGGCTGAGTCAACCTTGAGCCGGTCGGGATCGAACTGTTGACAGTGGGCAGAATTCGCCTGCAATACCGCATTCTAACCACTGCGCCGCCACGACTCACCATCTGCACTGTGTTGTCCAGTTTGGTGGACATCGCATTGCAGATGCGGTGGGGTTCGCTTTTCTTTCATGGGGGTGGGTGGGTGTCAGAGAGAGAGAGATCTTCCTTTTGACTGGCGTAGATCGTACATAGAATAGAATAGAGTAGAATAGAATAGAATAGAATAGAGAAATAGGAATATAGAATAGAATAGAATAGAATAGAGAAATAGGAATATAGAATAGAATAGAATAGAATAGAATAGAATAGAAAAATAGGAATATAGAATAGAATAGAATAGAATAGAATAGAATAGAGTAGAATAGAATAGAGTAGAATAGAATAGAGTAGAATAGAGAAATAGCAATATAGAATAGAATAGAATAGAATAGAATAGAATAGAATAGAATAGAATAGAATAGAACAGAACAGAACAGAACAGAATAGAATAGAATAGAACAGAACAGAACAGAATAGAATAGAATAGAATAGAATAGAGAAATAGGAATATAGAATAGAATAGAATAGAATAGAATAGAATAGAATAGAATAGAATAGAATAGAAAAGAATAGAATAGAATAGAATAAACAAGAGCTGGAAGGGACCTTGGAGGTCTTCTAGTCCAACCCCCTACTCAGGCAGGAGACCCTATACCATTTCAGACAAGTGGTTGTCCAATCTCTTCTTAAAATCCTCCAGTGTTGGAGCATTCATCAACCAACCGAACAGAAGTTGCCTTCAAAAGTTGTGGGAGCTTCATCACTGGGAGCTTTCAAGAAGAGGCTGGGCTGCCATCTGTCATAAACAGTGTAGGGTCTGCTTGGGCGGGGTGGGGGGGTTGGACTAAGTGCCCTACGAGGTCTCTTCCAACTGTGTTTAATCTGTTAATCACAACTTCTGGGGGCAAGTCGTTCCACTGATGAATTGTTCTCACTGTCAGGAAATTTCTCCGTAGTTCTAGGTTGATTCTCTCCTTGATTAGTTTCCACCCGTTGCTTCTTGTTCTACCCTCAGGTGCTTTGCAGAATAGTTTGACTCCCTCTTCTTTGGGGCAGCCCCTGAGATATTGGAAGACTGCTATCATGTCTCGCCTAATCCTTCTTTTCATTAAACTAGACAGACCCGGTTCCTGCAACCGTTCTTCGTATGCTTTAGCCTCCAGTCCCCTAATCAACTTTGTTGCTCATCTCTGCACTCTTTGTAGGGTCTCCACATCTTTTTGAAAAGGATGTTGTGGGTTTTGTGACTTTGGAAAAGAGATACCAGTGGTGACACCTGCTTCAGTGCCCACTTTGTGTCAAGGAGGAGGGAAAGGATGATGCAGCCAGGGGGTGGGTCCTGCGTATGATAGATAGCAGGTCAACAGTGGAATGATTAAATTGCACCATCAAAGCCAAACATAGTTTAGGTGGACTCTGGCTGCAGCAACAACAGGCCTCCGTGAACTTGGTTGGACTCAATGTGTGGAAATCATAGTTTGTGGTGCACGGCAGAAAAGAGAACAGAGGTGGCATTCAGCCGGTTTTGACCGGTTCGCCCGAACCGGTAGCGGAAATTGCAGGTGGATTTTTATTATCCAGAACCCAGGAAGCATCCGTTTCTCCAACTTCTGGTTTAGATTCCCAGATGGGCACAGAGAGTTGGTCCCCTGCCACCCACTCTGCTGCTACCCCTCCAAACGATCCCTGTGGAAACAAGAACTCGCGGCTGGGTAAATCGGCAGCTACGGTGGGTTCAAACCAGTGATGAAATTCAAATTTTTTTCACTACCGGTTCTGTGGGTGTGGCTTGGTAGGTGTGGCAGGGGAAGGATATTGCAAAATCCCCATTCCCTCCCCACTCCTGGGAGAAGGATACTGCAAAATCCCCATTCCCTCCCCACTCCTGGGAGAAGGATGCTGCAAAATCCCCATTCCCTCCCCACTCCTGGGAGAAGGATGCTGCAAAATCCCCATTCCCTCTCCACTCCTGGGAGAAGGATACTGCAAAATCTCCATTCCCTCCCCACTTCTGGGAGAAGGATACTGCAAAATCCCCATTCCCTTCCCACTCCTGGGAGAAGGATACTGCAAAATCCCCATTCCCTCCCCACTCCTGGGAGAAGGATGCTGCAAAATCCCCATTCCCTCCCCACTCCTGGGAGAAGGATGCTGCAAAATCCCCATTCCCTCTCCACTCCTGGGAGAAGGATGCTGCAAAATCCCCATTCCCTCCCCACTCCTGGGAGAGGGATACTGCAAATTCCCCATTCCCTCCCCACTCCTGGGAGAAGGATACTGCAAAATCCCCATTCCCTCCCCACTCCTGGGAGAAGGATACTGCAAAATCCCCATTCCCTCCCCACTCCTGGGAGAAGGATGCTGCAAAATCCCCATTCCCTCCCCACTCCTGGGGGAAGGATACTGCAAAATCCCCATTCCTACCCCACTCCTGGGGGAAGGATACTGCAAAATCCCCCTTCCCTCCCCACTCCGGGGCCAGCCAGAGATGGTATTTGCCAGTTCTCCGAACCTCTCGAAATTTCCGCTACCGGTTCGCCAGAACCTGCTGAATAAGCTGGTTCAAACCCTGCCTGCGGGAAACCTGCGGCTGGCTGGCTCCTTGTCTGCTTTAAAGTTGAATTTTTCCACCAGCTTTTTTTTTCTTTTCTTTTTTTCTGATGGGGGGGGGGAGTGGGGCAGCGGGTGCGAGTGGGGGTGGGGGAGGAGAGGCTGGAAAAGGTGACACAGAGGAAATGGGGAAGGACGCCATCCCTTTTCTTAACGCCCCTCCCTTCCCAGAAACCGCGCTGCGTTTCACTGATAAACAGGAAATATTGGCAATAAGGATTTCCACATTTATCTGAGCGCAGCAGAAAATAAAAAATGTTCAGTCTAAATCCAAGGAGACAAGACCCTAAGCTTCCTTGAGCCGATACAGGCAGCCCCCGCCTGCCCCCCCCCACTCCTAGCCCCAGAGAGAGACTCAGGGGGTGCAGATAGACTTTTCCTCATTTTAGAGAGGATGTGTGTGTGGGGGGGTGGAGAAATAGAAGACGGAGCCGTGGGGAGGGAGGGAGGGAGGGAGGAGAGACCCTTTGGAGGGAGAAGAAGAGAGACAAGATGCTTCGGTACCCTCTCTCCTTTCGGGGGAGAGGGGGAGGGTCTCATTTGAAAGGAGTGGAAAGGCTTCCGGTGGCAGGTGGAACTCGCGGCCACAAGAATGCAGCCAGATGGTCTCTCTCTCTCTCTCCCCCACCCACCCACCCCCTGTCTTCTCTCAAGTTTTCTAGGGCTCTTTGCTTAAAAAAAAAAAAGTACGGATCAGGACAGTCTTGGGTTTGGATAGCGAGCTACAACACCAAAAGACTAGCCGTCCCTCTTTTCTCTGAAGGTCCCCGAGCTTGGTTCTTTCCCTGCGGACAACAACTTAGTCTGGCACTGATGATATTACCTAGTTGGGTCATGAAACGTTTGGAAGAAAACCACCAGGCTCAGAAAGTATCAAGGACCTCACAGTTCTCCTCCTCCTCCTCCTCCTCCTCCTCCTCCTCTTCCTCCTCCTCCTCCTCCTCCTCTCTTCCAGCACTGATGAGGTTACCTAGTCGGGTCATGAAATGTCTGGAAGAAAACCACCAGGCTCAGAAAGTATCAAGGACCCCACGGTTCTCCTCCTCCTCCTCCTCCTCCTCCTCCTCCTCCTCCTCCTCCTCCCAGCAGGCCTCTCTTCCAGCACTGATGAGGTTACCTAGTTGGGTCATGAAACGTTTGGAAGAAAACCACCAGGCTCAGAAAGTATCAAGGACCCCACGGTTCTCCTCCTCCTCCTCCTCTTCTTCCTCCTCCTCCTCCTCTTCCTCCTCCTCCTCCTCCTCCTCCCAGCAGGCCCCACTCTCTTCCAGCACTGATGAGGTTACCTAGTTGGGTCATGAAACGTCTGGAAGAAAACCACCAGGCTCAGAAAGTATCAAGGACCCCACGGTTCTCTTCCTCCTCCTCCTCCTCCTCTTCCTCCTCCTCCTCCTCCTCCCCCTCCCAGCAAGCCTCACTCTCTTCCAGCACTGATGAGGTTACCTAGTTGGGTCATGAAACGTCTGGAAGAAAACCACCAGGCTCAGAAAGTATCAAGGACCCCACGGTTCTCCTCCTCCTCCTCCTCCTCTTCTTCCTCCTCCTCCTCCTCCTCCTCCCAGCAGGCCCCACTCTCTTCCAGCACTGATGAGGTTACCTAGTTGGGTCATGAAACGTCTGGAAGAAAACCACCAGGCTCAGAAAGTATCAAGGACCCCACGGTTCTCCTCCTCCTCCTCCTCCTCCTCCCCCTCCTCCTCCTCCTCCTCCCAGCAAGCCCCACTCTCTTCCAGCACTGATGATGTTACCTAGTTGGGTCATGAAACGTTTGGAAGAAAACCACCAGGCTCAGAAAGTATCAAGGACCTCACAGTTCTCCTCCTCTTCCTTCTCCTCCTCTTCCTCCTCCCAGCAAACCCCACTCTCTTCCAGCACTGATGAGGTTACCTAGTCGGGTCATGAAATGTCTGGAAGAAAACCACCAGGCTCAGAAAGTATCAAGGACCCCACGGTTCTCCTCCTCCTCCTCCTCCTCCTCCTCCTCTTCTTCCTCCTCCTCCTCCTCCTCTTCCTCCTCCTCCTCCCAGCAGGCCCCACTCTCTTCCAGCACTGATGAGGTTACCTAGTTGGGTCATGAAACGTCTGGAAGAAAACCACCAGGCTCAGAAAGTATCAAGGACCCCACGGTTCTCTTCCTCCTCCTCCTCCTCCTCCTCCTCCTCCTCCTCCTCTTCCTCCTCCTCCTCCCAGCACGCCTCACTCTCTTCCAGCACTGATGAGGTTACCTAGTTGGGTCATGAAACGCCTGGAAGAAAACCACCAGGCTCAGAAAGTATCAAGGACCCCACGGTTCTCTTCCTCCTCCTCCTCCTCCTCCTCCTCCTCCTCCTCCTCCTCCTCTTCCTCCTCCTCCTCCTCCTCCCAGCAGGCCTCACTCTCTTCCAGCACTGATGAGGTTACCTAGTTGGGTCATGAAACGTCTGGAAGAAAACCACCAGGCTCAGAAAGTATCAAGGACCCCACGGTTCTCTTCCTCCTCCTCCTCCTCCTCCTCCTCCTCCTCCTCCCAGCAGGCCTCACTCTCTTCCAGCACTGATGAGGTTACCTAGTCGGGTCATGAAACGTCTGGAAGAAAACCACCAGGCTCAGAAAGTATCAAGGACCCCACGGTTCTCTTCCTCCTCCTCCTCCTCCTCCTCCTCCTCCTCCTCCTCTTCCTCCTCCCAGCAGGCCTCACTCTCTTCCAGCACTGATGAGGTTACCTAGTCGGGTCATGAAACGTCTGGAAGAAAACCACCAGGCTCAGAAAGTATCAAGGACCCACGGTTCTCTTCCTCCTCCTCCTCCTCCTCCTCCTCCTCCTCCTCCTCCTCCCAGCAAGCCCCACTCTCTTCCAGCACTGATGAGGTTACCTAGTCGGGTCATGAAACGTCCGCCAGAAAACCACCGAGCCCAGAGCCCCTCATTCCAACCCTGAGCTGAGTTTTATTCATCCCTTCTCTGAGTTTAATGGGAGATGTGAACGTGGCCCCAAATGCCGTGGCTGGAGGGAAGGGGGCCATGTGCCCTCACCCATCCCATATGCCGCCTTCCACAGCTTTCAATATTTTAGACCCGCAGCCCGTTATTCTTTTGAGCCGGCAGGGAGAACTTAACTTGTGGACCAATCCTTGAAGTTTCCTTCTTCCTTGCCCGGCCCTTCCTTTCTTTCTCCATCACCTCTTGCTCTTTGCCCTCCTCTCCTCCTCCTCCCCACCCCCATTTTCATCCTGGGAGGGTGGGGTGGAGTCAGTGACGGTCACCACCGTGGGCTCCTCCGAGCAACCCTACCAAGGAGATCAGCCCCTCCCGGCTGCCCAAATGGTTCCGTTTAGTTCCAGATGCCAACCTGACCGGTGGGTGCCCGTGATTGATGCCCGGCGCGGTGCAAGGACGCCCTTCCTTGAGGCTAGGGAGAAAGGCTTCGCCAGCTTGGTGCCCTCCACAGGCTGGACGTTGGAACTGGTTGGCATCCAGAAGCGAATCTTGCCCACGTTTCAGTCTTCGGGGGCCCCACCACCACCTTTGCCAAAGGGAGAGATCAAAAAAAAAAAATTCTGACTAGGTGGCTCAGTGGCTAAATTACTGAGCTTGTCATCAGAAAGGTCGGCAGTTCGGTTCACGGTTCGAATCCCTAGTACAGGTCTCCTGCGTCAGCAAGGGGTTGGACTAGAAGACCTCCCAGGTCCCTTCCAAGACGGTTACAGTAAAACAGAACCAGGAAAAGGCGATGGGTTTTAAGAAAGAGAAGGCTTGCCTTCAGCATGTCGGTGTGTTTGCCACCAATGCCCATGGGCACCTAGGGCATACGGTTCCTCTGTTCCAGTGGTGGGTTTGTACCGGTTCACCCCGGTTCAGGCGAACCGGTAGCGGTGGCTGGCTCCGCCCACCTTCCCAGACATCATCAAAAACACTCTGTGCAGAAGCACTGCACACTCGCAAAGCTACTGGTAATGAACTGGTAGCGCCGAGGCGGGAGGCTCCGCCCACCTGCCCAGACATCATCAAAAACGCTCTACGCAGAAGCACTGCACACTCGCAAAGCTACTGGTAGAGAACTGGTAGCTCCGGGGCAGGAGGCTCCGCCCACCTTCCCAGACATCATCTAAAACGCTCTACGCAGAAGCACTGCACACTCGCAAAGCTACTGGTAACGAACTGGTAGCGCCGGGGCAGGAGGCTCCGCCCACCTGCCCAGACATCATCAAAAACGCTCTCGTAAAGCTACTGTTAACGAACTGGTAGTTCCGGGGCAGGAGGCTCCGCCCACCTGCCCAGACATCATCAAAAACACTCTGCGCAGAAGCACTGCACACTCGCAAAGCTACTGTTAATGAACTTGTAGCGCCGGGGTGGGAGGCTCCGCCCACCTGCCCAGACACCATCAAAAACGCTCTGCGGAGAAGCACTGCACACTCGCAAAGCTACTGTTAACGAACTTGTAGCGCCGGGGTGGGAGGCTCCGCCCACCTGCCCAGACATCATCAAAAACGCTCTGCGGAGAAGCACTGCACACTCGCAAAGCTACTGGTAACGGACTGGTAGCGCCGGGGCAGGAGGCTCCACCCACCTGCCCAGACATCATCAAAAACGCTCTCGTAAAGCTACTGTTAACGAACTGGTAGTTCCGGGGCGGGAGGCTCCGCCCACCTGCCCAGACATCATCAAAAACGCTCTGTGCAGAAGCACTGCACTCTCGTAAAGCTACTGGTAACAAACTGGTAGCGCCGGGGTGGGAGGCTCCGCCCACCTGCCCAGACATCATCAAAAACGCTCTGTGCAGAAGCACTGCACTCTCGTAAAGCTACTGTTAACGAACTGGTAGCTCCGGGGCGGGAGGCTCCGCCCACCTGCCCAGACATCATCAAAAAACGCTCTGCGCATGCACAGAAGCGCTGCGTCCTCACAAAGCGAGCCCGCGAGCCCACACGCTACCGGTAGCGAACTGGTAGCGCCGGGATTTTGCTCTCTGTTCCCAAACCCCACTTTTCCAATCCTTCAATATTGAACAGGAATCGAAAAGGAACCCTACCCATTTTTACCACGGAGCGCTCTCTACTATGCCTCTACTACGAGACGTGCGGGGAATTGAGAGGGAAGCATTTGAAACCTACCTCCGTAATAATCGCTTGTAAATTCAAATTTCTCTTTCCCCCCCCCTCCTCAATTTTGCGGATAACATCTCCCACAGCGCTTAAGGCCTGTACGTACACACATCCCAAAATGGGCTATTGTTATCGTCCAGGATATCTCCTTGAGAAAACTTAATTTGATAAGGCTGGGTGTGTGTGTGTGTGTGTTTTTTTCCCCCTCCGTTTTTGCTCTTTCTTTCTTTCTTTCTTTCATTTTTTTTTTTTAAAGGGTGCCTTGTTTGCAAATTCTTCCTGCCGTCCTCATTCATTTCCTCCCCCCACCTCCCTCCTCCTCTGCTTAGTTGCTGTTTTAAATATAAAACAGAAGCCATGGGCAATTCTTCTTCTTGTTGTTTTGGTATGTCTATGCTTTTTATTGTCCCTGTGTTGTGCCAGTGGCTTTATCCCCCGATAAGTGGATTAGTCGAGCTAAACAAAAAAGGTGTTTCACAGCGGAAAAAGCTCCCAAGAACATACTTTTATTTTATTTTTTGTTTGTTTTCCACCGAAGAAAGCTGAGTTTTTTTGGTTTTTTTTCCTTTTTAATTTTTATTCCCTTCCCTGGCAAGTCGCAGTCTGGATCAGTTTTTGGATTATGCCAAGAGCAGACCATCCCTCCCCCCACCAAAAAAAACCCTTAAAGGTCTCTCTCCCTCCCTCCCTTCTTTCTTTCCTCCCTCCCTCCTTTCCCTTCCTCCCTCCCTCTCCTTCCTTCCTTCTTTCCTCCATCCTTTCCCTTCCCTCCCTCCTTTCTTCCTCCCTCCCTCTCCTCCCTCCTTCCCTTTCCTTCCTTCTTTCCTCCCTCTCTCCTTCCCTTCCTCTCCTTCCTCCCTCCTTCTCCTTCCTCTCTCCCTCCCTCCCTTCTTTCTTTCCTCCCTCCCTTCTTTCCCTCCCTCCTTTCCCTTCCTCCCTCCCTCTCCTTCCTTCCTTCTTTCCTCCATCCTTTCCCTTCCCTCCCTCCTTTCTTCCTCCTCCTCCCTCCTCCTTCCTTCCTCCTCCTCCTCCTCTCCTCTCCTTCCTCCCTCCCTCTCCTTCCTTCCCTCTCTCCCTCCCTCCCTCCTCCCTCTCTCTCTCTCCCCTTCAGTCTCTCTCTCTCTCTCTCTCTCTCTCTCTTGTACTGACAGCTGTCTTGGGGCCATTCGGGGATTTATTTGGTTATTCAACCCCCCCCCATTACTTTTTTTTTTTTTTTGGTCATATTTCAGAGCATATTTATGAGCTTTGAAAAGGATATTTCTCCTAATGTGGGTCACTTCCTAACCGGGGTGGACTCTTTAACTCCCATCGGCCCAAGCAGAGGGCAAGAATGATGATAACAGATTGTAACAGATTCACAGAGATAGAAGGGACCTTATAGGTCATCTAGTCCAACCCCCTTTCCAAGCAGGAGACCCTAACATCATTTCTGACAGATGGCAGTCCAGTCTCTTCTTGAAAGCCTCCAGGGATGAAGCTCCCACAACTTCTGTTCCATCGGTTGATTGTTCTCACTGTCAGGAAATTCCTCCCTTATTTCCAAGTTGAATCTCTCCTTGACCAGTTTCCATCCGTTATTCCTTGTCTGGCCTTCAGGTGGTTTGGAAAATAGCTCGACCCCTTCTTCTCTGTGGCAGCCCCTCAAATATTAGAAGATGCTATCCTGTCTCCCCTGGTCCTTCTCTTCACTAGACTAGCCAGGCCCAGTTCCTGCAACCGTTCATTGTATGTTTTATCTTCCGGTCCCCTCATCATCCTGGTTGCTCTTCTCTGCACTTTTTCTAGAGTCTCCACATCTTGTTTTATAGTGTGGTGACCAAAACTGGATGCAGGATTCTAGGTGTAGTCTTACTAAGGCTTTACAGAATGGTGTTAGTACCTCCCTTGATCTTGATTGTATCCCTCTGTTCATGCAATTTAGGATTGCATTGGCTTTTTTGGCTGCGCCTGCACACTGTTGGCTCATATTTAGCTGGATGTCCACAAAGACTCCGAGATCACAGTTACTGCTATTAAGCCTGGTTTCACCCAGTCTATATGTGTCCTTTTGAACTTTACTTTTCTCTATATTGAATTTCATTTTGTTCTTGTGGCCCAGAGCAAGTCCTCCTGCTTTAATAGGATAAGTCAAGCCTTGTTGTTGTTGTTAATTGTGAAGTTGTGTCCAATCCATCGCAACCCCATAGACAACATTTCTCCAGGCCTTCCTGTCCTCTACCATCCTCTGGAGTCCATTTATGCTCACGCCAACTGCTTCAGTGACTCCATCCAGCCACCTTGTTCTCCGCCGTCCCCTTCTTCTTTTTTTTGCCCTCAATCGTTTCCAGCATTTGGCTCTCTTCTCCAGGGAGTCCTTCTTTCTCATTAAGTATTTGAGTTTCCTCTTCAGGATCTGGCCTTCTAAAGAGCACTCAGGGTTGATCTCCTCTAGGACTGACCGGTTGGATCGGCTTGCAGTCCAAGGGACTCGCAGGAAGTCTTCTCCAGCACCAGAGTTCAAAGGCCTCCATTCTTTGGCGCTCAGCCTTCTTATGGTCCCAACTTTCGCAGCCATCCATTGCAACTGGGAAAACCATCGCCTTGACTGTACGCACTTTGGTTGGCAGGGCGATGTCTCTGCTAAGGCAAGCTTAGGAAGAAACTAAGACACCCTTGGGTGTAGGTCTGTTAGCCCATCCTGCAGATTTTTCCAAGGGGTTTGGGGGATCGTCTGGGATCAGAGAAAAAGAGGGAGACCTTCCCACCCTAGAGACACTGTTGTGACCTAGGCCCAAGTAATTATTACCAGACACAATTAGTCCTATTTTATTAGAACAGCTGAGAATTATTTCATTCTCAACTTAGTCCAAATTAATTCCAAAGCAACATCCTTCAGAAAAAGGTTGACTCAGCCTTCCATCCTTTATAAGGTAGGTAAAATGAGGACCCAGATTGTTGGGGGGGCAATAAGTTGACTTTGTAAAAAATATACAAAATAGAATGAGACTATTGCCTTATACACTGTAAGCCGCCCTGAGTCTTCGGAGAAGGGCGGGATATAAATGTAAACAAAAAAAAAAAAAGTCCTTCGGCCTTATCACAAACCTTTATCTGCTTTGGCACCCTGCCAAAGGCTTTTCTTGGCAAAGCCCCACAAAGTTCAGAAACAAGAGACACCAAGAAGAACCAAATGTAGCAATGTTGCTTTCCTACAAAGAGCCCAAGAGCCGTTGCTGCTCTTTTAAGCCTTAAGAGAGGGGCCAATTATCTCCTGGCCTTACTCCCGAGTCGTCCTTTTTGCTTCAACTGCTCTTGCCTTCTGGCAGCTCTTCGCATGCGTGCGCTAGAAACAGGCTCCTCCTGTTCCTCTTCCTCTCTGCTGTCTGCCTCTGGAGGCTCCGGAGTCTGCGCATCACTCCCAGATGGCCCTGGCCCCCTCTCTGCCTCTGATGCAGAGCCCACATCCGGGCCTTCCCCTGACTCCAGGATTGACCCATTGTCCTCCCCAGCCTCCTCACTGTCCGACTCTGCTGCCAACTCCGCAGGCTGCTGGCGGACCACAACAGACACCTTTCTCTCTTTCCTCTTCGACAGTAGAAACCACCTACTTTGGGGAGGCAGAATTTGGAAGGCGGGGTATGTCTCTATCTCTCCCCAAAATGATTCCTCCTGCCGTGGTCCAGCTCCTGGTAGGAGAAGAAGTCAGTCCTCTCTCTCTCTCTCTCTCCAGCCTCTGGGGTGGCACCAACTTATAGGCTAAGAAGTTCTCGCGTGGAGTTGCGCCATCTATTGCAGTTCCACCCAAGGGCCAGCAGGGGCCTCTAGACTAAAAGTTGAGCAGGATCTTCCACGATCTTGAGAAGCGGTTGAGTGTTGGGTTCTTCGAGAAAGAGCTACAGTTGCAGGATGGATTGAAACTAGAGGGGGGGGGGGCGGACGGGCAGGATAGGACATGCAAAACTCCCGACCATGAAAAGGTCCCCAGCTGGCAGTGAGACGCATCTGCACTCATCTTGATGGCTCCAGCTGAGCGGTATTTCACTAGTTATCTACATGTAATTATTGCTATGTGGTGCAGATATTAACACTGTCAAGAGTAATTTACCCTGACATTTTTCACTTGCTCTGTAGGCTGAAGTCTCCCCTCCCTTCGCAGTTTTTTTCTCCCTTGCTTTGCTAGGTCTTGCACACATGGCTAAGCTTGGGTATAATTCTCTGCACGGCCCAGGACCTCTTTCTCTCATCCTGGTGGATCCTTCCTAGCCCATTTTAGATTTAACCCTGCCATGGGGAAGAGAAGGGCAGCCCTCTCGCCTCTCCACGGCATTCTATCTATCTATCTATCTATCTATCTATCTATCTATCTATCTATCTATCTATCTATCTATCTATATGTGTGTGTGTGTTTTCTGAGGTTTTCGCGGGTGTTTGTATGTAGGTCTTTGGTTATTCGGGTTTTCTCCTGCGTAAAATTGGAAGTGTCTTGGCGACGTTTCGACGAAGTCTCATTCGTCATCTTCAGGCTTCAGCTTCGTGCTTCTGGGAGCAAAAGCACGAAGCTGAAGCCTGAAGATGACGAATGAGACTTCGTCGAAACGTCGCCAAGACACTTCCAATTTTACGCGGGAGAAAACCCGAATAACCAAAGACCTACATATATATATATATAGATAGAGATAGAGATAGAGATAGAGATAGATAGATAGATAGATAGATAGATAGATAGATAGATAGATAGATGATAGATAGATAGATAGATATAGTCTTTATTGGTTTTATTACAATGACACAACACAACACAAACATACATAACACATAAACACGTAATCCGTGTTTTCTTTTTACATGACGGTTTCGTACCTTCAGCTTTTTGCTTTATACATTCCCTTTTTTCCCTTCTTTTTTTTCTATCTTTGACTTTATCGTCCCTTTACATCGAGTTTCATTTATTTACAATATTTTACACATTTGTTCTCTTCTCTTCTCCATCCTTTTTTTTTTTTCTATTCAGTTTTCCTATTCCGCAACCACTCGTACCATTTGGTCCGTATTTGATAATATTCTGTCTCTTCCTTTTCCTTTCTTTCTTTCGTTAACTTATCCATCTCCGCGCAGTCTGGAATTTTCTTGATTGTTTCTTCGTCTGTTGGTATCTTAGCATTTTTTCCCAAAACTGTGCGTAGGCATTCCTTGCCGCCCTAATTATGTGTAATAGCAAATACTGAATATCTTTACTGTAAGTTCTGGTTAGTAGCCCAAGTAATCTCTGGTTTCAAGTCCACTTGATGTCCACTTATCTCTTCTGTCTAGTTTCTGATTCTGGATCAAATTTTTTTCGCCTTGGGACATATCCACCATAGGTGATAGTATGTTCCAGGAGGGTTTTTTGTTTGTTTGTTTGTTTTCATTTCCAGCAGTTTGGCAAATTATTAGGAAACATTTTAGCTAGCCGTACTGGTGTAAAATGTTATCTCTAAAACATTTTTAGCTGGTTTTCCTTGTAAGTCCTCACAGCATTCTTTTGAGGTGCTCCTGTCCGGCTTAGATTGCGCTCTCCTCTTTCTGTCCTCCCACTTCTATCCACCCTCAAACCCGAATTCGGTGGCTGCCTATTCAGTTAGCAGGTGATCTGGACACTCTGTTTGGGAAGGGTGCCCCAGAGTCGGTCTAGGGCCCCCCCTTTGAAAGGAGAACCTCTTCTGAGATTCCCTTTCTCTCCGTAGCCCTTTCCGGCAAAGCTTCGCCCGGCTGGTGACAGCTCAAATTAAGCCTCCCAACCCGTAGTTGGATCTTGATTTAATGAGACAGTTATTGTATGTTCCCTAATAAATATAAATTGCCCGTTTGGGGTGCGTTTGTGGCGATATGACGGGGGAAACAAACCGTGACCATCGCTTCCATCCGTCACCAAGAGGTTGTGTGTGTTTAGGGATTGCGGGGGTGGGGTGGGGGGAAATCCATTGTCGCTTGGGCAAGGCGCAGAATTCACCAGGTTACAAATGCCGACGTGGGCAGGATGGTTTCAAGGGTCTGGTGGGCTTCCCAGGTTCTTGGAAGATGGCAACGAGGAGGCCTCGATCGAGAGCAACCCTTTCTGCCGACTCTCCCCACCACTCCCACCACAAGAAAATCCTTCCGAGTCAGGGTTCCACAATTCACTGAGAAGCTCAAGGGATCATACGGGCCGGCGAGACCTTTTGAAGAGGCGTCTCTTGGCAAGCCAGCTTTCTTTGCTTGAAGGACTAGCATGATGGAGACCCTTAATTGCGCGTAAGTGAAAAGGGAAATGGAGGATGGCGCAAAGTAAACATATAAGAATAAAAATAAGAATCGATGAGAAACAACTTGAAAAAGTCACCAGATATCAAGATTTGAGAATCGAATTCCTGAGACTCTGGCATAAACCAGGGCAGGTGGTTCCAGTGGTACTCAGCACACTGGGAGCTGTGCCTAAAGACCTAGGCAAGCACTTAAAAGCAATTGGCGCTGACCAGATCACCATTGGTCAGCTGCAGAAGGCCACCTTACTGGGATCTGCTCGCATAATCCGCCGATACATCACGCAGTCCTAAACGCTTGGGAAGTGTTCGACTAATGATCTGTGATACGAAACCCAGCATAGTTATCTCGTTTGCTGTGTATACTGTCATTTTGTGTAAATAAAATAACAACAACAACGAGTTGGAAGGGACCTTGGAGGTCTTCTAGTCCAACCCCCTGCCCAGGCAGGAAACCCTACACCACTTCAGACAAATGGTTATCCAACATTTTCTTAAAAATTTCCAGTGTTGGAGCATTCACAAGTTCTGGAGGCAAGTTGTTCCACTGATTGATTGTTTTAAATGTCAGGAAATTTCTCCGTAGTTCTAAGTTGCTTCTCTCCTTGATTAGTTTCCATCCATTGCTTCTTGTCCTGCCTTCAGGTGCTTTGGAGAATAGCTTGACTCCCTCTTCTTTGGGGCAGCCCCTGAGATATTGGAACACTGCTATCATGTCTCCCCTAGTCCTTCTTTTCATTAAACTAGACATACCCAGTTCCTGCAACCCACCTCCCTATTTGCTGCGTCCTTCTTTCTTACCCCCAATTGGTGGGCTTCCCTTAAACCCTGCCTCTCCGTAACCCGTCTGTTTCCAGCATGATTGTGACAGCAACGTCAGTAGCTCTTATTTATCCCCTTCTTCAGGGAAGATTTGAATAATGCCCTTGGCATGCCAGGGACAATCATGGGCTCTTTAAACTTCTCCTCATGCGGAGACATTGACTTTCCTTGGCTGTGGCCCACTCTTAGATGTGCCTTAAGGTGGCTTCCTTCCTTCCAAGATTGAGGGTGTTTTTTTTCCCCCTCCTTCAGTAGAGTGGGTGAGGCAATGGTGGCTTTGTTTTTATTTATTTTTTATTTTTATTTATTTATTTATTTATTTTGTCACACAATATATAGAAGCACAGGGCCTCTGTGGCTCAGGCTGCTAAGACAGTCTGTTATTAACAGCAGCTGCTTGCAATTACTGCAGGTTCTAGTCCCACCAGGCCCAAGGTTGACTCAGCCTTCCATCCTTTATAAGATAGGTAAAACGAGGACCCAGATTGTTGGGGGGGGGCAATAAGTTGACTTTGTATATAAATATACAAATAGGATGAAGACTATTGCTTGACATAGTGCAAGCCGCCCTGAGTCTTTGGAGAAGGGCGGGATATAAATGCAAATAAAATAAGAATCGATGAGAAACAACTTGAAAAAGTCACCAGATATCAAGATTTGAGAATCGAATTGCAGAGACTCTGGCATAAACCAGGGCAGGTGGTTCCAGTGGTACTCGGCACCCTGGGAGCTGTGCCTAAAGACCTAGGCAAGCACTTAAAAGCAATTGGCGCTGACAAGATCACCATTGGTCAGCTGCAGAAGGCCACCTTACTGGGATCTGCTCGCATAATTCGCCGATACATCACGCCGTCCTAAACGCTTGGGAAGTGTTCAACTAGTGATCTGTGATAGGAAATCCAGGATAGTTATCTCGTTTGCTGTGAATACTGTCATTTTGTGTAATAATAATAATAATAATAATAATAATAATAATAATAATAATAATAATAATAATAATAATAATAAGAAGAAGAAGAAGAAGAAGAAGAAGAAGAAGAAGAAGAAGAAGTCCTAAACGCTTGGGAAGTGTTCAACTAGTGATCTGTGATAGGAAATCCAGGATAGTTATCTCGTTTGCTGTGTATACTGTCATTTTGTGTAAATAAAATAACAACAACAACAACAACAATGAGTTGGAAGGGACCTTGGAGGTCTTCTAGTCCAACCCCCTGCCCAGGCAGGAAACCCTACACCACTTCAGTCAAATGGTTATCCAACATTTTCTTAAAAATTTCCAGTGTTGGAGCATTCACAAGTTCTGGAGGCAAGTTGTTCCACTGATTGATTGTTTTAAATGTCAGGAAATTTCTCCGTAGTTCTAAGTTGCTTCTCTCCTTGATTAGTTTCCATCCATTGCTTCTTGTCCTGCCTTCAGGTGCTTTGGAGAATAGCTTGACTCCCTCTTCTTTGGGGCAGCCCCTGAGATATTGGAAGACTGCTATCATGTCTCCCCTAGTCCTTCTTTTCATTAAACTAGACATACCCAGTTCCTGCAACCCACCTCCCTATTTGCTGCGTCCTTCTTTCTTACCCCCAATTGGTGGGCTTCCCTTAAACCCTGCCTCTCCGTAACCCGTCTGTTTCCAGCATGATTGTGACAGCAACGTCAGTAGCTCTTATTTATCCCCTTCTTCAGGGAAGATTTGAATAATGCCCTTGGCATGCCAGGGACAATCATGGGCTCTTTAAACTTCTCCTCATGCGGAGACATTGACTTTCCTTGGCTGTGGCCCACTCTTAGATGTGTTTTAAGGTGGCTTCCTTCCTTCCAAGATTGAGGGGTTTTTTTCCCCCCCCTCCTTCAGTAGAGCAATGGTGGCTTTGTTTTTATTTATTTTTTATTTTTATTTATTTATTTATTTATTTTGTCACACAATATATAGAAGCACAGGGCCTCTGTGGCTCAGGCTGCTAAGACAGTCTGTTATTAACAGCAGCTGCTTGCAATTACTGCAGGTTCTAGTCCCACCAGGCCCAAGGTTGACTCAGCCTTCCATCCTTTATAAGATAGGTAAAACGAGGACCCAGATTGTTGGGGGGGGGCAATAAGTTGACTTTGTATATAAATATACAAATAGGATGAAGACTATTGCTTGACATAGTGCAAGCCGCCCTGAGTCTTTGGAGAAGGGCGGGATATAAATGCAAATAAAAAAATAAATAAGCATGAAATAACTATACAATATATAAGCATATATATAAGCATGAGTATGTAATAACTATATTAATTGGATATAACGAAAGGAAACAATAGGACAGGAACAGTAGGCACGCTGGTGCTCTTATGCACGCCCCTTACAGACCTCTTAGGAATGGGGTGAGGTCAATAGTAGACAGTTTTTGGTTGAAGCTTTGGGGATTTTGGGAAGAGACCACAGAGTCAGGTAGTGCATTCCAGGCATTAACAACTCTGTTACTGAAGTCATATTTTCTGCAATCAAGATTGGAGCGGTTAACATTAAGCTTAAATCTATTGTGTGCTCATGTAATGTTGCGATTGAAGCTGAAGTAGTCTTTGACAGGAAGGACGTTGTAATAGATGATTATATGAGTTAAACTCAGGTCATGTTGAAAGTGGCAGAGTTCTAGGTTTTCTAAACCCAGGATTTCAAGTCTGGTGGCATAAGGTATTTTGTTGTATTCAGAGGAGTGGAGAACTCTTCTTGTGAAATATTTCTGGACATGTTCAATTGTATTGATGTCTGAAATGTGGTATGGGTTCCAGACAGGCGAGCTTTGATAATGTCATGCTAGGCAGCTGGGGGAAGGCCTGGGAGAGGACATCCATCTCGGCTCGCCTTGGAATATCTTCCAATTTTGCGCGTAAGCTATACGTGCTGCTGTTAATATGAATATAACCCACCAACAGAAGAAGTTTTAATTAAGAAAATCCTCGAATGGATAAACTCACAAAAGAAATCGAAGAAAAAGAGGATCCAGAATATTATAAAATCTGGCGTAGATGATGTGAATGGTTGGAAGATAGGAAAGATAACGAAAATCGAACAACAGGGTAAAATGTAGATGAAATAAAGGAAGATCGATAATATAAAAGTAGAATAAGGTAGAATTAAAATAGGTATAAATGGTAAGAAAGGACCGCTTTGAATAGCTGATAAGAAACAGTGATATGTATATAAATGTTGTATGTTTGTCTTGTGTTTTAATGTGTTCAAAATAAATAAAAAAAAATTTAAAAAAGAAAAGAAAGATCCGGTGGAAATCCATTACCACCACCATTCTGGCAAGCAGACCAGATTGAACTGCTCGGAGGTTTACCATCTACCAGTCCCAACCTCAGAGTTACTCTGGTTGGCCGCAGGGGTGAAATCTACTTACCTTCCTTACCGGTTCGGAAGTGAATGCGCCACGTCACATTCGCGCACACACCCTCTGCACATGCGCAGAACGATACAAAACACACTACTTCCAGGTTAAAACCAGGAAGTAACGACAGCTGGGCGGGTGGGCGGAGCCTCACCCCGCGATTGCTACCGGTTCTCTGAACCACCCACCAAGATCGCTAGCGGATCGGGCAATCCGGTCCGAACCGGGAGCATTTCACCCCTGGTTGGGCGAAACCCTGTCGAGTTTCAGGGTTTGGTGACCTCCGTCTCCCCAGTAGACATCTGGATGTCAACTGCGGTAGACCCCCTTCAGAGGCTATGTCGTCCTGCTACACCAACCATGAAAGACTACCCATCGGGAGGTCACCACACTTGGGCAACTTTTAAGAGTGGTGGACTTCGACTCCCAGAATGCCTCAGCCAGCTATGGAATGGTGGGAGTTGAAGTCCACAAGTTTTAAAAGTCGCCCCCGTTTGGAGTATGGAAGCCATACTGGGTTGGAAGCTTCTGTGCTGCCACCCTGGCCTACCAAGAGCCTTTGGTGGAGTTACAAACTCTAAAGTTATACCGTGTTTCCCCGAAAATAAGACCCTGTCTTATATTTTTTGAACCCTGAAATAAGCGCTTGGCCTTATTGCCGTGCACTCAAAAGCCCGATTATCGGGGGATGTCTTATTTTTGGGGAAACAGGGTAGATAGATAGATATAATGATATATATATATAGAGAGAGAGAGACAAAGAGAGACAGAGAAAGAGATGACAGACAGACAGACAGAGATATACAGTACATACATACAGTATATTGGCCAGCTTCAAAACCTTTTACCGTGTTTTCCCAAAAATAAGACCCTGTCTTATTTATTTTTTTTGAACCCTGAAATAAGCGCTTATTGCCATGCCCTCAAAAGCCCGATTGGGCTTATTATCAGGGGATGTCTTGTTTTTGGGAAAACAAGGTAGATAAATAGATATAATGATAGATAATGATAGATATATAGAGACAGAGAGACAAAGAAAGACAGATATAGAGATGATAGATAGAAGATAGATAGATAGATAGATAGATAGATAGATAGATAGATAGATAGATAGATAGATAGATAGATAGATAGATGATAGATAGATAGATAGATAGATAGATAGATAGATAGATAGATAGATAGATAGACTACTCTACATACCTACATATAGCATATTGGCCAGCTTCAAAGCCTTTTACTGTGTTTCCCCGAAAATAAGACCCTGTCCTATATTTTTCCCCCACCAAAAAAGGCACCAATGATTCAACCCCCCCGCCCCCCCAAGCCTCCTTTTCACTGTCAGAGGCCTTGAGGAACTTCTTTGGCTTCGGGTAGTTGGAGCCAGGCCTCGGACACCTTGATCCATTTCTTCTGTAGCCGGCAATGCTTTCCCGAAGGCCTCTTTAGCCGGTAACCGAGCTCTGTTATCGGCTACAGGAGCCTTCGGGAAAACCTTGCTGGTTGCAGAAGAAATGGGCCAAGGTGTCCGAGGCCTGGCTCCAACTGTCCAAAGGCAAGTACCGTGTTTCCCCGAAAATAAGACCCTGTCTTATATTTTTTTTTGAACCCTGAAATAAGCGCTTGGCCTTCTTGCCATGCGCTCAAAAGCCCGATTATCAGGGGATGTCTTATTTTTGGGGAAACAGGGTAGATAGATAGATATAATAATAGATAATGATATATATATATATAGAGAGAGAGAGACAAAGAAAGACAGATATAGAGATGATAGATAGATGATAGATAGATAGATAGATAGATAGATAGATAGATAGATAGATAGATAGATAGATAGACAGACAGACAAACAGAGATATACAGTACTTACATACAGTCATATTGGCCAGCTTCAAAACCTTTTACCGTGTTTCCCTGAAAATAAGACCCTGTCTTATATTTTTTTGAACCCTGAAATAAGCACTTGGCCTTATTGCCAGGCGCTCAAAAGCCCGATTATCAGGGGATGTCTTATTTTTGGGGAAACAGGTTAGATAGATAGATATAATAATAGATAATGATATATATATAGAGAGAGAGAGAGAGACAAAGAAAGACAGATATAGAGATGATAGATAGATGATAGATAGATAGATAGATAGATAGATAGATAGATAGATAGATAGATAGATAGACAGACAGACAGACAGACAGACAAACAGAGATATACAGTACTTATATACAGTCATATTGGCCAGCTTCAAAACCTTTTACCGTGTTTCCCTGAAAATAAGACCCTGTCTTATTTATTTTTTTTTGAACCCTGAAATAAGAGCTTATTGCCATGCGCTCAAAAGTCCAATTGGGCTTATTATCAGGGGATGTCTTGTTTTTGGGAAAACAAGGTAGATAAATAGATATAATGATAGATAATGATATATATATAGAGAGAGAGAGACAAAGAAAGACAGATATAGAGATGATAGATAGAAGATAGATAGATAGATAGATAGATAGATAGATAGATAGATAGATAGATAGATAGATAGATAGATAGATAGATAGATAGATAGATAGACTACTCTACATACCTACATATAGCATATTGGCCAGCTTCAAAGCCTTTTACTGTGTTTCCCCGAAAATAAGACCCTGTCCTATATTTTTCCCCCACCAAAAAAGGCACCAATGATTCAACCCCCCCCCCGCCCCCCCAAACCTCCTTTTCACTGTCAGAGGCCTTGAGGAACTTCTTTGGCTTCGGGTAGTTGGAGCCAGGCCTCGGACACCTTGATCCATTTCCTCTGTAGCCGGCAATGGTTTCCCGAAGGCCTCTTTAGCCGGTAACCGAGCTCTGTTATCGGCTACAGGAGCCTTCGGGAAAACCTTGCTGGTTGCAGAAGAAATGGGCCAAGGTGTGCGAGGCCTGGCTCCAACTGTCCAAAGGCAAGTACCTTGTTTCCCCGAAAATAATACCCTGTCTTATATTTTTTTTGAACCCTGAAATAAGTGCTTGGCCTCATTGCCATGGGCTCAAAAGCCCGATTATCAGGGGATGACTTATTTTTGGGGAAACAGGTTAGATAGATAGATATAATGATAGATAATGATATATATATATAGAGAGAGAGAGAGACAAAGAAAGACAGATATGGAGATGATAGATAGATGATAGATGATAGATAGATAGATAGACAGACAGACAGACAAACAGAGATATACAGTACTTACATACAGTCATATTGGCCAGCTTCAAAACCTTTTACCGTGTTTCCCTGAAAATAAGACCTTGTCTTATATTTTTTTGAACCCTGAAATAAGCACTTGGCCTTATTGCCAGGCGCTCAAAAGCCCGATTATCAGGGGATGTCTTATTTTTGGGGAAACAGGGTAGATAGATAGATATAATGATAGATAATAGAGAGAGCGAGAGACAAAGACAGATATAGAGATGATGACAGACAGACAGACAGACAGACAGATATGTACATACATACATTCAGTATATTGGCCAGCTTCAAAACCTTTTACCGTGTTTCCCCGAAAATAAGACCCTGTCTTATATTTTTTTTGAACCCTGAAATAAGTGCTTGGCCTTCTTGCCAGGCGCTCAAAAGCCCGATTGGGCTTATTATCAGGGGATGTCTTGTTTTGGGGGAAACAGAGTAGATAGATAGATATAATGATAGATAATGATATAGAGCAGTGGTCACCAACCAGTGGTCTGTGGACCACTGGTGGTCCGTGAGACAATTTTGATGGTCCACAGAAAAATTATTTGCATTTTATATTGCACTAAATACTATTTATCTTTTTTTAAAATTATATTAGTAGTCCACGGGATTTAAAATTATGAGGTCCGAAAGGTTGGTGACTCCTGATATATATAGAGAGAGAGGGACAAAAAAAAAACAGAGATAGTGATATAGAGATGATAGATAGATAGATAGATAGATAGATAGATAGATAGATAGATAGATAGATAGATAGATAGATAGATAGATAGATAGACTACTGTACATACCTACATATAGTATATTGGCCAACTTCAAAACCTTTTACCGTGTTTCCCCGAAAATAAGACCCTGTCTTATATTTTTTTTGAACCCTGAAATAAGTGCTTGGCCTTATTGCCACACACTCAAAAGCCCGATTGGGCTTATTATCAGGGGATGTCTTATTTTGGGGGAGACAGGGTAGTAGGGCAGCTCCACCACCCCCCATCCCCACCCTAACTTAATTTTTATCTGTGTACTCTGGAGTGGGCGTGGTCTTAATAAGGGCTTATTTTGTGGGGGTAGGGCTTATATTGGGCGCACATGTAAAAACCCAGCGAGGTCTTACTTTCTGAGCAGGTCATATTTTCGGGAAAACACAGGAGCCCTCCATCTTTTGTCCCTTTCGGAGGGGTTGGCCTGAAGCGCGTTGATACGTCTTGGAGCCAGGGCTTGGAGCCAGGGCTTCAACCATAGCAGAAGACGGGTCCGGTGTCAAGAAGTCAAGAGCAGAGATGATTAAAAATGGGTGCAAACAAGCCGCCCCTAGCAACAGGCGTGGGCTTTCGGTGCTGATCTGTCACCCAATCTCTAGTCAATTAACGCGCAATACTACCGCTTCACCCCAGCCCAGCGCCCGAGATATAAGATGGAGCCCCTTCCCAAATCCCACCAGCCTCCCCCTCCTCCCTCCTCCTCCTCTCACTTTCAGTAACCTGGTGCTCCCAATTAGGGATTTGACACCCGGACCCGTTGATAAATTGTTTCTGTCATTTCCTTTCTGTCTTTCATTACATGCAAACGACAGGACGGAAGGAGGAAGGATTGGGGTGCAGGGCGGAGAGCGGAGAGCGGTGGGGGGAAGGGAGAGGAGATTTGATCTCCCATGCTTAGTGCAGCTAGATACATTAATTACAAAATAGCCCTTTTGCAGCATGAAAAAGCATTAATTAAATTTATGCAATCATTATCTTTAAATAGTTCTGTCTTCCAGTGAGCGGCCCTCCCCTCCTCTTCCCTTTTCCTCCGCCAAGCCTTTCTAAATATTCCAAAATTTATCCGTGCAGCCAAGTTCAGACTCAGGTGCCGGGAGGCGCAGCTTGGCGAGCCCCCCCCCCCCAAAATAATATTTGTCATTTTCAGGAACTCTTGGAAGTTATCATTCATAATCTCAGCCGCCACGGGTTTTCTCTAAAAAGTAAACCAAGTTATTATTATTATTTTTTTTTAAGGCAGCCAAAAAAGGAGTAAGGTTATTTTCCTAGGCTTGCCAAATCGAGCAGAATTTGGCCGGCATGTTTTTAGGTTGATCTTTCCATACTCAGATCATTTCTTCAGTGGCAATGAAAAAATAGCTTTTCAATATAAACATCTGGGCTACCTCTAGCTCTCAATTCGTATTGTTGTTGTTTTTTTAGCAGCAAATAGAATTTTTTCAAGTCCAATCCTGCAGCTTTCTTTTTATGTCTGTTTCCTGGGTGTTAATTAGCCACCTTGCTGCAATCCCACAATTTATTTTATTTTATTTTGTTTTTAAAAAAAAATTCTTTGGAGAGTTTGAAAGGCCCTCGAGGAAAATTCAAGGATGGGAAAATAATACTTTCTCGAGTTGAATTCATATTGCCTTGATACTTTCTTGTCTCTATGGCTTCTGCTATGGTTCCAGTGGGTCGATTTGAAGATTTTAGGGCAGGGGTGAAATGTAAAATTTGTTACTACCGGTTCTGTGGCCGTGGCTTGGTTGGGGAGTGGTGGTAATGTGACTGGGTGGGCGTAGCCATCTTCTTCTTCTTTTTTTTTTTTTACTTTTAAAAGCATTTTTTCTACAACCTCTTTGGCCGAAGAGGTTGTAAAAAAAATACTTTTAAAAGGTTCTGTCAATCAGGCAACTCAGCTGGGATCACCAGAGGAGCCTTTTAAAAGCATTTTTTTAAACAACCTCTTCGGCCAAAGAGGTTGTAGAAAAAATGCTTTTAAAAGGTTCTGGTGATCAGGCGATTCACCTGGGATCGCCAGAGGAGCCTTTTAAAAGCGGGGTTTTTTTTACAACCTCTTTGGCCAAAGAGGTTGTAGAAAAAATGCTTTTAAAAGGTTCTGACAATCCCAGCTGAGCCACGTGATCATCAGAGGTTTTTTTTTTTCACTTTTAAAAGCATTTTTCTACAACCTCTTCGGCCGAAGAGCTTGTACAAAAAATGCTTTTAAAGGGTGCTGACAATCCTAGCTGAGTTGCCTGATCGCCAGAACCTTTTAAAAGCATTTTAAAAATGCTTTTAAAAGGTTCTGGCAATCAGGCAACTCAGCTGGGATCGCCAGAGAAGCCTTTTAAAAGCATGTTTTTTTAAATAATCTCTTCGACCAAAGAGGTTGTAGAAAAAAATGCTTTTAAAGGGTTCTGACGATCCCAGCTGATCATCAGAGGCTTTTTTTTTTACTTTTAAAAGCATTTTTTCGGCCGAAGAAAAAATGCTTTTAAAAGTAAAAGAAAAAAAACCCTCTGATGATCGCGCCGCTCAGCTGGGCATGGGCTGGAGGCGGGGGGGGCAGGGATTTTTGCTACCGGTTCTCTGAACCACCCGCCGCCATCGCTACCGGATCAGGCGATCCGGTCTGAACTGGGAGCATTTCACCCCTTGTTTTAGGAGAAGGAAGAGAAAAATGCAGTGGGCATTATTTAAAAAACAAACAAACATGACAACTTTCTGAAAAATGCAGCTCTGAACTCTGGGAATCATCCAGAAAAGCCGGGATAAAGAAAACGGTGTCCTCAATTGAATTCAAATTCCCAGAATCCTCCTTCTTAGTTTATGGAGATTCTCGGTCATCCAGGTCACGGTTGTCCCAAAGGTGTTTTTTTTCCAAGAGGCAACTGGACTTTCTGGTTTTCCTTTGAAGACGCTTCGCTCCTCACCCAAGAAGCTTCCTCAGTTCTGACTGGAGGATTGTGAGGAAGGGTTTATACTCCTTGCAGGCAGCTGGTCATTTGCATCCTTTTAAGAGGGTCGTTGAGGCCGCTTGGAGGTTTATCTGTGTCCTCAGCATCACCTGAGTGGGGCTAACGGGTGTGGAGTTGCAGACTGCAGGAACTATTTAGAGTTTCGGTTTGAGATGCAGACCCCAAAGATTCATACCCATTGTCCTGCACCTGTCTTCAACAGGGAAGGGACACAAAAAAATATCCCGCAGCCAAGAAGGCTGCACACCCATCGGGTAACCCTGCAAGGAGCATCAGTCCTTCCCTTCCTCACCATCCTCCGGTCGGAGCTGAAGAAGCTTCTTGGAGGAGGAGCGAAACGTCTTCAACGAAAAATCAAAAAGTCCGGTTGCCTCTTGAATTAAAAAAAACACAACAGAACAAAAAACCTTTGGGACGCCCTCTTAAGTTGAGTTGGCTGAGACGGCTGGGAATTGTAGTTTGAGAACATTTCAGGAGCTGCAAGCCCCCACCCCACCCCGCCCCCTGGGAGAAAAGCAAGTTTGTTTGTTTGTTTCTTGGTTTATTTGTTTGTTTGTTTGTATTTTGTCAAGCGTGTATTTTATGACAGATACAAGTGTAAACATAATTATAAATAACAGACATAAACTGTTCCAACTCCTACCCTCAAAACGACGCTACAGAGCACTGCACACCAGAACAACTAGACACAAGGACAGTTTTTTCCCGAAGGCCATCACTCTGCTAAACAAATAATTCCCTCAACACTGTCAAACTATTTACTGAATCTGCACTACTTCTCATTGTTCCCATCACCCATCTCCTCCCACTTATGACTGTAGCTTTGTTGCTTGTATCCTTACGATTTATACTAATATAGTTTCCTGATTGCTTATTTGTAGCCGATGACTATCATTAAGTGTTGTATCATTAAGTGTTAAATTTGTACCCTATGACTATCATTAAGTGTTGTAAGTGTTGTACCTTGATGAAGGTATCTTTTCTTTTATGTACACTGAGAGCCTATGCACCAAAGACAAATTCCTTGTGTGTCCAATCATACTTGGCCAATAAAGAATTCTATTCTATTCTATTCTATTCTATTCTATTCTATTCTATTCTATTCTATTCTATTCTATTCCATTCCATTCCATTCCATTCCATTCCATTCCATTCCATTCTATTCTTAGAATTCTTGATGAACATATCTTTTCTTTTATGTACACTGAGAGCATATGCATCAAGACCAATTCCTTGTGTGTCCAATCACACTTAGCCAATAAAAAAATTCTATTCTATTCTAAATACGTGAAAAGGATACGAGTAAAAAGGGATATTAGGACAGGGAGGGTAGGCACGCTGGTACTCTTACACATGCCCCTTACAGACCTCTTAGGAATGGGATGAGATCAACAGTAGACAGTCTAAGGTTATAGTTTTGGGGGTTTGGGGACGAGACCACAGTCAGGTAGTGCATTCCAGGCATTAACAACTCTGTTGCTGAAGTTGTATTTTCTGCAATCGAGTTTGGAGCGGTTCACTTTAAGTTTGTATCTATTGTGTGCTCGTGTATTGTTGTGGTTGAAGCTGAAGTAGTCAGTGGCTGGTAGGACATTGTAGCAGATGATTTTTATGTGCTATGCTTTCCCATGGGCATGGAAAGGGGTGAATTGCTTGCAAAAGCTTTGCGTCGTTCATATATTTAGAATTCGTTTGAAAAATGAGTTCCAGAGGCCTTTTTTTTCTTCTTTTTTTTAAAGCCAAGGCGCCTTGATACAGGAATAAAAGGAAATCAACCAAACATTAAACCCAGCGCCCAGATCTCAGGTTGTGAAATTTTAGCTGCTGTCCGAGGTGCTGATTCCAAACCTTGCTTTAGGTTCAATCTCTTTGCTACCCGTCTGGTTGCAAACATTTACAAAGAGTTGTTAGGCGTTGGCTGTCTAGAGAGAGGCCCAGAGAGGCCCAGTTTCCAGATGCCAGCGTTTTTGTTGTTCCTTCCAACTCTTTCCCATCAAGAATCGGTATTCCAGATTCCCAGGAATTGGAGACAGGGCAAAAAAAGGACTCCGTTCGGGCAAGCAGACTGCACCATTCATGGAATCAAAAAGGGGACTGCTAAGGGTTTCTGCGAGGCCAGGAATCAAAACCTGCCCACAGTAGCTGTTATTAGTGCTGTCCCAACAAAAGAGGTTAGAATAGGAATAGAAATAGAAATTAGAATAGAAATGAATAGAGTGTAGAGTGGAGTGGAGTGGAAAGGAAAGGAAAAGAAAAGAAAGGAAATATAAGAAATAAGAAGAAGAAATAAGAAATAGGAAGAGAAGAGAAGAGAAATAAGAAATAGGAATAGAATAGAGAATAGAATAGAATAGAATAGAATAGAATAGAATAGAATAGAATAGGAATAAGAAATAGGAATAGAATAGAGAATGGAATAGAACAGAACAGAATAGAATAGAATAGAAATAAGAAATAAGAAATAAGGAGTAGGAATAGAATAGAGAATAGAATAGAATAGAATAGAATAGAAATAAGAAATAGAATCGAGAATGGAACAGAACAGAACAAACTAGAAATAAGGAATAGGAATAGGAATAGGAATAGGAATAGAATAGAATAGAATATTAATAAGAAATAAGAAATAGGAATAGAATAGAGAATAAAATAGAATAGAATTAAGAAATAGGAATAGAATAGAATAGAATAGAATAGAATAGAAATAAGAAATAATAATAGAATAGAGAAGAGAAGAGAAATAAGAAATAAGAAGAAATAGTAATAGAATAGAGAATAGAGAATAGAACAGAACAGAATAGAAATAAGAAATAGTAATAGAATAGAGAACAGAATAGAATAGAAATAAGAAGTAGTAATAGAATAGAGAATAGAACAGAACAGAACAGAATAGAAATAAGAAATAATAATAGAATAGAGAAGAGAAGAGAAGAGAAATAAGAAATAAGAAGAAATAAGAAATAGTAATAGAATAGAGAACAGAATAGAATAGAAATAAGAAGTAGTAATAGAATAGAGAATAGAACAGAACAGAATAGAAATAAGAAATAGTAGTAGAATAGAGAACAGAACAGAACAGAACAGAACAGAACAGAATAGAAATAAGAAAAAGAAGAAATAAGAAATAGGAATAGAATAGAATAGAATAGAATAGAATAGAATAGAATAGAATAGAATAGAATAGAATAGAATAACAGAGTTGGAAGAAGGGACCTTGGAGGTCTTCTAGTCCAACCCCCTGCTCAAGCAGGAGACCCTATACTATCCCTGTCCAGCCTCTTCTTAAAAAAACAAAAACACCCCAGTGATGAAGCTCTCACAATTTCTGAAGGCAACTTCTGTCCCACTGGTTCGTTGTTCTCCCTGTGAAGGAAGTTTTCTCCTTCATTCCAGGACAAAACAAACAAACAAACAATTTTTTGTTTGTCTGTTTTTGCTCTGGGCCCCGAGAAGCTGAGTTTTGCAGCCGGCGTCATTGATACAACGAACCCAAGGGTTTTTAAACTCCCAGCTTCTGAATGGAGAACCTGCGGAGCGTTACAACCGGCAAGCCTCCCTGGCCCATTGTCGCCGCACGCGGAGCCAAGGGCGGATGGATGGAGTTGCCGCTGCTGCGGGAAAGAAGAAGAGAACGGCCTGCATTTTTCTCCAAAAGCAAACACAGCAGGAAGAGGGAGGGAGGGAGGGATGGAGGGAGTACCAGCCCTGTGGAATTACTTTCTGGATTTTCTCCCCTCTTTCATTCTGCTTGCCAGCCAGCCTTATTAATAGCCGGGTTTGACATCCAACTGGCTGGCAACATCTTTGGTGGACATTTATTTTATTTTTATTTCATCTCCTCCAAGACCTCTCTCTCTCACTCTCTCTCTCTTTTTGATATCCTTCCCTGCCTGATGAAGGGCCCCCGAGGCACCGGCTTGACTTAATGGGTTGTCTCTTCCCTGCCCGTCCTCGTCGTAGTAGTTAAGCTGGACTTTAACTGATTGCAAACGCTTGCTGCATCCCGAGCTGGGGATGAAGGCAGGGAGGGTTGGGTTGGGTGGGTGGGTGGGGGAACTGAGAGACTATCAGTGCACTAAACAACCTAGCCCCAGGCTGGGATAGGCGGCCTTTCTGAGACGTCTTTTGTACTGTCAGGACCGTTTTCACCGTTGTTGTGGCTTCTTACGGCTTTCGCGGGAATGAGGAGGGGGGGAGAAGGAAAGCAGAGGGGGCTTGGGGTGGGGGGAACCTCAAAGGATCTCATGAAATCTTGTTTGGAAGCAATAAAGCGGCAACCGGCACTCCATTACCGGAGTCTGCAGGGGGCTGCGATAGGGAAAAAAGGATCCGCTTAGCGGAAGGGGCAGAGGAAGAGGAGGGAGATGGAGGGCAGGGTGACCTTCAGCGGCCGGTGTCTCCCCTCTTTGGGGTGGCAAGGAGAATGGGGGGGGCATCATCCTCTGCAGAGGAAAAACGTGCAAGGTTTGTGGGCTTCTGGTTTCCCCTGTTTCCCAAATGTGGATTTGAACACCGGTTAGATTCTCCCCCGCACCCCCCCAAAAAAATCCCCCCCAAATTGCCTTGTTTATAAGCCCCTGGGAAAATCTGCACTGGGTGGCGTTCCGCAGACATTCTTCTCCAAAATAGGCCTTATCCTTTGCAAATCCACGACAGATCTAGCTTCCAAAGTCGACGTATTTCAAAACTGTTTCGTCCTTCCTTTCCTTCTACCCATTTGAGATAGGTAGAATTCTTTATTGGCCAGGTGTGATTGGACACACAAAGTGTACGTAAAAAGGGAAGATACGTTTCGGTCAAGAATCATAAGGTGCAACACTCAATGATAGTCATAGGGAATAAATAAGCAATCGAATCATACTAGGAAACAATCAGGATAAATGGTAAGGATACAGCAACAAGTTACAGTCATAAGTGGGAGGAGATGGGTGATAGGAATGATGAGATTAATAGTAATAGTCATGCAGATTTAGCAAATAGTTTGACAATGTTGAGGGAATTATTTGTTTAGCAGAGTGATGGCGTTTGGGAAAAAACTGTCCTTGTGTCTAATCGTTCTGGTGTGCAGTGCTCTATAGCGCCTTTTTGAGGGTAAGAGTTGAAATAATTTATGTCCAGGATGTAAGGGATCTGTAGATATTTTCCCAGCCCTCTTTTTGACTCGTGCAGTATACAGGTGCTCCATGGAAGGCAGGTTGGTAGCCATTGTTTTTCTTGCAGTTCTAATTATCCTCTGAAGTCCGCGTCTATCTTGTTGGGTTGCAGAACCGAACAGATCAGGTAGACAGGGGCCTCCATGGATAGAGGTTAGGAACATCTAGGAATTACGAAGCCCTAATATTTAGGTCCTTGCTAGATCTGCCTTCCGGCGCCTGTGAATGAAATTTTTGTCCACTGGGATGTGTTGATTTGGGGGGATAAGAAAGCCGGCCTTTGTCCATTCTGGCGGACACCTTGGTCGTGAACCCCAACAGCTGCTCCACGCAGCATCTCGCATCCGGCCACCCTTGCAGGTAACATCTCTTTCACATATTCCCCAAAGAGAAAAGGGGAAAATTTCAGGAACTTTTTCTACCGTCCATATTTAGAGATGCTTTATAGAAATGGTGGCCTTCAACAGTCTGATGCGTTGCGAGCATCTTTTAAAGTTGCGCGAAGTTGAAAAGAAAGATGAGGAACTTCCTCCTCTAACTGAATGACCCACCCACACCCACCCAAATATGGTCTAAGGGGAGAAGAGAAAGGAGCTTCGACTTTATCAGCTTTCGACGGGGGTGATAATTCTCACACAAGACCAGACACACAGACACCCAGCACAGCAGAAGGGATAAGTAAGCAAAATAACTCCTCCGGGTACCGTCCTTATCGCCTCTCTTATTGATGCCCATTGATTAGGCAGAGGGTGTTAGCATGAAGGAGTGGGGAGGGGAGAGATGGGGGATGGACACTTACTTAGCTCTGGAGAAGAGGGATAAAGCCAAGAGATGGAAATATTAAATTGGGCCTAGGGTAGCCGTCCCCGCAATCCGCAGCGGGGATTAGGGGACGGAGACGGAAGCACGAGAGAAAATCTTCCTCTAATGACGGCGAGATCTCCGCTTTGTGGAGCGGTTCCGCCAAGGTTGGCAAAGGCCTCTTGGACGGATTGACCCTTTACAGCTGAAATCCGACTCAGCTTTGCACGCAAGACGTGCGGCGGGGAAATATTCTTTTCCTGTAGCACTGAGGGCAGATAACTTGCCCGGTTTTTCTTGCTTACGGACCCCCCCCCCCAAAAAATAGGGGGAACTGGGGAAGGGCCCAAGAATCCCCCTTGGTCAAGTGGGATCCCTTTTAAAGCGCGGGATGTATCTCCCCACAATCCCCTTTGCTAGCTGAGGATTCTGGGAAGTGAAGTCTGAGCACCTGGGCTTTTATAATATCTCTTCTTTTGTTATTGTTGTTGTTGTTGTTGTTGAAATATTTTTTATTGTTTTTTTTTTTAATCATACATTCCATTTCTGTGTGGAGCAGTGAATTCCCTAGGTCTCCATGGTGTAAAACATACAAACATCACAGCGGTGGGGTTCAAGTAATTTAACAACTGGTTCTCTGCCCTAATGACTTCTTCCAACAACCAGTTTGTCAAACGGCTCAGAAAGTTAACAAGCGGTTCGGCCGAAGTGGTGCGAACCGACTGAAACATCATCATCGCATATATATATGTATGTATGTATGTATGTATGTATGTATGTATGTATGTATGTCTTTGGTTATTCGGGTTTTCTCCCACGTAAAATTGGAAATGTCTTGGCGAAGTTTCGACGAAATCCCATTCGTCATCAACAGGGTAGGTGCTTACAGCTTCGTATTTCTAGAAGCACGAAGCTGAAGCCTGAAGATGACGAATGAGACTTCGTCGAAACGTCGCCAAGACACTTCCAATTTTGTGCGGGAGAAAACCCGAATAACCAAAGACCTATATACAAACACCCGCGAAAATCTCAGAAAACAAATATATATATGTGTGTGTGTGTATGTGTTTTCGTAGTGTGTGTACACACACACACACACACATAAACAAATATACGGTAATGTATAAATAAATATGCAGTACTATCCATCATCTTTACAACGTATACTATCTTCCATCGAAGTACTGATTATATGACCATCCAAGTAATAGCTCGTCTGTTTTCCTTTCTCATGCAGACCATATTTCATCCAATTCCAGTCCTTCTAAAGCAGGCAATGCCCTTGTAGAGTCCATCTGCCCTCAAAAAAACAATTTGAAACTCTCTTTTCCTGATACATTCTCCCCCACCGCCTGGTGGGATGTGCCAAATGTGCCCTTAAAGCTTTAATAGCCGGAGAGAACATAAACAATGAAAGATCAAGATAGTTCGATAAAATAATGCGGGCCGGGGAGGCGTAGAGAGAGAGAAATCTGCAAGCTTTATAGATAACGTACGAAGAACGGTTGCGGGATTTGGGGTTTGGCCAGTCTAGAGAAAAGAAGGACTAGGGGGGACATGATTGCAGTCTTCCAGTATTTGAGGGGCTGCCACAAAGAGGAGAGGGGTGGGCCGACTTATTTTCCAAAGCACCTGAAGGCAAGACAAGAAACAACGGATGGAAACTAATCAAGGAGAGAAGCAACCAGGAATTAAGGAGAAAATGCCTAACAGGGAGGACAAGAAATAGAAGTTGACTTCAGTCACTTGTCTGAGGTTTTTCCTCAGTGGTGAAATCCAATGTTTTTTTTTTACTACCGGTTCTGTGGGCGTGGCTTGGTGGGCGTGGCAGGGGAAGGATACTGCAAAATCCCCATTCCCACCCCACTCTGGGACCAGCCAGAGGTGGCATTTGCCAGTTCGCCAAACTACTCAAAATTTCCGCTACCGGTTCTCCAGAACCTGTCAGAACCCTGCCGGATTTCGCCCCTGGTTCTCCTGCTTGAGCAGGGGGCTGGACTAGAAGACCTCCAAGGTCCCTTCCAGCGCCATTCGTTTCTAAATTCTCCGGGAGAGAAGCAAGAGACGGCGAGGTGACTTAACCATCTTTTTACAAATCAGAGCCTGCCGTGAGGCATTCAGACCAGGTTCGCAATCTGGATTCGCCCCACCAAAATCTGGAACCCACTCGCCTTTCTCACCCTGGGACCCCAATTCTGCAGCCCCCCCACACGCCCCCTCCGCCCTCCCCAGCATCGACTCGCAGCCTCCAATAAAACCCGAACACGATGGTTTGTGATTGCCTCTGTTCGCTGCGCGTGGTGTGCCAAAGCCGACCGAGTTTATCGTAAAGGATGCACATTTGCGGCGTGAATCTCCACAGCGAGATGCCCTCGGGGCCAGCTCAGAAACGGAGAGAATTAATTACATTTTTAAAAAAAGAAAAAAGAAAAAAAGAAAAAGAAAAGGAAGACAGAAAAGAGGAGAAGTGCCACTTCTTTTAAAGTGTGAGGGACAGACGGGTGATGAAATCCTGCGGGGAGAAGTACAATGGTGTGTGTGTGTGTCGCGGGGGGGGGGGTTGTTGTTTGTTTTTTTTGAGGGGAGGGGGTCTGTTTCTACAGACAAGCCCAGAAAAGGAGAGGAGAAGGGGGCAAAAAATCAGAAAAGGACAGAGAATGGAGCTTTCACCTGCCCGCGTTGTATCCGGAGATCAGGCCTCTGCAGCATTTTAGGTTAAGGTTACCGAAGCAGTAGTGGGATTCAGCCGGTTCGGGCAAACCGGTAGCGGCGGCTGCCGGAGGCTTCCCCCCACCTACCCGGACATCATCGCATTCCGTTTTTGACGCTCCGCCCATGCGCAGAAGATCCTGCGCATGCACAGGAATGGCGCATGCGTTCACATTTGCGAACCGGTAGCGAAGTTAAATGAATGTCACCCTTGTACCGAATACATGCAGAACGAAGCCCGTTTTGTCTAACCTGGTAGGTCTGGTCTTTCCTTTAAAAAAAAAAAAACACCCTCCAGGTTCAGGCATTGTAAACTAGAGAAGGTGAGCTGTAGGGATTTGTGGGGGGGACTTCCTGGAAGTCTCTCCTCATTTTCCCTCCCCACAAAAAAGACGACGAGTTTTGGATTGTGTCTTCTCTGCCGAGTTTTGGATTGTGTCTTCTCTGCCGAGTTTTGGATTGTGTCTTCTCTGCCGAGTTTTGGATTGTGTCTTCTCTGCCTTGCAAAAGTCCCAAGTTGCCCAGTGAACCTGAATTGGGTAGGGGGGGCTTCCTAGAGGGCAATGCAAGGGGAGGAAAACGAAATGGGAACTCGGGTGGGTGGGGGGGAGAGAGAAGGCTTCTGTCCTGCAGATCGACCGAAGGAGAGATTTTGCTCCTGATAACAATAATAATAATAATAATGCTATTAAATTCTAATACCGATTGGATACGGAGAGAGTATTGATTTTTGGTTAGCCACGGTGCTCCCCTCCCCTCGGAGTAAAATATAGAAAAGCAAGGTCAAAAATGATGGGGTGGGTGGGGGGGTGGATGAGCTAGGATGGAAATCAGCCTTCTCAAAAAACCCCAAAAAAAACAGGAGTGGGGGGAGTTTCTGGATGGAAACAAGGCATGCAACGAAACCAGTGCAACTCAACTGGGTTGGAAACTGAGGCGTGCTCAAACTGGTGAGCCTGCGCTCCTCCCTCTCCAGCTGCAGGGGAGCCCCGCTCAGCACCGGTCTAGGGCAGTGGTGTCAAACTCAAGGCCCCTGGGCCAGATCTGGCCCACGGGTGTGTGGGTGTGGGTGTGTGTGTCTGTGCTTAGATCTGGCCCGTGGTGCTGCTGTCCAAGAAATAAGCATGCAAAGAAGGGACCTTAGGAAAGGAGAAAAGGAAAGAGGAAAGACAAAGAAGGGAAGAGAGCAAGGAAGGAAAAATAAGGAAAGGGGGGAAGGAAGAAGAAAGGAAAAAGAAGGAAGGAAGGAAGGAAAGAGGGTGAATGGGAGGAAGGAAGGGAGGGAGGGAGGGAAGGAGGAAGAAAGGTGGGTGGGTGGGTGAATGAGAGAAGGAAGGAAGGAAGGAAGGAAGGAAGGAAGGAAGGAAGGAAGGAAGGAAGGAAGGAAGGAAGGAAGGAAGGAAGGGGGGTGGGTGAATGAGAGAAGGAAGGAAGGAAGGAAGGAAGGAAGGAAGGAAGGAAGGAAGGAAGGAAGGAAGGAAGGAAGATGGGTGGGTGAATGAGAGAAGGAAGGAAGGAAGGAAGGAAGGAAGGAAGGAAGGAAGGAAGGAAGGAAGGAAGGAAGGAAGATGGGTGGGTGAATGAGAGAAGGAAGGAAGGAAGGAAGGAAGGAAGGAAGATGGGTGGGTGAATGAGAGAAGGAAGGAAGGAAGGAAGATGGGTGGGTGAATGAGAGAAGGAAGGAAGGAAGGAAGGAAGGAAGGAAGGAAGGAAGGAAGGAAGAAAGAGGGTGAATGAGAGAAGGAAGGAAGATGGGTGGGTGAATGAGAGAAGGAAGGAAGGAAGGAAGGAGGGAGGGAGGGAGGAAGGAAGGAAGGAAGGAAGGAAGATGGGTGGGTGAATGAGAGAAGGAAGGAAGGAAGGAAGGAAGATGGGTGGGTGAATGAGAGAAGGAAGGAAGGAAGGAAGGAAGGAAGGAAGGAAGGAAGGAAGGGAGATGGGTGGGTGAATGAGAGAAGGAAGGAAGGAAGGAAGGAAGGAAGGAAGGAAGGAAGGAAGGAAGGAAGGAAGATGGGTGGGTGAATGAGAGAAGGAAGGAAGGAAGGAAGGAAGGAAGGAAGGAAGGAAGGAAGGAAGGAAGGAAGGAAGGAAGGAAGATGGGTGGGTGAATGAGAGAAGGCAGACAGGCAGGAAGGAAGGAAGGAGGAAGGTTGGTTATAATGAGAGTGAGGGAAGGTCTGAGGAAAGTCCTGCCTTAGCGCTTGGCCACCACAGATGCCCCGGGCACGAGTGATGCTGAGCTGCCCGCTGCTACCCCCCACCTCCAAGGTCAAACACAACCCTGATGTGGGTCAAATACAATCCTGAGTTTGACACCCCACGTCTAGGGGATGGGGTTTATGGGAACTAGCGGTGAAATGCACTTTACTTTGCTACCGGTTTGGAAATGTGAGCCCGCGCGCGCTCCTCTTCCGCGCATCCGCAGAGGGTCAAAAACAGGACGTAATGACATCCCGGTGGGTGGGTGGAGCTACCGGTTCGCACGAACCGGATAGATCCGGCTGGTATTTCACCGCTGATAGGAAATTGTCAGGTTCAATTTAAGCGATTTATTACAAAAAGCCGATACACCGGAATCTTCTCCAGTAGCAGCCAGCACTTGGCTAGAGTGTGATAAGAGTCCATGGCAGTCAAGGGGAGTTGGATGTGATTCCTTGGTGACTACGTAAAGATTCCAAACCGGTTCCTCCTTCTCACTCCTCCCTTTGGCTATGCCAATGCTTCTCTGACACAATTATCGTTAGAGACAGAGGGAGATGCCCAGTAGTGGTTTCAAATCCCGTCGCTAACCGGTTCGTGCATGTGCGCGATGCTTCTCCTTGTTGAGGGGGGGTCCGTGATGGCCGTTGCCCCCCCTCCCCAAACACGCTTACCCTTCTCTCTCTTCCCTCCCCCCTCCCCGTTGCAGGTGATGAGCATTCTGAGCAACCCCAGCGGAGTGGCCCCCCAATCCCAGGCCGACTTCTCCATCTCCCCGCTGCACGGCAGCTTGGACAGCGCCAACGCCATCTCGGCCAGCTGCAGCCAGCGCAGCGACTCCATCAAGTCCGTGGACAGCCTCCCCACCTCCCAGGCCTACTGCCCCCCCACCTACACCACCACGGGCTACAGCGTGGATCCCGTGGCCGGCTACCAATACGGCCAGTACGGCCAGAGTGAGTATCCTTCCGTTTTGGACGACCCCCCGACCCCACCCCCGGCCCGGGGAGGAGGGAAGAGGAACCCCTGGCAGGTTCGCCCCCCTTCTCTGATGGTGGGGAGGGAAGGGAGGGGCTGCACTCCCGCCTAATGGGCCTCCCCAGTAATGCCAATGGTGGGGTGCAGATGGGGGTCTTCACGTGACTTTTAGGGGATTCCAAGGCTGTCTCCCGTACCCACCAGGCAGCCCCTAAGTCAGGGGTCTCCAACCTTGGCGAATTTAAGCCTGGAGGACTTCAACTCCCAGAATTCAAAGCTGGCTGGGGTGGTTCTGGGAGTTGAAGTCCACCAGGCTTAAAGTTGCCAAGGTTGGAGACCCCTGCGCTAAGTCCCAGTCCTGTAAGGGTGAATAGGATCCTCTGCAAAATGCTCGGCGTTGCCTATCTTGGGGAGGGGGAGGTGCCTTTGACATTTCCCCCTCCCCTCCCCCGTGTCTCCATAGATTCTCACTCCTTGGGGGTCACGGGGTGACCCCAAAAGGTGAGTGGGGATTTTTTTCCTTTTCCTTTTTTTTCCTTGAAGACATTTCCCTTCCCACCCAAGGAACTTCTTCAGTTCTGAACCAACGGTGGAATGGATTCAGTCCTGGGGTGTAAAATTTGTTACTGTGGGCGTGGCTTGGTGGGCGTGGCGTGGCTTGGTGTTCTGTGGGCGTGGCTTGGTGGGGGGTGTAATGTGACTAGGTGGGTGTGGCCAAGTTTTTTTTTTACTTTAAAAAGCATTTTTTGTACAACCTCTTCGGCCGAAGAGGTTGTAGAAAAAATGCTTTTAAAAGGCTCCTCTGACAAACCCAGCTGAGTTGCCTGATCGTCAGAAGCTTTTTTTTCTTTTAAAAGCATTTTTTTTTGCCTTTAAAAGAAAAAAAAAGGCTCTGACAACCAGGCAACTCAGCTGGGATTGTCAGAGGAGCCTTTTAAAAGCATTTTTTTCTACAACCTCTTCAGCCGACAAGATTGTAGAAAAAAATGCTCTTAAACGGTTCTGACGATCCCAGCTGAGCCGCGCGATCATCAGAGGCTTTTTTTTTTTTTAGTTTTAAAAGCATTTTTTCCAGCCGAAGAAAAAAGGCTTTTAAAAGTTAAAAAAAAAAACAACCTCCGATGATCACGCAGCTCAGCTGGGCACATGGGTGGGGAGGGCAGGGAGTTTTGCTACTGGTTCTCTGAACCATCCGCCGCCATCCGCTACCGGATCGGGCGATCCGATCCGAACCTGAAGCATTTCACCCCTGATTCAATCAGAACCGAAGAAGCTTCTTGGATCAGAAGCGAGACGTCTTCTTTTCAAGGAAAAACAAAGTTTTGATACTCCCCTCTTCTTCACAAGACGAGACCCTGCCTTGCGTCCAGGGGCTCTGAAGCGCTGAGGGGGAGGAGAGCCCCTAAGGATGGGGGGCAGCCCCTCCCCTAAGGACCCCCGGACCAAGGAGTGAGTGTCCCAGGCCTTTTCTACAGCGATGGATGGCTCAGATACCCTTTTACCATCCCGGGGTCCCGTCGGTCCTAAGTGCCCGAGTCCGTTACCCGGTGATGTTTGGGGCACACACACCCCGTTTCCCCTCCCCTGGGGGCTCCCAAATTGACCTCTGGGCCCCTCCGTTTTCCTTTTAATGCGCTTCCCTTCCCCAAATGAGAAACGGCTGCCCGGAGGAGGGTGGTAGGGGGGAAGGCCCGTGAACGCTCCCTCACCTCTTCTCCAACCCCCACCCACCCACTCCCATTTCTCTCAGGGAAGTACCCCACCCCACCCCAAAGAAGTTTGGCCTGTGACCCTCCCCCCCCCACCCAACGACCTTCCTCTCGTTTCTGGTGCGGAAACCCAGCCACACGTGGAAGTGATAAAAACCTGAAATAAATTCCAGGGGCAGAGAGATGCCCCCCCAGGCCAAGCGTTAGTCACAGGCCCCCTATAGAGGGGCTTGTCCGTGTGTAACGTACCGTTGTGTGTGTTTGTGCACGGCTGAGGACAGGAGGGGGGGACCCCCACCACCCATACACACACACACACATACACAAATGAGGAGCTGCGGGGAGGCGGGTTAGGGTGGTCCGTCCGTTTCCGAAGCTGGGAAAGAAAAAGGGCATAGGGGGCACTTGGCAAAATCTCTCCCGATTTAAAACCCGGAGGGACTGGGATGCCCTGCTGCCCTGGGAGACCCTGACTCACCCTAAGGAGTTGAAGAAGCAAGGGGGCTCTGAGCTGGCAGCCCACTCCTCTCCCTGGGCTCCGGTCAGCAGGCAAGCCCGGCTTTGACTGGAATGGACTTAAGGGCTGCTCTTCTCTTCTCTTCTTCCTTCCACCTCGGCTCGTTGGACGAGGTGAAGCAAAGCAGCTTTCCCATCTTTTCCGGCTCGGCCTTCCCTTCACCAGCCATGGGCCCAAAGGGGGACTCTCTTCTAGGTTTCTAAAGGGAGAAGAGGGGGAGAGGGGAAGAGGAGAGGAGAGGATAATTTTAGAGGAATGGAAAGAAGGGAGAGTGGAAGGGGGAAGAGGAGGAGAGAGAAGGGAAGAGAAGAAGAGAAGAGAAAGGGAATTTTAGAGGAATTGAAAGAAGCGAGAGTGGAAGGGGAAGAGAAGGGAACCGAAGAGAACAGAAGAGGAGAGGAGAGGAGAGGAGAGGAGAGGAGAGGAGAAGAGAAGAGAAGAGAAGAGAAGAGAAGAGAAGAGAAGATGGGGTGTCATGTGACTGGGTGGGTGTGGCCAACTTTTTTTTTTAATTTTACTTTTTAAAAGCATTTTTTACTACCTATTCGCCCGAACTGGCAGTAAAAAATGCTTTAAAAAAGTAAAAAAATGCTCTAAAAATGTTTTTTAAAAAAGGTTCCAACAATCGCGCAGCACAGCTGATCAACAACTGGCGATCAGCTGTGCCACGCGACCGTCGGAACCTTTTTTTTTACTTTTTTAGAGCATTTTTTTACTTTGTTATCACTTTTTTTTGATAAATTTTTATCGCTACCGGTTCTGCCGAACCGGAGTGAACCAGTAGCATTTCATCCCTGCGTAGAACGTTTTTTAAGTTGGCACTGCAGTGACCGCCCTTGGCAAGGCCTGCAGGGAGGGCATCACCTTCCCACCTGCCCACTGTGCCAACTTTCTAAAAGTTGGGTGGGCGGGTGAGGGCTTAAAAGGACCTGAGGACAAGCTGCGGCTTAAAGCTTTAATGGCATCCAAAGCCCACCCTCTTTCTCCGGCCTGGTGCCCGAGCCGTTGCCCACGGTTGCCCACCTCCTTGGTCCCGACTCAACCGAGGACGAGTGCCAGCCTGAAGAATTGAGCTGGTCCCACAGGCCAAAAGCTACACTAATGATGGCGGTTATGGAACGCCGAGGCGTGAAACAAAATGCTAATGGATATGACAAGTCTAATAAGAATTTTTGCTAGGAAGGACCTCCCTTTGGGGAAAGGGCGCTGACAGGATACTGACGGCTGAAATTTGTTTACTTGCCCGCACCAAGTGGGGCTTTCTGTGCGCGATTCTTATTAATCTAATTTGAGGCTGAAGAATTGCAGGGGGTTTGGGTGGGGAGAAGCAGGCAAAAAAAAAAAATCGGACTGAAGCTCGGCTAACAAAAGAGTTTCGACATTGGGTGCCAAAGAAATACAAAAATGTTAAATTTATTTCAAGCCTGCCGCCCGTCGAGAGCCGAAAGTCAATCAGTACAGGTAGTCTTAGACTTACGGCCGGAATTGCGCTCCAATTTTTGCTGCTTAAGTGAAGTGAACGTAGCTCCGTTTGATGACCTTTCTCACCACCGTCACTAAGCGAATCACTGCCATTGTTAAGTTAGTAACCGGGTTCTTCAGTGAATCCAGTTCCCCCCCCCCCGTCGCCAAAGGGGACACGGCGACCATCATAAATGTTGAGTCGGTTCTCGGGTGTCTGAATTCGATCGCGTGACCCACCCAGTAATGATGCAAGTGTGGAGAAACTATTTGGTAACTTTGAGCGGTCACTAAATGAACGGCTGTAAGTTGAGGACGACCTGTAGTTAGATTTCAAACCCTACCGTTAAGTTTTATCAGCCCTTTCTCAGATCATGAGAACCATCAGCACTGACTGAAATGCTGTGTTGTTTTTTTTAATTTAATTTTATTTGCATTTATATCCCACCCTTCTCCGAAGACTCAGGGTGGCTTACACTATGTCAAGCAATAGTCTTCATCCATTTGTATATTTATATACAAAGTCAACTTATTGCCCCCAACAATCTGGGTCCTCATTTTACCTGCCTTATAAAGGATGGAAGGCTGAGTCAACCTTGGGCCTGGTGGGACTAGAACCTGCAGTAATTGCAAGCAGCTGCTGTTAATAACAGACTGCATTAGTCTGTTGAGCCACCAGAGGCCCTTATGCCAGTGGAGCTACCAAACACTCTTATGTTTAATTCAGGTTTTTCTAACACCCTTACAATATTTATTTGGGGAGGGGAGAAGAATATAAAGAAACTTCTAAGGCACAAGTGTCCAATCATGGCAGATTTGAAGACTTGTGGACATCAACTCCCAGAATTCCCCAGCCAGAAGAGGAATTGAAGTCCCCAAAGTCTTAGAAGTCACCAAGATTGGACATAAAAACACACACACACCATTCTAAAGGATTTCAAAAGCTGGAATCCGACTGCTTGTTATCTCTATGCTAACGATAACGTGAAGTCTGACCTCTTAACTTTGGAAATCTCTTCCTCCGTTAGCAGATGATAGCTGGGAAGTCCCATTTACCGTATGTTTAAACTTAAATAATTCTATCATGGTTTAAAGATAGAATTTCTTTCCGATATACTCAATGGTTGGATTCAGCCGGTTCGGCAGAACCGGTAGTTCAATTGCTGGCTGGCCCCGCCCTTTCCAGGAGTCCTCACGGGCCTCATTTTGTCTCCCAGGTAAGTGCAGGAAGGCCTGATCAGTAGCCTTACTCCCTTCAGCCCATCAAAACACCGATTTTAGATCGGAAATATAAAAAACTGGCCGTTCCAGAGAGTAAGGCTTCCTCACGTGGTATTCGACGGAGTAAAAAGGGAAGGGTTTTTCCTTTTAATCCGCGTCAACCACGTCTGTTTGTGCCCGATCGATCAGTCGTTGTTGTAAACCGCCCAGGTTCACTTCAGCGAGGTGTTAGGGCGGCGTGGGAATTTAATTAAAAAATGAAACGAACTCTGGAGGTTCCTGCTTTTACTACAACTGGATCCTTTTGCCATTGGTTTGTCTACGCGGCTAATTCTTTCCTCCCTTCGCAAAATTTCCCCCGAATTAATTCAGCAATGATCGGTCATTTTGCAATGGGGGGAAATGCCTCCTACTGAGCTGGGAATGCATGTGTTGTGACATTCCCGTGTTGCCACACTATCGACAATTATACATGTTGCTGGGGGGGGAGGGGCGGGAAATTGCACCTGGCCGGGGATAGGAGGGTGGGACTCAGGAATCAACCTGTTTCAAGATTCATGCATCTGTCTCTTTCTTTCTTTTTCTTTCTCTTTTTCTTTCTTTCTCTCTTCTGACTTCCTGCCTTTTTTTCTTCCTCTCTTCCTTCCTTTCTTTTTCTTTCTTCCTTCCTTCCTTTGTCTTTCTTTCTTTCTTTCTTTCTTTCTTTTCTTTCTTTCTTTCTTCTGACTTTCTGCCTTCTTTCTTTCTTTCTTTCTTTCTTTCTTTCTTTCTTTCTTTCTTTCCTTTCTCTTTCCTTTCTTTGTTTCTTTCTTTTCTTTCTCTTTCTCTCTCTCTGTTTGTTTATTTATTTATTTTCTCCCTCTCCTTCGCCCCTGCCAGCTGCTGTCGACTACCTGACCAAGAATGTCAGCTTGTCCACACAGCGCCGGATGAAACTCGGGGAACATTCAGCCGTGCTGGGGCTGCTACCTGTCGAAACAGGCCAAGCCTACTGAAGGCTCCATTCCTGGGGGAGGGTCCTCCCCATGGCCAGCCCTCTGCCATCAAGAACCCCGCACTACGACCACCGAACTTTCTGGGACCAGCAGCCTCTGTCGTCCGTCACCGGCGTTTCTTTCGGAGACTCAAAGGACCAAAACTTCCCACCCTTGCCTCCACCACCACCTCCCCGCCCTGCCCCACCACCCTCTCCTTTTCTGTGTACCTACGAAGACTTACGACCGTGTTCCCAGCTCTAGAGACGGTGGGTTTGTAAAGGACTCCTCCCACCTGGGAGCTGGGTGGCCAACGTGGTGTCTTTACGAACGTTCCTCCCAGATGTTTTCCAATCGTGGCGACCGCTCGGTGGAGTCAAAGCGAGGAAGCTCTATTCTTTGTTCATTATGTAGCTAGGTAGATACCGATATATTCTTTGGCCCACCTACCCTCCCCGTGACACATACCCCCATCATTTTTATTATGGTACACGATCAATAATACATGGAGGAAACTGGCTGACCAAAGGACCACGAGGGGATGCTTTGGACCAAATACTATACAAGCATCAAGAAGCGAGACTGACAAAGCTAAGAAAAGCTGATCCTGGTCAGAAAAGGAGAGAGAGAGAGAGAGAGAGAGAGAGTTGCTACTCTTGTAAATATGTTCACCTCCGCTTTGGGGTTAGGAAGGTTTGACGGGGAGGCAGATCCGGTAGATTCCAAGGAAGCTCTGGCTTCGGTCTCGGAGTCATCTTCAAGGGTTCCTCAAAAGAGCGCGAATCCAGTGGTGGGATTCAAGTAATTTAACAACCGGTTCTCTGCCCTAATGATTTCTTCCAACAACCCGTTCGCCAAACTGCTCAGAAAGTTAACAACCGGTTCGCCCGAAGTGGTGCGAGCCGGCTGAATCCCACCACTGCGCCAATCCATGCTTGCACCTCGGAGGCCTCTGGCTTTGGGGAACGGCCAGTTCCCCACTGGGTCACTTCGGAGGCCCCCACCTGTCCACCAGGAGAAAATTGGGGAGGGTGGGGGTGGTTAGAGAAGGCAGAAAGGTTGCATTCACATCCACCACCACCCCCCGCCCATCCCCCGTGACGTGAGTTGCTAGCAGCCCAGCAGAAAGCGGCCGATCATTTATGGCGGCGTCTGGGGTGTGCAAAACATCTCCAAAATGGCATTTCCGCCCCCCACCCCAGCCGTTTGCCCACTCTTTGGAAATCAAGTGGGGACCCAAAGGATCGCCCGCTCTGCTCCAAGACCCCTAACCCAGATTGCGAAGGACAGCTTGGAGGGACAAACAAACCCCCGGCTTCAGATGCTCCCCTAGCAGGGAACCATGGGTTCTTCGAAGGTGCATCTGGGATGACCCGCTGGGGGGTACCCCTCCTCGGCCCCTCGTCTTCTCCCACCCGTGTTCTAACCAGCATGTTTGCCTCTCCTTCTTTCAAAACTGTCATTACTGATTGCACTCTTTAACCTCAGAGGTGAACAGAGAGTGATAAAAAAAGATTGAGTCAAACACACACACACACACACACACAAACACACACACACACACACACATCTGGGAAATCTCTTCTACTCAAGCCAGCCTCTCTCCTGCCCTTAGCTCCTCGTTGAGTGCCTGTGGAGAAATTTAAGAGCTTGGGTGACCTTTCCCAGTCCGTATGGCTCGATCGAAACTGTTTGATTCAAGATTTTAGGGATCTGGGAGGGAGAGATCTCTGCAGAAGGGCAAGTCAGGCTGACTTGTCTAACCATTTCAGCTACAGCATCCTGGCCTCCTGGTCCAGCCACATCACACACATACCCCCCACAATACCCAAAGCACCAACCACAGCTGGCCCTCGCGGCTGACCCGGATTCATTTTGCATTCCCAAGTTTCCTAGATCCTCCACAGATCTAGAAAACAGATCCTAAATACAGGTACTCCTCGACTTAACGGCAGTTTGCTTCATGACCGTCCAAAGTTACGGCAGCACCGGTGGGGGAAAAAAACGTGACTTAGCACCTTTCCCACCCACCCACCCGCCGCCCCGCACTTACGCCCATTGCAACATCCTCAACGTCAAGCGATCTGCGTGTGGAGATCTTGACGACTGTGATTCACATTTACGATGGTCGCAGCATCCTGGGGGAGGGGTGTGTGTCACACACGCGATCCCCTTTCGCGACAAGCCAAGTCCACGGGGATTCCCTGTACCGCCGTGTGACTCACTTAACGAACGCTTGACAAAAGGCGGCGAGAAAAGTCATAAAAGGAGCCCAAAAGCTCACTTAGCAACATAAAGCTCGGGCTCAATTTGCTGTCGTAAGTTGAGGGGCTACCCATAGAATCCATGCACCCGGAGTTAAGGGGTCGACAGTTGTGGGTGCTGGCCAGTGGTGAGTTTCATTTTGCTACCGACACGTGCAGAACGTATTTGATGACATCCGGGGCAGGTGGGCGGAGGCTCCTGCCTTTGCCGCTACCAGTTCGCACGAACAGGTAGCAGCCCACCACCGGTGCCGGCTGACCAGGATATGACAATTTTCCTTTTTGGGAAAAGAAAAAAAAACTTGTGGCCCAAACGAGCCAACTTAACCAACACCAAGGGAACCAGGCTGCTCCCGTTGGCCATTTCTCTAAAGCCGGGTTTTTCCAAACTTGGCAACTTTAAGACTTGCAGACCGCAACTCCCAGAATTCCTCTGGGAGTTGAAGTCCGCAAGTCTTAAAGTCGCCAAGCTTGGACACCCTTGCTTTAAAGTGTGCAAGACTTTAAACCACCAAATTTGCAGCTATTTAAAAAAAAAAAAATCAGAACAAGACAGCGGCCAATTGACCGAAATTTTCCCCTTTGATCTCATCTCCTGGAAGGGAACACGCTTGTCCTGGTTTTTATTTTAATATTAACACACAGAGTCACACAGACACAACACACAGTGTATGGTGCTGGTTTTTATTTTTTTACACGCGCAAGAGGAGTACGAAGCCTATAGAAGTAGGCACAGAGGCAGAGAAACATACTATTTACCTTACTGATCGCTTTTAAAAAAACCGCAGCGCTGCTTCTCCAGATGTTTATTAAAGGCGGGAGGGTGGGGAGAGACTGTTAGCCGCTTTTGCTTTTTTTTAAAAAAAAAGATGCGTTTTTAAAAAAAATTATCAGTGGGAAAGGAAGAAGGAAGAGAAGGATGGAGGGGGGACATGGCTTTGAGCAGGATTTTTCTAGCAACACCTCAGACCAGATTTGGGCACTGGGAACTGCGGGGCTGCCTCTATACAGTGGCTTTAATTCCTCCTTGTCGGTTTCTCCCCGTTACGGGTTATAAAAGAGCCCAGGGGTTTTGATGAAAAAAAAGGACGACAGAGTTTGATCTGGTGGCTCGGTGGATAAGACGCCGAGCTTGTCGACCAGAAAGGTCGGACAGTTCGGCGGTTCGAATCCCCTAGCACGGGTCTCCTGCGTGAGCCTGGAGTTGGACTAGATGACCTCCAAGGTCCCTTCCAACTCTTGTTACTGTTAGGGCGAAGTAGAAAACCCAAGGAAGCATCTGCAGTTGAGGCATAGGCATCGAAAGTCCTGCCATCCGTTGGATTCCTTCATTTTTCTTGCTTCCTTTGTTTGTTTGTTTGTTTGTTTGTTCGTTTATCTTCTGGGACTTTGGAAGAAGTGGGAAATAACCAGGGGTGAATGCTACCAGTTTGGTGCGTGCGTGCGCATTCGCAGTGTGTGCCCATACGCGCGTTTCGATGCATGCGCACCGCAGTTCTGAAAAAGGGAGGCTTAAGAAGGTAAGTAGAACAGCGAGGGTAGGGGAACGGCTGTGCCGCGCGAATTAGATTTGCTAGAAAGCAGAATTTCCTGCTTTCTAGCATATATAAATTGTGTGGCACAGCTGATTGTCGGAAATACCGGTTCATCTCAACCGGTAGCATTTTTTTTTACTACCAGTTCAGTCTGAACCGGTAGCATTTTTTTAACTACCGGTTCTCCTGAACCGGTCCGAACCGGTAGCATTTTTTTTTTGCTACCGGTTCTCCCGAACCGGTCTGAACCGGTAGCATTTCACCCCTAGAAACAACCCACCACTTTTCATTTTTAGGAGAAGACCCTCTTCTCTGGCTGAGCCCCAACTTTTTTCCTGCCTCCTAAAGACTCAGGTGGCTTCCCTTAATTTTGACTCGGATCTAACAATAACTCTGTGGTCGTTACTGTGGTCGTTGCCCGCCAGTTTCCCTCTTCCCGGCTCGGGCAAGAGACCCCACAGATGGTGAAGGACACACAATCCTGTTGGAATACCGCCCCTTGGCTCCTGTGCTTTATTCAAGGAACAAAAAAATCAAAATTATCCAGCAAACAACATTCCTCCCAGAATCCCTTCTCTCCAGTTCTTAACAAACTGATGATGGCCACACAAATCCAAGTTCGATGATCATTCCAGGAACTCAGGTTATATCTCCCCTCCCCCCAAAACACACACAAAAAAAACCCCTGGTCCCGAAATACAGGTACACCTCAAACTCCCCCCCCCACTACCCGTCCCACTTCTTTTCAAGGAGGAGAAACAGCCTGACTATTTCCAGATCAGAAAGGTCAGCGGTTCGAATCCCTAGTGCAGCTCTCCCGCGTGAGCAGGGGGGTTGGGCTAGATGACCCCCACGGTCCCTTCCAACGTTGTTACCCTTAAAAAGCTGCCCTCCCCCGTAAAAGCTTTGAAAGGAGAAAACCGCCATCACCCGCTCCCCTCCTCTTCCCCCCCTCCCCAAATATCATTCCAAGAACTGTGTGTATTTTTTTTTTAATTTTTCTTTTCTATACTCCCCACGGACACACACAACACCCCCACAAATCCATGGGGAGCTCGGGGGAGACGGAGACGTATTGCTGAAAACATTTTGTGTATTTAATGTTTCTAATTTTCCAGCCCTAACAAACGTCATATACCCGAACTATTTACCCGTAGCACAGGCCTTTATTAGTAGTCAGTTGCTGATTTGTTGCTTCTGTGTTCAAGTCATAGCTAATTTTGCTCCATTGTGTATGGTTGTGGCCGGGCAGGTGTGCGAAAGAGGACCAGGTTTGCTTGCGTGCAAGTGTGTATGAGTAAGCATGAGGTATAATCGCCCCATAATTTATTCAGCTATATGGAATAGTAGAATAGAAAAAAAAAAAAACGAAACTGGTATTGCTTTAACCTTCCGCTGCCTGTGGTGTCCTTCTATGTAACTCAGGCATAACTGTTATACATTAAAAAAAAGGAAAGAAAAAGAAAAATGAAACGTGGTTTTGGAAGTCTCATTTTTCCCCCCCTCCTTTTTATCCTCGGCGACACCTGGGAAAAAAATACGGCATCGTAAACCTCGACGAGCCCAAAAGCGATACCGCTTGGCAAGGTTGTTCAGCCGACTCGCTAACACACCTCGTTGGTGCCAATCGTAATAAAATTGGGGGCAGACCATTTTTTTGGGGGGGGGGGGACTCGAGAGACGAGATTTCAGAACGTCTCCTTTGAAAAGAAACAAAGTCAGTGGGACTCGGGGACGGTTCGTTTAAAGTAGAAAAGAGGCCAACGCTGGCCCAGAATTTTGTTCTGCAAAAGTTGGTGTTGTGACCCAGGCCCAAGTAGGTAGTAGCAAACTCACTCAGTTTAAAAACAAACTTTATTAGAACAGCTGAGAATTAACTCATTCTCAGCGTCGTCCAAACTAAATCGAAGCAAATTCTTCCCAACACAGTCTTATCACCAATCTTGGTCTAATTAGGCAAACTGCCAAAGGCCTTTCTTGGCAAAAGTTCAGAAGACACCGATACAAAATAAATGCAACAAGACAAAGCTATCAACGTTGTTTTCCAGCAAAGAGCCCAAATGCTGTTGCTGGTCTTTTAAGCCTTATGGGAGGGGCCAATCAATCAATTTGCTTGAGCAGCTCTTCTCATGCGTGCATTAGGAACAGGCTCCTCCTGTTCCTCTGCCTCACTACTGTCAGCCTCTGGAGACTCTGGAGTCTGCACCTCACTTCCCGATGGCCCTGGCCCTACCTCTGCCTCCGACGCAGAGCCCTCATCCGGGCCTTCCTCAGCCTCCAGGACTGGCCCATGCTCTTCCTCAGCCTCATCGCTGTCCAACTCCGTTGCCAGCTCCGCGGGCTGCTGGCGGACCACAATAGTCGGGCACTTGAAGAAGACCGCAAAGTTTGCACAGACTTGGCCATGGGTGGCCTGTTTCCTGTCTCTCTAACCAACAACGTGGAAAAAAATGACAAGAGCTGCTATTAGGGCCAGTGTTGTGCTAAGGGACAAAAATAAAAAATAATTATCGCAAAGCCGCTAAAATACAAACTAGGGGAAAAACAAACAGGAACGGCAATCTGAAATCAGGATTTATGAAGTTGGGAATGAACACTTCATTTTCTGTTTTTGTTGTTTTTGACTTTGGCACCAAGACACCCACTCGGTTTCCCTGTTTTGAAGACCAACCCCCCACCCCACTCCTAGAGGCAAAAAGAGGAGGGGGTGAACAGCCTTGACATAGACAGAGATGTCCTCCCCTCCCCACACCCTTCCCACTATCCTAATTCCATAAGTGAGAATTTAGGCATGTTGCCTAGAGACACACAAACGCGTGCACACACACACACACACAAAAGACCCCTGGCTCTAAATCAAATGGAAGGGATTGCCTGCCCTGATCAGATAAACGGGCTGGAAAAAGTCCTGACTACATACCCTGCTGGTTTAGAGGCCTCCTAGAGGTCATTTAGTCCACCTCTGCCCCTTTGCAGGATGTATGGTTCTCCAGCACTTTAAACCAGGGGTCAAATGTTCCCGGTTCGGACTAGATTGCCCGATCCGGTAGCAATGGCAGTGGGTGGTTTGGAGAACCGGTAGCAAAAATCCCTTATCCCTTCCCCCCCGGCCCATGCCCAGCTGAGCCGCGCGATCATCAGAGGTTTTTTTAAAAACTTTTAAAAGCATTTTTTCTTCAGCCGAAGAGGTTGTAGAAAAAATGCTTTTAAAAGGATCCTCTGACGATCCCAGCTGAGTTGCCTGATCGTCAGGGGCTTTTTTTTTCTTTTAAAGGCAAAAAAAAATGCTTTTAAAACAAAACAAAAGCCCCTGATGATCAGGCAACTCAGCTGGGATTGTCAGAGCCTTTTAAAAGCATTTTTTCTACAACCTCTTCAGCCGAAGAGGTTGTAGAAAAAATGCTTTTAAAAGTTTTTTTTTAAAAAAAAGTTAGCCACACGGTCACCCAGTCACATTATCCACCCACCACGCCACGGCCACAGAACCGGTAGTAACAAATTTTACATTTCACCACTGCTTTAAACTGGTCTCTCCACCCTCTTGCCCAATTAGCAAATTCCTTTGGACACCCTATTTCTCTCTCGTCATGCCCGGCTAACGGGTGCCTCCTTTCCTACTTTCAATGCCATCCTTGAGTGTGGAAGGGGAGTTAAAATGCCATCCTAACCGTCTTTTGCAGTAACACAAGGAAAAAAAAAAATAAAATAAAAAACATCAGCCAGAATTGGAGGTAAATTGCAAAGCGGCTCTATTCCAAACGGAGATTCGTTTGGACGCCTGCTCTGTGTCCTTAAAATAATAATCATCATCATAAAAAACTATTCCAGGGAAGGTGCTAAAATGTAAGGCGGTTTGCTTTTTAAATATCAGCGTCGCGTAATCGATTTTTTATACACCTAGAAGAAACTGTGGGCCTGCATAAAAATAAGAGGATTCTCAACGGGAATTTGAAGGAAGGGTGAATTCGGTTGGCGGCGGAATTAACATGGTTAAAAATCGCCCTTAGAAATATTCAACACGCCATCTGATTACCTGAGACTGCAGTCTGCCCTTTAGTTAATGGTCCCCTCTTAGTTTTCTATTAACTAGTTTGTTATCACAGCATGCTTTAGTTCCGTAGAGCAGTATTTTTCAACCTTTGAAATGGGTGGAATTCAAGCCCCCAGAATTCCCCAGCCAGCATAGCTGACTGGAGAATTCTGGGATCTGAAGTCCACTCATCTTAAAAGTTGCTTCCATTGAAGAATACTGCCTGGGGGCGGGGGGTGGGGGGGCTTTTGGAATTGTAAACCATTAAAAAGAAAAGAAAACACAAGTTATTTACGACAGAATTGGATCGCCTCAGAGCAGGGGTCAGCAACCTGGGGCTCTGGAGCCGCATGTGGCTCTTTCACCCCTCTGCTGTGGTTCCCTGTCATTCAAAATATGCATCACAACCATGCCAATGTGCATGTATGGATTGGAAGGGTTTGGAATGGCTAATCCATACATGCAGCAGACTGACACCCACCATGAAGATGTAGCACGACCACGAACGCGAAGCCAAACAACAGCAATGCAGCTCACCAACTCAAATCCCTCTGCAACTCAGACTAACCTGAACACAACCAAGCCCTCCCCAAACAGAACACCACCCCCCAGCCAATCACAGCATAGCCAACCCCACCATCCAATCAGAGCACAGCCAAACCCCCAATCAGTTCAAACCCCCACTAGCAGTTAAAAGGAAGAAACAGCTGCGATCACACATTGTTCCTAGAAGCACGAAGCTGATAACACCAGCCTGAAGATGACGAATGAGACTTTGTCGAAACGTCACCAAGACACTTCCAATTTTACGTGGGAGAAAACCTGAATAACCAAAGACCTACATACAAATACCCGCGAAAACCTCAGAAAACAAATATATATATATATATATACACACACACACACACACACAAACACACAGATAGATAGATAGATAGATAGATAGATAGATAGATAGATAGATAGATAGATAGATAGATAGATAGATAGATAGATTACTAGAGCACTACAGTAGGTGAACGCCTCTTCAAATTTCTAGTCCTCTTTATAGTCAGGGAGTTGAGTTTGAATATGATCTGATTTTGACCGCAAAGCCGCTCTTGTTTCCCTGAGGTAATTTATATACTCATATAATCTCCTCAGGGAAGGTTTTGACAGCAAATAAAAGTATTTTACTCAGCTCTCCTTTCCTGGAAATATTTGAGAAGACCCTGTCCAGGATTGCCAGAAGAGAAAGATTCAAATTACAAAGCGCGGGGGGGTGGACTAAATGACCTTCAGGCCATCTTAAGGCCGTAATACTGTATTCATATTAAATGGGGAAAAGAGACAGCTTTTAAAGCCACCTGCGCACATTTGCTACTTTTACAGGTGCTGTTTTGGAGAACCAGTTTGGAAAACAAGACATTTTTCCAATGATGTATTTTTTAAAAAAACCAAAAACCAAAACCCAACAACAACCCAGGAAGGGAAGAAAAGAATCTATAAAAGTTCGCTCGGAGCTTAATAGGTGGTTGTTCTTTTAAATCTCTTTAAAACAACCAAAACATTGAAAAATAAATAAAAACGGGACACTTTTGAAGTCGGAAAGCTTTTGCAGAACAATCCGACTTCTCCAGCGGGAGGCCGCGAAAAGACTTCATGAAAATTGCCGCGATGCGCTTTAGGGAGCACAGTTCGAATTCTTCTCCAAGAATTCCCATTAAAACAGAGCGTCCGTGCCAGTGGTGGGTTGCCCCTCCCCCCCACCCGGTTCGGACCGGTTCGTCAGAACCGGTAGTAAAACCGGCGGGAGGCTCCGCCCACTGACCCGGACGTCATCAAGTTTCGGCGCATGCGAACCAGTAGTAAAAGTTAGGTAGAACGCACCTCTGGTCCGCGCCATCTTAACATCTGCACAACTCCAGTTGAGTTCTTCTCGTTTCAATTTATCTCTTGAGATCAACCCATCTTTATTTATTTGTCACACAGTATATATAAGCATAAGCACGAAATAACTATACAATATGTAAGCATATATATAAGCATGAGTATGTAATAACTATATTAATTGGATATAACGAAAGGAAACAATAGGACAGGGACGGTAGGCACGCTGGTGCTCTTATGCACGCCCCTTACAGACCGCTTAGGAATGGGGTGAGGTCAATAGTAGATAGTTTTTGGTTGAAGCTTTGGGGATTTTGGGAAGAGACCACAGAGTCAGGTAGTGCATTCCAGGCATTAACAACTCTGTTACTGAAGTCCTATTTTCTGCAATCAAGATTGGAGCGGTTCACATTAAGCTTAAATCTATTGTGTGCTCGTGTATTGTTGCAATTGAAGCTGAAGTAGTCTTCAACAGGAAGGACATTGTAACAGACGATTCAGGTCATGTCGAAGGCGGCGGAGTTCTAAATTTTCTAAACCCAGGATTTCAAGTCTGGTGGCATAAGGTATTTTGTTATCTTTACGGACCGAATCCAGGGTGTGTCTCAGGGGTGGGTTCTAGTTACCTTTACTACCAGTTTGCATCCTGCCCATGTGCGTGTGCTCGCTCCGCTCGTGCACGCGTCTACTCTTCTGGGGACGGGCAGGAGAGTTTTGATGACGTTTGGGTCAGTGGGTGAAGCCTCCCGCCGGTTTTACTACCGGTTCTATAAAACCGGTCCGAACCGGTTCGGCAACCCACCGCTGGTGCGTCTCCCTTTCTCATTGGCAAAACTGCTGGTATTGAACCATGTTATTCTTTGTTTAAAAACAAGGAACCATGTTAGATTTGCAAAAGCGAGGGAGTTACAAAAGCTTGGAGGGGAGGCAAAAAAAAAACACAACTCAGCTTAAGGACATCAAACGGACCAGCTTGTTTGTGTGTGTTTGCCAACTTACCAGAGGCTTAAATGATGATTTAAGCCACAGCACCTCTTGCTTTTTTGCAATCTCAAACAAGAGGAAATGGCTTTTTTTTTTCTTCCTCCGAGTCCTTCCTGCTATTAAATACTTCTATTAGCAGAAATGGGTTTATTTCAGCCACAAAGGAGAATTGGAGTGGGTAGGGAAAGGGGAGGCGGACAAAGATACTAGGGGAATGAAATATTTTTCTTAAAAAAATGCAAGAAAACTCCCAGCTTTTTCCCTATGACATCAACAAACCTTTTATGACTATAACCGGATTTGCAGCCGTCCATTCCAGCCACATTTAAAGCATTCAGACAAGGAGACCATTTTCCTAGATAATAGGGTATCACGCAGGATACAATTTAAATTAAAAAATGCAATTTTCACCTTGAAATGAACAAATGATTACAATTTCTCTACAAATTAAGGCATTCACTCTTTCTTTCAGTAGTTCCACCCGTCCGTGAAATATGACATAATTTCCATGAAATATATTTTCAAATATTTTGGTTTTGTGTGCGCCGGGGTCTGTGCGTCTCCATCATGTTAAAATGTACGTCCACGCGGAGTCGGGAAAAAAAGAAAGAAAACCGGTGGGGGGGAGGAGGAAAATAATAATAATAATAATAATAATAATAATAATAATAATAATAATAATAATAATAATAATAATAATAATAATAATAATAATATCATCACAGGCCCGGTTTGGTAGGCTTCCCACATCCCTCCGCAGGGGCGGGGAAAAAAATGAAAAGAAAGGCATTATAAAAAAAAAAGAAAAATAATTTAAAAACAAACGAAGATCGGCTTTATTTGGCCTGTCAATTACTCTCCTCCTGCCACACTTTTTGACTTGCAAGATAAAATGGGGAGGGGGAAGGAGGGGGAGGGAGGGAGGGAAGGTTTCATAGCAAGAGAAAACAGAAGCCGCAAATGCCTCCAGTTTTTTATCTAATCTCAATTATTATGCTTATCTCCAAAAATCACATCTGTTGAGTTATCTCTAAGCTTGCCAGATTCTCCCGTGCACTCGTGTGTTTCCACCCCCCCCTCCCCGCTTTGCCTTGCCTTGGTAGGGCTCTCTTTTCTCTCTCTCTCTCTCTCTCTCTCTCCTTTTTTTTTTTTCCCTATTCCTCAGTCTTTTATTTTTAATTATTTTTCCATTACGCCCTCCTCCTCTTCTATAAGCTGTGGTTACAAGGCTAATCAGAGAGATTATTAAGAATCAGAAGAAGCGAAGAAAGTTTTCCGGTAAGAGGGAAGGGAAGGAATAAAAAAAAGAGAGAGAGAAAGAGAGAACTTTTTAAGGAGAGAAAGAGAGAGAAAAAATAGGGGGGGAGGAAAGAGAGATGGGGAGTGGGAGTGGGAGCGAGGATGAGCTAAGGAGCCATTTTGAACCGCCATGGCAGTGGTGAAATTCATTTTTTTTTTACTATCGGTTCTGTGGGCGTGGCTTGGTGGGCGTGGCAGGGGAAGGATACTGCAAAATCCCCATTCCCTCCCTGCTCCTGGGGGAAGGATACTGCAAAATCCCCATTCCCTCCCCGCTCCTGGGGGAAGGATACTGCGAAATCCCCATTCCCTCCTCACTCCTGGGGGAAGGATACTGCGAAATCCCCATTCCCTCCTCGCTCCTGGGGGAAGGATACTGCAAAATCCCCATTCCCTCCTACTCCTGGGGGAAGGATACTGCAAAATCCCCATTTCCTCCCCGCTCCTGGGGGAAGGATATTGCAAAATCCCCATTCCCTCCCCACTCCTGGGGGAAGGATACTGCAAAATCCCCATTCCCTCCTTACTCCTGGGGAAAGGATACTGCAAAATCCCCATTCCCTCCTCACTCCTGGGGGAAGGATACTGCAAAATCCCCATTCCCTCCTCACTCCTGGGGGAAGGATACTGCAAAATCCCCATTCCCTCCTCACTCCTGGGGGAAGGATACTGCAAAATCCCCATTCCCTCCTTACTCCTGGGGGAAGGATACTGCAAAATCCCCATTCCCTCCTCACTCCTGGGGGAAGGATATTGCAAAATCCCCATTCCCTCCCCACTCCTGGGGAAAGGATATTGCAAAATTTCCATTCCCACCCTACTCTGGGGCCAGCCAGAGGTGGTATTTGCCGGTTCTCTGAACGACTCAACATTTGCACTTACCGGTTCTCCAGAACTTGTCAGAACCTGCTCGATTTCACACCTGCGCCACGGTGATGCCCGAGGGGAGGTGGCATTAGGGGGGGGATGGGCGGGCATGGGGGGGCAAAGAGGACGTCAGCTTAGCCAGCTTCTCTCCCTTCAGCAGCTGGGGGGAGAATATTTTTGGAAAACCTAAAGAGAGAAAACGGTGGCTCACGGGCTAGGACGTTGAGGTTGTCGATCGAAAGGTCGGCAGCTCAGCGGTTTGAATCCCTAGTGCTGCGTATAACGGGGTGACCTCCCGTGACTCGTCCCAGCTTCTGCCAACCTAGCAGTTCGACAGCACGTAAAAATGCAAGTCGAAAAAATAGGGACCACCTTTGGTGGGAAGGGAACAGCGTTCCGTGCGCCTTTGGCGTTGAGTCATGCCGGCCACATGACCACGGAGACGTCTTCGGACAGCGCTGGCTCTTCGGCTTTGATACGGAGATGAGCACCGCCCCCTAGAGTCGGCAACGACTAGCACGTATGTGCGAGGGGAACCTTTACCTTTAAAGAGAGAAACTGGACAACCCATTTGGCCAAGATTGTGATAAGGCTTCTGCCTTGAGCTGGGGGGTTGGACTAGAAGACCTCTGAGGTCCCCCTTTATGTTTTTAATCTTGTGTTGCAAATGACTCGGGTTTTGTCTGCAGAACGGAGCTGCCGTGAAAGGCACAGCAGCGATCCAGGGAGGGATTTTTTTCTCCCCTACTAAATTGGCAACTCATTCACCCTTTAAAATCATTTCTGCCTTTTAGACACAATTTGTCTAGACGCAGGGACAGTTTTTTCCCCTCGTGCCATCAAGTTGCTGAAGTTCTTAATTCTTTCGATCCCAACTCCCTTACATCTGTGTATACTTTATCCACTAGCTGTAGTGTTATTATTTATTATTATTTATTATTTATTCTTATTATTTGCTCCGTTGTGATGATGATGGTTCTGCTGTTTTGGGTGTCGGGGGGAGCACAAATTCCTTGTGTGTCTAATCATACTTGGGCAAATAAAATGATTCCGTTCAATTTATGCCCAGTTCGGCTTGTGGCCTCTAGTGTTTGCATCCTTTTCATGCCTACAATTATTAAAATACCAAACACACCCTCACTACGAGAGACTCAAAGAGTGCAGAGAAGAGCAACGAAGATGATGAGGGGACTGGAGGCTAAAACATACGAAGAACGGTTGCAGGAACTCGGTATAGTCTAGTTTGGGTTGTGGCTGAGCTGGGAGCGTTCGGACGCGCAGGAAGACCCTCCTCGAGCGAGCGCCAAAGCGTAGGAAAGGCGTGCAGGGGCCACTTTTGCATTCTCTCACTTTTCAGAGACACAGAAACAGAGAGAGAGATAGACAGAGAGAGACAGAGAGAGACAGAGAGAGACAGAGAGAGACAGAGAGAGAAAGACAGAGAGACAGAGAGATATACAGAGAGAGAGAGGCAGACAGAGACAGAGAGAGACTGAGAGACAGAAAGAGACAGAGAGAGACAGACAGAGAGAAACAGAAAGAGACAGAGACAGAGACAGAGAGACAGACAGAGAGAGAGACAGAAAGAGACACAAAGAGAGAGAGAGACAGAGACAGAGAGAGACAGAGACAGAAAGACAGAGATACAGAGAGAGAGAGAGAGAGACAGACAGACAGACAGACAGAGATAGAGAGACGGAGACAGAAAGAGACAGAGAGATATACAGAGAGAGAAAGACAGAAGAGACAGAGAGAGAAAGAGACAGAGAGAGAAAGAGAGACAGCGAGAAACAGAAAGAGAGAGAGAGAAAGACACACAGAGAGAGAGACAGAAAGAGAGACAGAGACAGAAAGAGACAGAAAGAGACAGACAGAAGTAGACAGAGAGAGACAGAGAGAGAGACAGAAAGAGACAGAGAAAGAGACAAAGAGAGAGACAGAGACAGAAAGAGACAGAGAGAGAGAGAGACAAGAGAGAGACAGAGACAAAGAGAGAGACAGAGAGACAGAGAGAGAAAGAGACAGAGAGAGACAGAGATAGACAGAGAGAGAGACAGAGAGAGAGAGACAAAGAGAGAGACAGAGACAGAAAGAGACAGAGACAGAGAAAGAGAGACAGAGACAGACAGAGAGACAGAGAGAGAAAGAGACAGAGAAAGAGAGACAGAGACAGAGAGAGAAAGAGAGAGAGACAGAGAGAGACAGAGAGAGAAAGAAAGAGAGACAGAGAGAGAAAGACAGAAAGACAGAGAGATATACAGAGAGAGAGAGAGAGACAGAGACAGAGAGAGAGAAACAGAGAGAGAGAGAGACAAAAGACAGAGAGATAGACAGACAGACGGGAAGATATGGAGAGGGACAGAGAGATACAGAAATGGGGAGAGAGGGGGAAACATAGAGAGAGAGAATGATTTTGTGGCTGGGTAGGCATGGCTACGGGGGTCATGTGACTGGGTGGGTGACATCGAGTTGGCTATGCCCCACCCGGGTTTTGGGGTTCCCGGTGGGTTTTTTTTCTGTGGGAAACGGGACAAAATGGCTCTTTGAGTGTTTAAGGTTGCAGACCCCTGGTCTAGTTTAATAAAAAGAAGGACTAGGGGAGACGTGATAGCAGTGTTGCAATATCTCAGGGGCTGCCACAAAGAAGAGGCAGTCAAGCTATTCTTCAAAGCCACCTGAAGGCAGGACAAGAAGCAATGGGTGGGAACTAATCAAGGAGAGAAGCAATTTAGAACTAAGGAGAAATTTCCTGACAGAACAATTAACCAGTGGAACAACTTGCCAGCAGAAGCTGTGAATGCTCCAACACTGGAAGATTTTAAGAAGATGTTGGATAGCCATTTGTCTGAAGTGGTGTAGGGTTTCTTGCCTGAGCAGGGGGTTGGACTAGAAGACCTCCAAGGTCCCTTCCAACTCCGTTATTCGAAGACCAGTTGAAGGTTTAATCTTAAGAATTGATGAGGGTTTATGTCTCCGGAGACAAACCAAGATCCTATTCCTTTACATGAGGTTTTCTCCCTCCAAGTGGGTTTTTCAGCAGGTTCTGACCAGTTCTGGAGAAACATGCTGGAGAAACTCAAAAGCTTCCCCTTCCTTCCCCATGCGGGATGAGAGATTCTGCACAGCCTGGCAAGGATGGGTGCCATCGTAACGGAGCGCCGGGCATTGCGCTTCCCAGCATTGCAAACACTGGGTTTATTCTTATTTTTTTCCACCCCCCTCTAGTTCTGGAGGGTTTCCAATATCTGGGACGGCACCCTGAGAAGGAAAAGGAGGGAAGGAAATAAAAGAGGGAGGGGGAGAGCCAGGAGTTGGAAGCGAAGCGGGTTGGGGTGTGGGACGGAGATGCTGAGCTGGGCTCAACTCCTGGCGAATCCGACCTGGGTCACGGCACATTTGAGAAATAACTCTGAAATTTAATTAGGTGGAAGCTCGGCACGGACGGACGTGTAGCCCGACACCAGCTCGAGCCAGGCGGAGGAAGAGGAAAACGGGGCTCGGGAGTGAAACCTGAAGCTTTCCCCCCCCGGGCCTTTTACACTCAGATGGCGTCTGAATTTGGGGTGGGGGTGGGGGGCAAAGAAAGGCATTTTTTGCCAAATGGGTTGTCTTCCAACTCTTTATTTCTCTTATTATTTGGCGGTTGCCGATGAGATCCCGCTAAGAAAGGCCACGAGGGTTGGGTGGGGGGAAGCATCATCCCAGGAAACCATTTTTTAGATTAGATTAGATTGAGAGTTGGAAGGGACCTCGGAGGTCATCTAGTCCAACCCCCCCACCCCGCCCAGGCAGGAGACGCTACGCCATTTCTGACAGATGGCACTCCGGTCTCTTCTAGAAAGCCTCCGTTCAGATAGAATAGAATAGAATAGAATAGAATAGAATAGAATAGAATAGAATAGAATAGAATAGAATAGAATTTTTTTATTGGCCAAGTGTGATTGGACACACAAGGAATTTGTCTTGGTTCATAGGCTCTCAGTGTACATAAAAGAAAAGATATGTTCATCAAGAACTCTAAGAATAGAATAGAATAGAATAGAATAGAATAGAATAGAATAGAATAGAATAGAATAGAATAGAATAGAATAGAATTTTTTATTGGCCAAGTGTGATTGGACACACAAGGAATTTGTCTTTGGTGCATAAGCTCTCAGTGTACATAAAAGAAAAGTTACGTTCATCAAGAATTACAAGGTACAACACTTAATGATAGTCATAGAATAGAATAGAATAGAATAGAATAGAATAGAATAGAATAGAATAGAATAGAATAGAATAGAACAGAATAGAATTTTTTTATTGGCCAAGTGTGATTGGACACACAAGGACACACACAGAGGACACACAAAGATACAGATTAACAGAGTTGGAAGGGACCTTATAGGTCATCTAGTCCAACCCCCTGCCCAAGCAGGAGACCCTACCCCATTTCTGACAGATGGCAGTCCAGTCTCTCCTTGAAAGCCTCTGTTCGGAGAGAGATGGAAGAGAGGAAGAAGGAGAGAGAGGAAAAGAAGAAAGGGAAGAGGAGAGGAAGAAGGGAGGGGGACATAAGAGTAGGAGAGAAGGTTAGATAGAGAGGAAGTGTTGTGACTCGTCCTCCCTCCTCTCCTCAACCGGGCCTGTTATCAGACTCCGAGTCTGATAATGAAGATGAATGGCCTGTCATGCCTCCAATCCCCGGCCCTGGCCCCATGCCCGGAGAGGATTCCAGGAGTGAAAGGAGAAGCCCAATAAACCTCACTCATACAGCGTGTGTTCCTTTGGCTCAGCCTTCAGAGCAGGAAGCCAGCCAGGTGGTGGAATTAACCAGGCCTACTCCTTCTGACCCCTCCTTTTCCCAGATGGTGACAGCAGATCCACTGAAGACAATTCAAAGTGGGAGGACCCTCGCTTCCGGAGATCTGAGAGGCGACGCCAGCAGAAGGAAGGGAGGGGCAGGCCCGGATAAATGCTGAGTCATGGAGCCCCCCCCCCCCCAGCGTATATAAAGGACCTGCTTTTGGCATTCCAACCTTAAGTCAAGCAAAGTCTTATCTAGTTGGCTGATATCGGACCCTATCGCTGAAGTTACAACTTGGACTCCTGCCTGCCCTGATAAACCTCGAAGGAATTTGGCAAAGCTGCAGAGGCTTCGTTGCCAAGTTTGTTACGGACTTCCTTGACTCGTTCGTCGGAGTGGGGGTGGGACACGACAGGAAGAAAGGAGGAGGGGGAGAAAGGAAGGGGAAGTAGAGAAGGAGTAGGAGAGGAGAGAAGAAAGTAGGAAGGATAAAAGAAGGGAGGGAAAGGAATGAGAAAGAGACGAAAGATTGCTGTAAAACGAAAAAGATGAAACGGTAGAAAGACAACCCCAGACATGTTTGGATATATCAGGATAAAAACTGAAGTATTCAAAAATAATAAAAGAGAATATATCTCAGTAAAAATGGAGAAATTAGAATTTGAGGGTGAAAGAAGATGAAGCTTACATAAATCAGTATAGAAACATTAAGACACGATTAAAAATATGGGGAAAGAATAGGCTGGCAGAAACTGTAACTTAAGTAAAATGAATTTGGATATGTTAAATTGTATAAGATATGATATGGCCAATACTCTGTTCGTAAAAAAATGTGGGGGGGGGAAGGAAAATTAATAAAAATTGATTTTTTAAAAAAAGCCTCTGTTCAGATACAGATTAACAGAGTTGGAAGGGACCCTGTAGGTCATCTAGTCCAACCCCCACCGGCCAAGCAGGAGACCCTACACCGTTTTTGACGGATGGCAGTCCAGTCTCTTCTTGAAAGCTTCCAGTGATGAATCTCCCACAACTTCCGAAGGCAACTTCTGTTCCATGGGGTGGATTGTTCTCAATGTTAGAAAATTCCTCCTTATTTCCAGGTTGAATCTCTCCTTGGTCAGTTTCCATCCGTTCTTCCTTCACTGGCCTTCAGGTGCTTTGGAAAATAGCTTGACCCCCTCATCTCTGGGGCAGCCCTTTAGATATTGGAAGATGCTATCCTGCCTCCCCTGGTCCTTCTCTTCCCTAGACTAGCCATGCCCAGTTCCTGCAACCGTTCATCGTATGTTTTAGCCTCCAATCCCCTCATCTTCCTGGTTGCTCTTCTCTGCACTTTTTCTAGCGTCTCGACATCTTTTTTATAGTGTGGTAACCAAAACTGGATGCAGTCTTCTAGGTATACTGCTGCTGTAAAGGGAGGCTCCATCGAGTGAGTCTAGTTCTCCTCCTTTTTCCTTCTCCAGCTCCAAGTGAGGGGTTTCCAGGACCCCAAACTCCGTAGACTCCAGCTCATTGGCAGGATCTGGGGTTCCGCAGATGAACTACCCCTATGTATGGAGGCTCGTCGCCTCCCATCTCTGAGAACGGAAGGCTATTGTGAAGCTGCAGCATATGTTATGGGTCCTGAAATAAATGCTCCAGAGGTCGAGATATTTCCACAGAGCGTCGCCCAAGTGATATAAACAGAAGGCGAAACCCACGTAGCACATACCAGCTGCAGCAAAATTCAGCCATGCACCTACTAAAATCCTGCCAAATTTTTTTTTTTTTTAGGTTGACTCAGAAGTGTGTTTTAAGCCTGAAAAGAACTATTAATATAATAGTTTTTTTAAAAAACTACTAATATTCAACTCCAAACCAGGGGTGAAATGTAAAATTTGTTACTACCGGTTCTGTGGGTGTGGCTTGTGGGGGTAATGTGACTGGATAGGCATGGCCAACTTTTTTTTTCTTTTAAAAGCATTTTTTCTACAACCTCTTCGGCCGAAAAGATGTTTTTAAAAATGCTTTTTAAAAGCACTTAAAAGATGCACCGAAAAAATGCTTTTAAAAGCCTCTGATGAGCCCAGCTGAGCCGCACGATCATCAGAGGCTTTTTTTTTTACTTTTAAAAGCATTTTTTCTACAACTTCTTTGGCTGAAAATATGTTTTTAAAAATGCTTTTTAAAAGCATTTAAAAGATGCATCGAAAAAACACTTTTAAAAGCCTCTGATGATCCCAGCTGAGGTGTGCGATCATCAGAGGCTTTTTTTTTTTACTTTTAAAACCATTTTTTCAGCCGAAGGGAAAAAATGCTTTTAAAAGTAAAAAAAAACCCACAACCTCTGATGATCGTGCGGCTCAGCTGGGCATTGGGAGTGGGGGCAGGGATTTTTGCTACCGGTTCTCCGAATCACCCGTCGCTATCGCTACCGGATCAGGCAATCCGGTCCGAACCGGGAGCATTTCACCCCTGCTCCAAACGGAAGGAGATTCAGTGCGGTTAACGGAAAGCAGGGGAATTTTAGGGTCACATTTGACTGGGGCTAAAATTAGGCCACGGCCTAATTTGTAGAAATACGTCAAAAAGCCAAGCAAGGGAGTTGTCTGTCCCTTAGGATCTTAGGATCCCTCACATAGAATAGAATAGAATTTTTTATTGGCCAAGTGTGATTGGACACACAAGGAATTTTTCTTGGTGCATATGCTCTCAGTGTACATAAAAGAAAAGATACCTTCATCAAGGTACAACATTTACAACACAATTGATGGTCAGTATATCAATATAAATCATAAGGATTGCCAGCAACAAAGTTACAGTCATACAGTCATAAGTGGGAGGAGATGGGTGATGGGAACGATGAGAAGATTAATAGTAGTGCAGATTTAGTAAATAGTTTGACAGTGTTGAGGGAATTATTTGTTTAGCAGAGTGATGGCCTTCGGGGAAAAACTGTTCTTGTGTCTAGTTGTTCTGGTGTGCAGTGCTCTATAGCGTCGTTTTGAGGGTAGGAGTTGAAACAGTTTATGTCCAGGATGCGAGGGGTCTGTAGATATTTTCACGGCCCTCTTCTTGATTCGTGCAGTATACAGGTCCTCAATGGAAGGCAGGTTGGTAGCAATTATTTTTTCTGCAGTTCTAATTATCCTCTGAAGTCTGTGTTTTTCTTGTTGGGTTGCAGAACCGAACCAGACAGTTATAGAGGTGCAAATGACAGACTCAATAATTCCTCTGTAGAACTGAATCAGCAGCTCCTTGGGCAGTTTGAGCTTCCTGAGTTGGCGCAGAAAGAACATTCTTTGTTGTCCTTTTTTGATGATGTTTTTGATGTTAGCTGTCCATTTGAGATCTTGCGATATGATAGAACTTCTGGACATAAACTGTTTCAACTCCTACCATCAAAACGACGCTATAGAGCACTGCACATCAGAACAACTAGACACAAGAACAGTTTTTTCCTGAAGGCCATCATTCTGCTAAACAAATAATTCTCTCAACACTGTCAAACTATTTACTGAATCTGCACTACTATTAATCTTCTCATCGTTTTCATCACCAATCTCTTTCCACTTATGACTGTATGATTGTAACTTTTTGCTGTTATCATTAAGGGTTAAATTGCAACCTCTGACCATCATTTGTGTTGTAAATGTTGTACCTTTGATGAAGGTTTTTTTTTCTTTTTCTTTTATGTACACTGAGAGCTTATGCACCAAAACAAATTCCTTGTGTGTCCAATCACACTTGGCCAATAAATTCTATTCTATTCTATTCTATTCTATTTTATTCTATTCTATTCTATTCTAATTTTTTTATGTACGCTGCAAGCATATGCCTCTGTGGCTCAGACTGCTAAGACAGTCTGTTATTAACAGCAACTGCTTGCAATTACTGCAGGTTAAAGTCCCACCAGGCCCAAGGTTGACTCAGCCTTCCATCCTTTATAAGGGAGGTAAAATGAGGACTGTTGGGGGCAATAAGTTGACTTTGTATATAATATACAAATGGATGAAGACTATTGCTTGACATAAGCCGCCCTGAGTCTTCGGAGAAGGGCGGGATATAAATGCAAATTAAAAAAAATATGCACCAAAGACAAATTCCTTGTGTGTCCAATCACACTTGGCCAATAAAAAAATTCTATTCTATTCTATTCTATTCTATTCTATTCTATTCTATTCTATTCTATTCTATTCTATTCTATTCTATTCTATTCTATTCTACTGCTTTTTACTTCCGTTTTTTAAAAAAAAGAGGAGGGGGAAATTAATGGGCAGCTGCCCTGCTGTGGAAGAAACAACCTTCCTTAATATTTAGAGGCACTGCTTGTAAAATAAATAACATTTCCGCGATGCACAGCTGCACGGCTAAAATTGCAAGGTTCTTCAAAGGCAGGGGAACCCAAGCAGCTGCCTTGCTAAGGAAATGGGTTTTGTGGGTATTTCTTGACACCCCGAAAGTGAAACACTGCAGGGCTGGGCATGATCTCGCCCGGCGGCCTCAACGGGTACCGCCTTGGCAAGGAAGGCACCCCCACACACCCAAAATGGGTCTTGCACCTGGGGTTTAGGTGTATACGGAGACAGGAGCATCTCGGCTGCTTTAATAACAGTAACAAGAGTGGGAAGGGGACCTTGGAGGTCATCTAGTCCAGCCACTCCGGCTCATGCAGGAGACCTGTGCTAGGGATCTGAACCACCGACCTTTCTTTTTTTTTTTTTTTAATTTGCATTTATATCCCGCCCTTCTCCGAAGACTCAGGGCGGCTTACACTATGTTAGCAATAGTCTTCATCCTATTTGTATATTTATATACGAAGTCAACTTATTGCCCCCAACAGTCCTCATTTTACCTACCTTATAAAGGATGGAAGGCTGAGTCAACCTTGGGCCTGGTGGGACTCGAACCTGCAGTAATTGCAAGCAGCTGCTGTTAATAACAGACTGCATTAGCAGTCTGAGCCACAGATGCCCCCTTTCTGATCGACAAGCTCAGTGTCTTAGCCATGGAGGCCCCTAGTGAGGCTAAACAAACAAACAATAACCGAGTGGGAAGGGACCCTGGAGGTCATCTAGTCCGACCCTCTGCTCATACAGGGATTCAAACTGCCAAACTGCCGACCTTCCTGATCGACAAGCTCGGCGTCTTAGCCACGGAGCCACCTAGTGAGGCTAAACAAACAAACAGTTAACAGAATGGGAAGGGACCTCGGAGGTCATCTAGTCCGACCCCCTGCTCATGCAGGGGACCTGTGCTAGGGATTTGAACCGCCGACCTTTCTGATTGACAAGCTCGGCGTCTTAGCCACAGAGGCACCTCATGAGGCTAAACAAAAACAGTAACCGAATGGGAAGGGACCTTGGAGGTCATCTAGCCCGACCCCTTGCTCACGCAAGGATTCGAACTGCCGAACGGCCCGACCTTTCCGCTCGACGAGCTCGGCGTCTTAGCCACGGAGCCACCTGGTCAGGCGTTGCCTTTACTGACCTCTGGCTGCACACCTTTGTCTCAAGAGTGGGGGGGGGGCTGTTGATCCAGGCCCTTCCTCCTTCCCTACCTTTGCCCGTAACAAATCAAAGGTGGGGGGGGTGGGGGGGTCAGGAAGGGAAAATAGGTTTGGGGGAGGCGAGGGTGGGGGAGGGGGCACGGCTTCGGCAGAGCATATGCAGAGCAGCATATGGAACAAGTTACCAAGAAGAACAGCCAACAAGAGAAAAAAACTGTAGGCTTTCCGCCACCCCAAATATGTAGGGAGTATTAAAAGAGGGGGGGGGGTGGAGAAATAATTTTGGATTGCAATCGGCTGGATGTCTCCCCTCACCCACCCATCCACCCTTCCTGTTCTTATCGGATGGGGAGGAATTAACCAGATTCGTTCTAGAGCAACAGCTCTGTTAAGTTCATCGTGCGGGGAAAGTTTGGCTGCTCGGATACGGTACCGGGGGGGTGGGGGGTAGGTAGGCAGAGCCCCCCTCTCCCCCCCTTGGGCGGTTTTGCTGCCAAGAGGGGAGGACAAAAGTTCCCCTGAACATCAGCAAACTCCAAACAGCAGCAAAGGCCTCTGGGAAATAAGGGCTCAGAAATGCACCCGAGTTTAGGGTGGGGTAAGCTAGACTAAAGGGCTCAGGGGCTAGGACGTTGAGCTCGTCGAATGAAAGGTCGGCAGCTCAGCGGTTCGAATCCCTAGTGCTGCCGTGTAACGGGGTGAGCTCTTGTTACTTGTCCCCGCTTCTGCCAACCTAGCAGTTTCGAAAGCACGTAAAAAATGGAAGTAGAAAAAATAGGGACCACCTTTGGTGGGAAGGTAACAGCGTTCCGTGTGCCTTTGGCGCGTTGAGTCATGCCGGCCACATGACCACGGAGACGTCTTCGGACAGCGCTGGCTCTTTGGCTTTGAAACGGAGATGAGCACCGCCCCCTAGAGTCGGGAACGACTAGCATGTATGTGCGAGGGGAACCTTTACCTTTACCTTAAGCTAAACTAGTGGATCCGCCTCAAGGAAATTAGGAAATTATGCCTCCTGCTATACCTGAAGAGCATCTTGGAGGGAGACAGGCAGGTGGAGGCTGGGGGGTGTTCCTCGGGCAATTGCATTTAAGAAAGCTCCATTGGAGAAGATGGAATAGGAAACGATTAGAATGTGCAGGAATGAATAGATTAACACTAGCAATTAAGGAGAAAGAACAAACGGGATATTATGAGATACGGGCGGTATTCTGTCGATGGTTTGAGGATGAAAAGGGAAACTGGAAATAAAAGGAGAAGATTGAAGAGCGGTGTGGCTCAGGCTGTAAGAAGCCTGTTATTAAACACAGCTGCCTGCAATTACTGCAGATTCAAGTCCCACCAGGCCCAAGGTTGACTCAGCCTTCCATCCTTTATAAGGTAGGTAAAATGAGGACCCAGATTGTTGGGGGGGGCAATAAGTTGACTTTGTATATAAATATACAATTAGAATGAGACTATTGCCTTATACACTGTAAGCCGCCCTGAGTCTTCGGAGAAGGGCGGGATATAAATGTAAATAAATAAATAAATAAAAATAGAAAATATGATAGCAGTGTTGCAATATCTCAGGGGCTGCCCCAAAGAAGAGGGAGTCAAGCTATTCTCCAAAGCACCTGAGGGTAGAAGAAGAAGCAATGGGTGGAAACTAATCAAGGAGAGAAGCAAATTAGAACTAAGGAGAAATTTCCTGACAGTTAGAACAATTAATAAGTGGAACGACTTGCCTGTAGAAGTTGTGAATGCTCCAACACTGGAAGTTTTGAAGAAGATGTTGGATAGCCATTTGTCTGAAGTGGTGTAGGGTTTCCTGCCTGGGCAGGGGGTTGGACTAGAAGACCTCCAAGGTCCCTTCCAACTGTTATTCTTATTATATGTTAAGATGGTGGTATAAATAAGAAGAAAATCGTTAGTATTATTATGATGAGGATAATTATGCTTAATCAGTGGTGAAATCCCAATTTTTTTTACTACCGGTTCTGTGGGCGTGGCTTGGTGGGCGTGGCAGGGGAAGGATACTGCAAAATCCCCATTCCCATCCCACTCCTGGGGGAAGGATATTGCAAAATCTCCATTCCCTCCTCACTCCTGGGGGAAGGATACTGCAAAATCTCCATTCCCAGCCCACTCTGGGGTTCAGCCAGAGGTGGTATTTGCCAGTTCTCTGAACTACTCAAAATTTCCGCTGCCGGTTCTCCAGAACCTGCTGGATTTCACCCCTGTGATTAATGTTACTATCATGATTGTATTTTTACCAGAAGACATGTTAAGAGGAAAAATGGATAGGCTTATAATGTTCAACGGTTTAATATACTATCATTTTAAAATTAGAGAATTAATATTAACGGGAGTGAGGTTGTAAATGCTGAAGGTTGTTGCACGGAGATAGTTGTGACCCAGACAACACAGTCCTTAAGGAAAGATGGAATGTTTATATTTTGAAAAATAAAAAACAAGAAAGAAAGAAAGAAAGAAAGAAAGAAAGAAAGAAAGAAAGAAAGAAAGAAAGAAAGAAAGAAAGAAAGAAAGAAAGCAAAAGAGAAAGAAAGGAAGCAAGCAAGCAAGGAAGGAAGGAAGGAAGGAAGGAAGGAAAGAAGCAAAAAGAAAGGAAGAAAGAAGAAAGGAAGGAAGGAAGGAAGGAAGGAAGGAAGGAAGGAAGAAAGAAAGAAAGAAAGAAAGAAAGAAAGAAAGAAAGAAAGAAAGAAAGAAAGTGAAAGCAAGCAAGCAAGGAAGGAAGGAAGGGAGCAAAAAGAAAGAAAGAAAGAAGGAAGGAAGGAAGGAAGGAAGGAAGGAAGGAAGGAAGAAAGAAAGAAAGAAAGAAAGAAAGAAGAAAGAAAGAAAGAAAGAAAGAAGAGAAAGCAAGCAAGGAAGGAAGGAAGGAGCAAAAGAAAGAAAGAAGGAAGGAAGGAAGGAAGGAAGGAAGGAAGGAAGAAAGGAAGGAAGAAAAAGAAAGAAAGAAAGAAAAAAGAAAGAAAGAAAGAAAGAAAGAAAGAAAGAAAGAAAGAAAGAAAGAAAGAAAGCAAGCAAGCAAGGAAGGAAGGGAGCAAAAGAAAGAAAGAAAGAAGGAAGGAAGGAAGGAAGGAAGGAAGGAAGGAAGGAAGGAAGGAAGGAAGGAAAAAGAAGGAAAGAAAGAAAGAGAAAGCAAGCAAGCAAGGTAGGAAGGAAGGGAGCAAAAAGAAAGAAAGAAGGAAGGAAGGAAGGAAGGAAGGAAGGAAGGAAGGAAGGAAGGAAGGAAGAGAAAGAAAGAAAGAAAGAAAGAAAGAAAGAAAGAAAGAAAGAAAGAAAGAAAGAAAGTGAAAGCAAGCAAGCAAGGAAGGAAGGAAGGGAGCAAAAAGAAAGAAAGAAAGAAGGAAGGAAGGAAGGAAGAAAGAAAGAAAGAAAGAAAGAAAGAAAGAAAGAAAGAAAGAAAGAAAGAAAGAAAGAGAAAGCAAGCAAGCAAGGAAGGAAGGGAGCAAAAAGAAAGAAAGAAAGAAGGAAGGAAGGAAGGAAGGAAGGAAGGAAGGAAGAAAGGAAGGAAGAAGAAAGGAAGAAAGCAAGCAAGCAAGGAAAGGAGCAAAAAGAAAGAAAGCAAGGAAGGAAGGAAGGAAGGAAAGAAGCAAAAAGAAAGGAAGGAAGAAGAAAGGAAAAAGGAAGGAGGGAAGGAGAAAAGAAAGAAAGAAAGAAAGAAAGAAAGAAAGAAAGAAAGAAAGAAAGAAAGAAAGAAAGAGAAAGCAAGCAAGGAAGGAAGGAAGGAAGGAACGGAGCAAAAAGAAAGAAAGAAAGAAAGAGGAAGGAAGGAAGGAAGGAAGGAAGGAAGGAAGGAAGGAAGGAAGAAGAAAGAAAGAAAGAAAGAAAGAAAGAAAGAAAGAAAGAAAGAAAGGAAGGAAGAGAGAAAGAAAGAAAGACAGGAAGAAAGCCAGCCCAGGTGTGGATCAGACAGGTGGGCAGAGAGAGCCCACCTGTAAGCATGGATGGAGGGGGGGGAGCCCCTCCCCTCGGGTCTCCGGCCGGGCCTTCCTAGCTGACCCCAGCTGGGGGCTCCCTGGGGGTGGGGGTGCCGCAAAGACGCCCAATGCAGCCCCCCTGCCGCCAGCCAGGCGCCCAACGCAGCCCACTCTCCTCCTTCCTTTATGTATTCATGAATTTGCTCGGAAGAGAAATAAAGAGACTTCATTACCTCGCAAAACTGTTACTAATGACTCTCTTACCTGCCGCCTGGCACCTCTAATGCGAGACACACAGGGAGAAAATGTATTTGCTTATTCAGAGGCCGGGCGGGGAATGGAAAATTTCCCCTCCTTAGCCTTCGCCTCATTCCGCATTCACTCGCAGCGACATTGACAATTCTTCTGCCATTATGTCCTACCAGGCCCTCTGAGCCGGCTGTCGTGACCTTGATATTAGCTGAAAATTGGAAATTCGATGGCGAGGGAAACAGGGAAGGGATGGGCGGGCAGAATTCCTAGCTCCAGATGGGAAGGGAAGGGAGAGGAAAGAAAGAGAAGAGAGAGAAGAGAGAGAAGGAGAGAGAGTGAAGGGGGAAGAGGGGAGAGAGAGAGGGGAGAGAAGGAAGGAAGGAGGAGAAATAAAAAGGAGGAGGGAGGGAAGGAGGGTAGGAGAGAGGAGGAAGGAAGGAAGGAAGGAGGGAGAGGGAGGGAAGGAAGGAAGGAAGGAAGGAAGGAAGGAAGGAAGGAAGGAGGAGGGAGGAGGAAGAAAGGAGGAGGAAGGAAAGGAGGGAGAAAAGAAGGAAGGAAGGAGAGGGAGGAAGGAGGAAGGAAAGGAGGAGGGAGGAAAGAAGGGGAGGGAGAGAGGAGGAAGGAAGGAAAGGAGAGGGAGGAAGGAAAGGAGGAAGAAAAGAAGGAAGGAGAGGGAGGAGAGAGGAGGAAAGAAAGAAGGGGAGGGAGGGAGGAAGGAGAGGAGGAAGGAAAGGAGGAGAAAAGAAGGAAGGAAGGAGAGGGAGGGAGGGAAAGGAGGGGGGGAGGAAAGAAAGAATGGGGAGGGAGGGAGGAAGGAGAGGGAGGGAAGGGAAAGGAGGGAGAAAAGAAGGAAGAAAGGAGAGGGAGGGAGGGAGGGAAGGAGGAGGGAGGAAAGAAAGAAGGAGGGAGGGAGGGAGGGAGGGAAGGAAGGAAGGAAAGAAGGAAGGAAGGAAAGAGGGAGGAAGGAAGAGAAAGGAGGGAGGAAAGAAGGAAGGAGGAGGGAGGGAGGGAAGGAAGGAGAGGAGAGGGAAGGAAGGAAGGAGAGGAGAGGGAGGGAAGGAAGGAAGGAAGGGGAGGGAAGGAAGGAAGGAAGGAAAGAAGGAAGGAGGGAGGAGGAAGAAAGGAGGAGGAAGGAAAGGAGGGAGAAAAGAAGGAAGGAAGGAGAGGGAGGAAGGAGGAAGGAAGGAGGGAGGAGGAAAGAAAGAAGGGAGGGAGAGAGGAGGAAGGAAAGGAAAGGAGAGGGAGGAAGGAAAGGAGGAAGAAAAGAAGGAAGGAAGGAGAGGGAGGGAGAGAGGAGGAAAGAAAGAAGGGAGGGAGGGAGGAAGGAGAGGGAGGGAAGGAAGGAGGGAGAAAAGAAGGAAGGAAGGAGAGGGAGGGAGGAAAGGAGGAGGGACGAAGAAAGAATGGGGAGGAGGGAGGAAGGAGAGGGAGGAAGGAAGGAGGGAGAAAAGAAGGAAGAAAGGAGAGGAGGAGGGAGGGAGGGAGGGAGGGAGGGAGGAAAGAAAGAAGGGGAGGGAGGGAGGGAGGGAGGGAGAGAAGGAGGAAGGAAAGAAGGAAGGAAGGAAAGAGGGAGGGAAGGAAGAGAAAGGAGGGAGGAAAGAAGGAAAGGAGGAGGGAGGGAGGGAAGGGAAAGGAGGGAGGGAGAGAAGGAGGAAGGAAGGAAAGGGAGGAGAGGAGAGGAAGGGAGTAAGGAAGGAGGAGGGAGGGAAGGAAGGAGGAAGAAAAGAAGGAAGGAAGGAAGGAAAGAGGGAGGAAGGAAGAGAAAGGAGGGAGGAAAGAAGGAAGGAGGAGGGAGGGAGGGAAGGGAAAGGAGGGAGGAAAGAAGGAAGGAGGGAGGGAGGGACGAAGGAAGGGAGGGAAGGAGGGAGGGAGGAAAGGAGGGAGGGAGGGAAGGAAGGAGGGAGGGAGGGAAGCCAGCACATTCATCATATATTTAATATTTTACAGTTCCTAACATTGAAATCATTTTATGAGAGAGAAAAAACAACCGGTAGAAGATGATCCCCCAGCCAAAGCTGTCCAGGGGCGTCGCCTTCTCCATCCAGAGGCCAAAATGCTTGCGACGCACGTCGGAAGATTCAGTAATTGTGTCTACACCTTTCGGTTGCACAGAAAAAGGAACCATGTGGCCCCTTCGACACATTGACTGATACATCCCTTGGAGAAATTTGCTTCATTCCTCACTCCCGCCCTCTCCCCACCCATCCCGGCCCGGCTCCCCTTGTGTGTGTGTGTGTGTCCTGTGTATCCAAACCACGGCACCGTGGTTCAGCAAACCCAGGCTGCGTGTGACGTGGCAAGACAGTTACCCGGCTGCTTTCCAACCGCCGAGGAGTCACCGTTCCTGGTGGAATCTGGAAGCGCTCTCCCAGCCGAGTCCTTGGTTCTTTCCCGGGCAGCTCCCCACTCTCTTTTCGGATGCGTTTTGGCGCAAGACGGTCCGGTTTGCCATGACGTACAAGGCAGAACAGCGGATTTGACACCCTGTGAATTAATCAGAGAACAAAGATGGGCAAACAAGCCGGGGAGCCGGTGTGTCGCTCCGGCCTTGATTAAATTAGAAGCCTTTCCAACTAATGCCAAAAAGAAAAGAAAGAAAGAAAAAAAAAAAAGGACGACAGGCTGTAATGAAGTGGGTAGGAGAGGCCGACCAGGTGACTGGAAAGGTTGGGTAGGAGAAGGGAAGGGGGGGTGGCACGGAAACACCACCGCTTGGCGCTAGCTGGCAACGTTTCCATCTTGATGAGCGAGGCTGAGAAGGAGGATGTTTTGACACCCCTGCCCAAAAATAAAAGCTTGGGTTGCAAAAATTAACCCTAACACCCAGGAGTGAAATCTAAAAATTTTCCTTACCAGTTCTGTGGGCGTGGCTTAATTGATGGGCGTGGCTTGGTGGCCGGCAGGCGTGGCCAATAATAATAAAAATAATAAAATATACAAAACTTGGGAGCGCACGGATCTACTTTCTGTAAAAATAGAGGCACCAGTCTACTAATTGCTTTTTTTGGAGCACACCGGTCTACCTTCTTTAAAAATACAGGCACCGGTCTACTAATTGCTTTTTTTGGAGCGCACCGGTCTACCTTCTTTAAAAATAGAGGCACTGGTCTATTAATTGCTTTTTTGGGGAGGCACCGGTCTACCTTCTTTAAAAATAGAGGCACCGGTATACTAATTGCCTTTTTTGGCGAGAGCACCGGTCTACCTTCTTTAAAAATAGAGGCACCGGTCTACTAGCCCCCTACAGCGCTGATCAGCTGAAGTGCGGCCCTTTGAAGTCATTTAAGGCCGTTTGCAGCATATCACCACCGAGAGCTTCAGGGACAGAGAAGAGGAACAGCGAGGGTGGGCAGTGTCGGGGGGCAGGGATTTTTGATACCGGTTCTCCGAACTACCCTCCCCCATCGCTACTAGATCAAGCGATCTGGTCTGACCCGGGAGCGTTTCACCCCTGCTACCCCCCCACCCCCAGGAGCCTGGAGAATTTTGCAGAAATTTGGGGGAGCAGACCGAGATCCAGGAAGCATTAGAAACATCCCAGGCGGTGCCCCAAACCTGGGCATTCTTTGTGCCCAGTGGATTGGGCGCGCGACTGTTATTTCCGGTCTGCAATTTTTTCTAGACCTACAACAAGGAATATTTGGGGGGGGCGGGGAGAGAGAAATTCCTTTTTTTTTTCCTTTTAAGAAAACCCACAGCACATCTCTGAACAGATGTTTCCCCCCCCCTCCGCCCGGTCTTCCGTTGTCACCTCCCCTTATAGAAACCTAATATAGGTGATTTTTTTTGTTTTAGGTTTTTTTTTTCCAAACTCGGGCTGGGCCAGGCGGAAGTCTTGGCTACTGTTTCTGCTCCTTTGCAACTGAAAATTCAATTAACCAGGCGATGCGCAAGAGAAACCTGACTCCCGTTTCTTCCCTTCTTCCATCATCCTTTCCGGAGAGGCGAGATTCCGAAATTCTCAATTTCCAGGTCTTTACAGAAGCAGCAACAGGCAAGGAGGGAAGAATTAGACTAAAGGCAGATCAATTTTGCCAGAGTTGGTTAACCTGGTATTTTCAACCCTTCCTCGACGAAATGCCGACTGGTGACTAAATTGCTTTCAGCCAAGAAAACAGAATGGAGGGGCTTAGAAGCAAATTAATTGCGTCTCGATTTTGCCTGTGTAGCTCTAGTTCCAGTTTATCCCTTCTTGCAGCCGCCTTAAAAATGCAATTTAAATAACAAAAGCATGGGTAGGTTTCCGTGTTATTTTGCAACTGCGTTTTGGGAGGGTATCTTGAAATCGGTTTACAATCCCGCCTGCCCCGAAAACAGCACTCAAGGTATGGTAGAAGTTGTAGAAGAAGAAGAATGGTAGAAGAAGAAGAAGGGGGAAAAAAAACCTCGTTCAAAATAGGGGGAAAATATTAAACTGATTCAGAAGGGCCCACCTTGACAAAACCCACCCGCTGACAGCCCAGTTTATAAACTCTTTAAGTCCATTTCTAAATACAGCCAGCCATTTCTTTGAAGTTCTGGCTATTGTATTCGCAGGCTACTATATATCCTATAGGTGGGATCACTTCTGTCCAGTTTTTGATTGAAGTATTTCTGCCTTCAAAGATTCCCTTTTAACGAGAGGATCCAGAGTGGATCTGTTGCTGGAGAGAAAAAATATATCCTGTTGCTGGAGATATTTTGAGGTGGAATGGAAGAGTTTATCGTTTATAATCGAGCTGGGCTGCAGCTGCTGTTTTTGTGCAAAACAACAGAATATTTGGGGTGGGTGGGTGTGTTTGTGTGTGTGAAAAGCAGCAATTGGGTTGAAGGACCATTGAAATGCACCGGCCTTGCATTTTAAAAAGGGCATGGTTTTTGCAGAGTTTTGTTAAATCCTGCTGAGTTTTAATTCACACAGAGAGAGAGAGAGAGAGACCAGGCTGAGACCAGGCACACCTATTTTTTCCCTCTACCCTTGTTGTTGCACCTGAAGGCAGGACAAGAAGCAACGGGTGGAAACTAAATCAAGAAGAAAAGCAACTTAGAACTAAGGAGAAATTTTCTGACGGTGAGAACAATAAATAAGTGGAACAACTTGCCACCAGAAGTTGCGAATGCTCCAACATTGGAAGTTTTTAAAAAGAGATGAGATAACCACTGGTCTGAAGTGGTGCAGGGTTTCCTGCCTAAGCAGGGGATTGGACTAGAAGACCGCCAAGGTCCCTTCCAACTCTGTTAATCTGTAATCTATTGTCTCCATGAACCACTTCCGGGGCGGCTTGGAAAGGCACAGTCCATAAGTCTGGGAAGTTACCCTATGACTATCATTAAGTGTTGTAAGTGTTGTACACTTGATGAAGGTATCTTTTCTTTTATGTACACTGAGACTCTATGCACCAAGACAAATTCCTTGTGTGTCCAATCACACTTGGCCAATAAAAAATTCTATTCTATTCTATTCTATTCTATTCTATTCTATTCTATTCTATTCTATTCTATTCTATTTTCTTTTATGTACACTGAGAGCCTATGCACCAAGAGAAATTCCTTGTGTGTCCAATCACACTTGGCCAATAAAAAATTCTATTCTATTCTATTCTATTCTATTCTATTCTATTCTATTCTATTCTCTTTTATGTACACTAAGAGCCTATGCACCAAGAGAAATTCCTTGTGTGTCCAATCACACTTGGCCATTAAAATTCTATTCTATTCTATTCTATTCTATTCTATTCTATTCTATTCTATTCTATTCTATTCTATTCTATTCTATTCTATTCTATGTACACTGAGAGCCTATGCACCAAGACAAATTCCTTGTGTGTCCAATCACACTTGGCCAATAAAAAATTCTATTCTATTCTATTCTATTCTATTCTATTCTATTCTATTCTATTCTATTCTATTCTCTTTTATGTACACTAAGAGCCTATGCACCAAGAGAAATTCCTTGTGTGTCCAATCACACTTGGCCATTAAAATTCTATTCTATTCTATTCTATTCTATTCTATTCTATTCTATTCTATTCTATTCTCTTTTATGTACACTAAGAGCCTATGCACCAAGACAAATTCCTTGTATGTCCAATCACACTTGGCCAATAAAAAAATTCTATTCTATTCTATTCTATTCTAAGTGGCCATGCCAAGCCCTCTGCCTCCACAACCAGCACAAAATGCCAACTTTAAGGTCATGGGAAGGATCCCAACCAACACCCACCCACACCCACCCACGATCAAGACAGATGTGCGACTTCCCAGAACAAAGCGCTGAGCTCTGAGTGGACCAGACTTGGCCAAGAACACCCAGGAGGAAGAGAGACATTTTTCAGACAAGAGGTGGGCTGGCACGGGTAGCATCAAAAGACCCAAAATAAGAACCCACAGAATTCCCCTTCCTTTGTGGCCCAGTGGAAGGAGGCCAAGATGAAAGGGGAAGCAGAAATTTCCCAAAAGGGGCAAAAAATAAAATAGGGCAAAAATGCGCAGGGTTTCTGCTCGCTCCGATTTGCACTCTTTGCTTTAAAAAAAAAAATTATGACTGAACCTGCTTTAAAATGCATCACAAACACACACGCATACAAAGCCCTGCTCCCCCCCCCCCCCGCCTGCCCGCCCTTCCTTGCCCGGAACAGACAGAGACCTCCTCCACAGAGACCTCCTCCTGTGTGAAACATCTTGTTGGGATAATCGAGAGGGGGGCGGATCTCTGTGTGATCCATTCTGCAAACCTGATCGTCCTGAGAGTGTGTGTGTGTTTGTGTGTGAAGAGAAAGATTTTCTTGGTCAGGTTTGACAAATCTCCACTCCTCTGATCACAACAAAATACCTTATGCCACCAGACTTGAAATCCTGGGTTTAGAAAATTGAGAACTCCGCCGCCTTCGACATGACCTTAGTTTAACTCATAGAATCATCTATTACAATGTCCTTCCTGTTGAAGACTACTCCAGCTTCAATCGCAACAATACACGAGCACACAATAGATTTAAGCTTCACGTGAACCTCTCCAATCTTGATTGTAGAAAATATGACTTCAGTAACAGAGTTGTTAATGCCTGGAATGCACTACCAGACTCTGTGGTCTCTTCCCAAAATCCCCAAAGCTTTAACCAAAAACTATCTACTATCGACCTCACCCCATTCCTAAGAGGTCTATAAGGGGCGTGCATAAGAGCACCAGCGTGCCTACCGTTCCTGTCCTAATGTTCCCTTTGGTTGTTTCCAATTCGTATGGTTATTTCATGCTTATACTTATATATACTGCTGTGTTTGACAAAATAAAAAAAATAAATAAATAAAATAAAATAAAATAAAATAATAAAATAAATAAAATAAAATAATAAAATTAAATTAAAAAATAAAATAAAATAAAATAAAATAATAAAATAAAATAAAATAATAAAATAAAATAAAATAAAATAAAATAAAAAAATAAAATAAAAAAATCTGACTGGGCATAGGGCAGTGATGGTGAACCTTTTTTTCCTTTGGGTGCCGAAAGCGGGCGTGTGACAGCAGGCATGTGACAGCGGGCATGCGCATGCCAACACCCATAATGCAATGGGAGCCCCGCAGGCCCCGCCCCCTGTGTATGCATGATCCCCTGCGCTTCTCGCACCCATGAGTGCACGACCCCCATTTTGATACTAGCAGGCCTCCCTGAAGCCTCCTGGGACAAAACCCAAGGGGGGGGGCATGCCGCACTCCGCACATATGCCCCATTTTTGTGCTAGCGGGCTTCCCTGGGACCAAAAATGGGGCACAGGGGAAGAGGGGGGCTGCTTCACCCTCACCTCCCCCCCACCCTGTGCATGCACACACGACCCGTGCGCATGCCTTCCGGCAGAGATCTGAACATCAGCTGGCCGGTCGGAGACACACGGGCATGCGCAGTGTAGCTGACCTGGGCGTTGGCTCGCGTGCCCGCAGAGATTGGCTCTGCGTGTCACCTGTGGTTCGCCATCATGGGCATAGGAGTTTTCCGGGCAAAAACTTGGAAGGATGACCCTTTTAAATTATTTTCCTTCTGAAACTACGGGTAGCGTGGGCCAAAAAACTTTGGATGCCTTATTGAACTAGATAAATGGCAAGGCTTTACGGGAGAGAAAAACCTTCAGGCACCGCGTACAAGAATATAAAACGTGGTCTAGGTATCCACCTACAAGGTTAGCAGAAATGAACAAGAATCGATCACCGCCCTGTTGGAAATGTTAACTCGGCGCTAGGATCGTTTTATCCGATGGGATGGTCATGTACCGGCCTAATAGTTTTTAATGGGGATTTTAATAGTTTTTTAATGTTTTTTTAGGATTTTAATAGTTTTTAATGGGGATTTTAATAGTTTTTTTAATGTTTTTTAGGATTTTAATAGTTTTTTAATGGGGATTTTAATAGTTTTTAGTATTTTCAACCTATCTAAATTAATCTTTTAAATCTGTTTTTAATTTTTGTATTTGTTGTTCTTAGTCGGCTGTAAACCGACCTGAGTCCTTCGGGAGAAGGGCGGTATAGAAATTGAAATAATAATAATAATAATAATAATAATAATAATAATAATAATAATAATAATAATAATAATAATAATAATAATAATAATAATAATAAAAAATGTACGAAAGCCAAGGAATTTTGGGGCCAGATAAAAGACCCGGCTGGAAGAGATGCTAGACCAAAATATAGATTTTGAAACCAGAACTATTCCTATTAGGAATTCTAAAAGAGAAATACAATAAAGGATGGATACGTTTAATGGCGCATGTTATAACAGCTGCAAGATTGGGGGTATGCGCAAAATTGGGAAAAATAAGGATAGAAGAAGAGGTAATAAAGAAAATAATAGCTTGTGCAGAAATGGACACTAGGACTTAAAAATAAAGGTGAGACAGGAGTATCGCGAAATTTGGAACAACATGTACCAACGGTTGGAGACGAGAAAAAGGAGCTGAAACAGAAAATACTGAGGATTCATAGAACTGAAATTGGACAACACTTAGACAAAGATTCAAATGAGGATAAGGACCCAGATTGTTGGGGAGCAATAAATTGACTTTGTATATAGTATACAAAATGGATGAAGACTATTGCCTGACATAGTGTAAGCCGCCCTGAGTCTTTGGAGAAGGGCGGGATATAAATGCAAATAAAATAAATAAATAAAATAAATAAAAAGGGATATGTTTGTAATATCGCTGTAACAATGTATGATGAATGGGAATTGTATCTGTAGTGATGTTAAAAATAGGTATGAAAATGACAAAGCCAGGATGGTCGCGCTGTGTCCATCTTTTTAATGTTTAGTTAATAAAAATTTGAATTAAAAAATAAACTATTTTCCTTCTAAAATCCTAGTTAACGTTACTATTAGCCGCATCCAGACGTGTGCAGATCTCATCCCTTTGGCTTGTATCCTTTCGTTTTTGTTCCCATTTCTATCCTAACATTATGCGATTTTCCCTGCTTATTCCTTCATTGGGGAGGGGGTGTTTTTCCCCCCTGTTCTTCCCCTCCACCCGCAAATATAATGGTGATGGGTTTGTTTTAAACAAGGTGATTTTAAACCTTGGGATTCTGCAAGAAAATTTCCTCCTGGCACGGAGACGCAAATCAACCAGGTTTAAGGATGATTGTGGTTGTTATTTTTTTTTTTTGAGAATGGTGGCCAAATCCTCCCTCGATTTCAGAGCCTTTGAGACAAATCCTGACCAGGTTTCCAAAGCAGCCAATTCAAAACTTACGAGAAAGATCTTTCGGATCCCTACGAGATCTGAAAAAAAAGGGAGAGTTTTAGAACAGATCAGTCTCGTGGGCTTATGTGTGAAAGAAAAGACGCACTCATGTTTCAAGAACGTGGGGGGGAGGGAAAGGAGAGAGGGGGGAAGAAAGGGGGGGGGGATCCCAAAATATTTTCCCAGGCTACGGATAGTCTCACAGCTGGCCTTCATCCCGTAAGCGAGGGGAGGGGAGGGGTCTCCAAGAGGTTAGCAAAGGATTCGGGCCAGGCTGGGCAAGAAAAATGAAACTGTTTCTTTTGCAGCTGCTGTTTCTACTGGCAAATGAGGGAGGAGGAGATGATGAAGGAACATGGAAGTGAAGGAAGAAGAGGAAGAGGAGGAGGAGAGGAAGATGAAGGAACATGGAAGTAAAAGAAGAAGAGGAGGAGAGGAAGATGAAGGAACATGGAAGTAAAAGAAGAAGAGGAGGAGAAGGAGGAGGAGATGAAGGACACGGAAGTGAAGGAAGAAGAGGAAGAGGAGGAAGAGAGGAAGATGAAGGAACATGGAAGTAAAAGAAGAGGAGGAGAAGAAGATGAAGGACATGGAACTGAAGGAAGAGGAGGAGGAGAAGGAGGAGGAGATGAAGGAAGAAGAGGAAGAGGAGGAGGAGAGGAAGATGAAGGAACATGGAAGTAAAAGAAGAAGAGGAGAAGATGATGAAGGACACGGAACTGAAGGAAGAAGAGGAAGAGGAGGAGAAGGAAGAGGAGATGAAGGAAGAAGAGGAAGAGGAGGAAGAGAGGAAGATGAAGGAACATGGAAGTAAAAGAAGAGGAGGAGAAGAAGATGAAGGACATGGAACTGAAGGAAGAAGAGGAGGAGAAGGAGGAGGAGATGAAGGACATGGAAGTGAAGGAAGAAGAGGAAGAGGAGGAGGAGAAGAAGATGAACAAACATGGAAGTAAAAGAAGAGGAGGAGGAGAAGATGAAGGAGATGGAAGTGAAAGAAGAGGAGGAGGAGATGATGAAGAAACATGGAAGTGAAGGAGGAGGAGGAGAAGATGGTGAAGGACATGGAAGTGAAGGAAGAAGAGGAGGAGGAGGAGGAGAAGATGATGAAGAACATGGAAGTAAAAGAGGAGGAGGAGAAGATGAAGGAGATGGAAGGAAGAAGAGGAGGAGGAGGAGAAGATGAAGGACATGGAACTGAAGGAAGAAGAGGAGGAGGAGATGAAGGACATGGAAGTGAAGGAAGAAGAGGAGGAGGAGGAGGAGAGGAAGATGAAGGAACATGGAAGTAAAAGAAGAGGAGGAGAAGATGGTGAAGGACATGGAAGTGAAGGAAGAAGAGGAGGAGGTGGAGATGGAGAAGAAGATGAACGAACATGGAAGTAAAAGAAGAGGAGGAGGAGAAGATGAAGGACATGGAAGTGAAAGAAGAGGAGGAGAAGAGATGATGAAGGACATGGAAGTAAAAGAAGAGGAGGAGGAGAAGATGAAGGAGATGGAAGTGAAAGAAGAGGAGGAGGAGAAGAAGATGATGAAGAAACATGGAAGTGAAGGAAGAAGAGGAAGATGAGAAGAAGGAGATGAAGGAACATGGAAGTGAAGAAAGAGGAAGATGAGGAGGAGGAGATGAAGGAACATGGAAGTGAAGGAGGAGGAGGAGAAGATGGTGAAGGACATGGAAGTGAAGGAAGAAGAGGAGGAGGTGGAGAAGAAGATGAACGAACATGGAAGTAAAAGAAGAGGAGGAGGAGAAGATGAAGGACATGGAAGTGAAAGAAGAGGAGGAGGAGATGATGAAGAAACATGGAAGTGAAGAAAGAGGAAGATGAGGAGAAGGAGATGAAGGAACATGGAAGTGAAGGAGGAGGAGGAGAAGATGATGAAGGACATGGAAGTGAAGGAAGTGGAGGAGGAGGAAGAGGAGGAGGACTAAGAGGTCCTTGGTGCTCACTGAGCTGGGTGGTTTTCTTGCAGACATTTCATGACCCAACTAGGGAACATCATCAATGCCGTAAGAGAGGGGGGGAGGGTTGTGGAGAAGAGGAAGAAGAATTCGGAGACCGCGCCCACCTACTTTATCTCTTCCCCAGCTCCTTCAGCTCCAAGAAAAGCTAAATTTCAGGCTGGCAATCTGCAGCAACACAATGGAAGAAATTCTACCTCCCCTAATTGCTAGGGGCGATGGAGGAGGGGGCTTTTTTTCTCTCGCAACTGTCAGTAAGATCCCTCCCAAAATGGGTGGGGGGGGCTCTGCCCAATCAAAAGCAAGCGGGGCTTAAATCTGATTGCTCTTCGGGATCACAATCAAGGAAGGAAGGTGGCAACTACAAAGCCCAGCAGCCCCAAACCTTGGAGGAGGGTTGGAACGGTATCCCAAACACTCTTGGGGGGAAATACTTCGGCGGTCCTTTAACTTCATCAGGAAAAAAAAAGAAGTGTTTTTTAAAAGAAACCTTCTAGATTTTTTTTAGAAGTCAGACCTCTTAAGCCGTGGTGACGTTGAACGTGGTTTGCCTGAGCCATGGATGTTTGTTCAAGTTAAGAAACTGAACAATGCGTGCCACGTTTTTCGACGAATAAAAGTTAGAGTTTTGAGCCATTCTCACAGCCAGGCTGGGAACCAAAACCTGGTTTGCCAGTCCAGCTGGCAAAACCTGGTTTGCCAGTCCAGCTGTTCGTACCCGGTCAGAGCTGACTCTGCTTTCCAGTTAAAACTGACTCACTTCCTTGGAAAAGCGAGACGGCTTATGGCACGCGGAGGGGCTACATGAAAACCCATTTGGCAGGTTGGGAAAAAATTCGTTAGTCCCAGCTAAGAGGGCAAATACCCTGGGCTGAATTCAATTATTCAGAGCAGAGCAGAACCAAAAAAAAAAGAAAGAAAGGGAGGGAGGGAGGGAGGGAGGGAGGGAGGAAGGAAGGAAGGAAGGAAAGAAGTGTTGTGGTCCGCCAGCAGCCTGTGGAGCTGGCAACGGAGTTGGACAGCGATGAGGCTGAGGAAGAACATGGGCCAGTCCTGGAGGCTGGGGAAGGCCCGGATGAGGGCTCTGCGTCAGAGGCAGAGGTGGGGCCAGGGCCATCTGGGAGCGATGTGCGGACTCCAGAGCCTCCAGAGACTGACAGTAGTGAGGCAGAGGAACAGGAGGAGCCTGTTCCTAATGCAAGCATGAGAAGAGCTGCCAGAAGGCAAGAGCAGCTCAAGCAAAGAGGACGACTCGGGAGTAAGGCCAAGAGATGATTGGCCCCTTGCATAAGGCTTAAAAGACCAGCAACAGCGTTTGGGCTCTTTGTTGGAAAACAATGTTGATAGCTTTATCTTCTTGCATTTGTTTTGTATCAGTGCCTTCTGAACTTTTGCCAAGAAAGGCCTTTGACAATTTGCCTAATTGGACCAAGGTTGGTGATAGGAAGGGTTGGGAGGAATTTGCTTTAATTCAGTTGGATTGTACTGAGAATGAGCGTAGTCCAGCCACAAAACTGAAGAGCCACAAAACCCTTCCCGTGCCTGACTATTTCCTGAGCGGCCACAAAACTAGCATATGTAGTTGAATTAAAAGTTCTGTTTTCTTCTGAAACTTTTCTTTTCTTGGATTTATCCATGCCTGGCCTACCAGAGGTTGAAAAGCTTTAAAAAAATTGCGTGTCGGTGGATGTCGCACATTGGCGCTTGTGTGATGTATATTTTGAGCGACAGGGAGCCGCTGCACAAGGATGAAAGAGCCACATGAGGCTCCAGAGCCGCGGGTTGCTGACCCCTGGGTTAGCCTAACAGTCTAGAGCCTGTTCTGTCCTCCTCCGCCTCCGTCCGAATGATGGCTTAATTAGCCGGCACTATCAGCTCTGGCGACAAAAGTGCCAGCGTCTGCCAAGAGCCCTCGTTATCTTCCACAACGCTGGTGAGTCACAAACTTCAGCTCTAGTCAATCAGTGGATTTACCTGTTACAAAGAGACACAGCGGCTCTGGCTGCCTTTTATATCCTGTGGGGTGTGGCTCCATGACTCAGCACTTCCTAGGCCTGCCCCACCCTTGCTTCTGTTGTTCCCTCCTCTCCTGCCTACGAAACCTAGGGTCCAGCCAGGCCTGATTGCCATCAGCTGGGTCTGCAGGCGTGGCCTGGGGGGAGGAAAGAGTCAGGGGACGGAGGCCTCGTTATCTCTTCCACCTGGCCTGCCTCTGGCTCCTGGAGCTGAGCCAGGGAAGCCGGTGCTCCCAAGGTAAGTCCTGATGGCCCTTCCCCCTCACTGTCCAAGTCACTTTCTGGCAGCAGGCCCTGCTCCAAGTCACTTCCGGACATGGGACCAGGCTCGGGGGCTGGAGTCACAACAGAGCCGTGACGGCAGACCTATGGCAGGCGTGCCAGAAGTGGCACGCAGAACCATCTCTCCAGGCACACGAACCATTGCCTGTTGCTGTTCTGGGGTCCGGCGTGCTGGCCAACTGGTCTTCACACACACGGGAGTGTCGGAAACTGGAAAAGCAGCCGCCCAGTGCGCATGCACACCAGGTGGCTGGACTTCCGGTTTCCGGCACACATGCACGCACTCCTGTTCTGGCACTCGGTGCTGAAAAGGTTCGCCAACACTGATCTAGAGTAGAGCCTCCAGGTACCAGCGCAGTGTACCTTTAAACACCAAAGGCTCGGTGCTTTTCCGTTCGATTGATGAAGCGTTTGTTTGCTCAGGGATAACCTCCCGTTTTAACGCGGATTATTTTGCGCGTAAAAACATTTAGCGGTGGGAAATGCCTTCCTGCAAGTTTTGGAGACTTATGACTTTCAAATAAACTTTTTTTTTTTTTCCCAGGCTGAGTTTGAAGCGGCTAAATTCGGAGGATACCAGAGTCAGCTACTTTCAATCTAAATTGCTCTAACCCATCGCACAGCTTGGCCTCCTTCTCATTTCCCTGCTGCACTTTCAATTTATTTCTGCAGCAGATTTATTATTCATATCTAATCCAAAGGCTGGCTTGCAAAAAGGAAGGAAGGGCTTCGGCTCCAAAAAAAAAAAAAAAAAAAGGCACCAGCCCAGCAAGGTTAGGGAGCACAATCTTGCAAAAATCTTTGGACAAAGCAAGGTGCCCAATCTCAGAAGCCAGCCCGGGGGGAAAAAAAAATTGCTACCAAGCCAATTTTTTTAAAAAAAATAAAATAAAATAGAGTTTCTGGGTGTAATTGAGAGTCAAAACGAAAGCTAAGTGTCGTTTGTTGGAGGGAATAAAAGAGAAATGGGTTGTCCTACGTATATCTTTGTTTAGTGGCAACAGAAAGACTAAAAAATAAATTTAGAATAGAATAGAATAGAATAGAGTAGAGTAGAGTAGAGTAGAGTAGAATAGAATAGAATAGAAGGTATGATAGAATAGAATAGAGTAGGGTAGGGTAGAGTAGAGTAGAGTAGAGTAGAGTAGAGTAGAGTAGAGTAGAGTAGAGTAGAGTAGAGTAGAGTAGAGTAGAATAGAATAGAATAGAATAGAAGGTATGATAGAATAGAATAGAATAAAATAGAGTAGAGTAGAAGGTATGATAGAATAGAATAGAATAGAATAGAATAGAATAGAATAGAATAGAATAGAATAGAGTAGAGTAGAGTAGAGTAGAGTAGAGTAGAATAGAATAGAATAGAAGGTATGATAGAATAGAATAGAATAGAGTAGGGTAGAGTAGAGTAGAGTAGAGTAGAGTAGAGTAGAGTAGAGTAGAGTAGAGTAGAGTAGAGTAGAGTAGAGTAGAGTAGAGTAGAGTAGAGTAGAATAGAATAGAATAGAATAGAAGGTATGATAGAATAGAATAGAATAAAATAGAGTAGAGTAGAGTAGAAGGTATGATAGAATAGAATAGAATAGAATAGAATAGACTAGATTAGACTAGACTAGAATAGAATAGAATAACCGAGTTGGAAGGGACCTTGGAGGTCTTCTAGTCCAGCCCCCTGCTTAGACAGGAAACCCTACACCACGTCAGACAAAGGGCTATCCAACATCTTCTTCAAAATTTCCTGTGTTGGAGCATTCACAACTTCTGGAGCCAAGTCGCCCCACGGATTAAAAATGAAATTAAATTTAAAAAAATCTCTCCCCACCCCTGTGGAGGTGACCAAATTAGCTGAGGTTGCATTCTACATTGTACTCCAGAAAGCTTAACAACAACAACAACAACAACAAAAAAAAACCAGGCTGAGGACTTTAGCAATGTTGGTTTCCCAGTAATAAGGTACGCTGCCCCTGCAGCTGGAAGCTCCATCATCGCTTTGGGAAGCCATCTGGAGAGCTGAGCAGCTGAACCGAGTCAGGAAGCAACTTCCAGCTCGGATGTCCCCCAGGAGGATCCGGTCATCGTATAATTGATCAGGCAGATTATTCCTCCTCCTGGGATCTCTGCAGGACCTCCATTCCGAAGAGTACCGGGTAGCCTGGCCTTCAATGTTTGCAGTTCAGGGTCAGCTCCGGTGGTGGCTCCCACTAGCCGAAGGAGGAGAGAATGCAAAGGGAATAAAAATAAAGGTTCCCCTCGCACATCTGTGCTCGTCGTTCCCGACTCTAGGGGGCGGTGCTCCTCTCCGTTTCAAAGCCAAAGAGCCAGCGCTGTCCGAAGACGTCTCCGTGGTCACTTGGCCGGCATGACTCAACACCAAAGGTGCACGGAACGCTGTTACCTTCCCACCAAAGGTGGTCCCTTTTTTTTCTACTGGCATTTTTTACCTGCTTTCGAACTGCTAAGTTGGCAGAAGCTGGGACGAGTCACGGGAGCTCACCCCGTCACGCGGCGGCACTAGGGATTCGAACCGCTGAACTGCCGACCTTTCGATCGACAAGCTCAGCGTCTTAGCCGCTAAGCCACCGCGTCCCCTTGCAAAGGGAATACGCGGGGTGAAATAAAAGGGTTACGTATGAACTTCTATGACCCGGGTGGTCGCCTCCTGAGCCGAAAGCCTTGGCCGAGGCAACCGGGGCAGATGTCCTGCTAAAAGCCTTGAACCCCTGCCAGTGGGTTGGCGTGCCTCCCGAGGAGGTGGCAAACTCACACACACACACACACACACACACACACACACACCTATTTCCTTCTCCTCCGGTTTTCCGCAGCTGCGTCATTCCATAGGATTTGCTACGCTCCTCTCAGCCAAGACCCGGGCAGGGTGGCAGGCATGGGGGGAGGTAGCGGGGGGGAGGGGGGTAGAGGAAAAAAAAGCCCCACAAAAATTGACCCAGGAGTTCTGGGGTGATAGAGGACAGAGGAAAAAGGTCAGTTCGGAAAAATCAGAAGGAGGAGCTTCACAGACAGATAGATGGATGGATGGATGGATAGACAGACAAGTAGGTAAATGATATAGATAGATGAGAGAGAGAGAGAAATAGAGATAGCTAGATAGATAAGATAGATGGATAGATAGATAGATAAGAGATGGATAGATGGATGGATGGATGGATAGATTGATAGATGATACATAGATACATAATTAGGTAATTAGATAATTAAATAGAGATCGATAGTTATAGATAAATGATAGAGACAGAGAGAGAGATAAATAGAGAGAGAGATAAGATGGATGGATGAATGGATGGATGGATGGGTGGATGGATGGATGATATATAGATATCATCTATATATTAGATAACTAGATAGAGGTAATTAGATAACTAGATAGAGATAGAGATATATAGATAAATGATAGAGACAGAGAAAGAGAGATAAAGAGAGAGAGAGAGATTAAGAGAGATTAGATGGATGGATAGATAGATGGATGGATAGATAGATACATAGATACATAATTAGGTAATTAGATAACTAGATAGAGATAGATAGATATAGATAAATGATAGAGACACACAGAGAGAAAGAGATAAATAGGGAGAGAGATAAGATGGATGGATGGATAGATAGATGATACATAGATACATAATTAGGTAATTAGATAATTAAATATAGATAGATAGTTATAGATAAATGATAGAGACAGAGAGAGAGAGATAAATAGAGAGAGAGATAAGATGGATGGATGGATGAATGGATGGATGGATAGATAGATGATATATAGATATCATCTATATATTAGATAACTAGATAGAGGTAATTAGATAACTAGATAGAGATAGAGATATATAGATAAATGATAGAGATAGAGACAGAGAGAGATAAAGAGAGATTAGATGGATGGATAGATAGATGATACATAGATACATAATTAGGTAATTAGATAACTAGATAGAGATACAGATATATAGATAAATGATAGAGACAGAGAGAGAAAGAGAGAAATGAGAAAGACAGTGTGATGGAGAGATAGACTGGCTAGCAGATAATTTTGATCCCTGTTTTCATGGTAAATTTGGGACAACCAGTTTGAAAATTACAGAATTATCTATCATTTATATCAGTGGTGAAATCCAATTTTTTTTACTACTGGTTCTATGGGCGTGGCTTGGTGGACGTGGCAGGGGAAGGATACTGCAAAATCCCCATTTCCACCCCACTCCTGGGGCCAGCCAGAGGTGGTATTTGCTGGTTCTCCGAACTGCTCAAAATTTCCGCTACCGGTTCTCCAGAACCTGCGGGATTTCACCCGATTTATATCCATAATCTGTCTGTCTGTCTCCATCCATTCTTTCTATCTATCTATCTATCTATCTATCTATCTATCTATCTATCTATCTATCTATCTATCTATCTATCTATCTATCTATCTATTATCTCTATCTAGCTATCTAACTACCTAGCTGCCACCTATTTTTCTATTTTATCTACTTTGAATCTATTTAAATTTTTAATATTTAATCATATTTCCCCTGCCCCCCCCCACCTATTTTGCGACCGTTAATATTGGGGAAAAAGAACTAAGTTAGTAGGCAACCTAGTTTTTGAATCGGCCCATCCTTGTTAGTCAAAGGGTTGTTTGAAAGGTTTCTAATTGTGCCCAGGATTGTTTTCTAGCCTTGTGGATTCACGTAAAACGGATCAACTGAAAAAACTAAACCTGATAGGTTAACATGCTTCAGCGTGTTCTGTGCATACAATCAGAAAATGGTAGAACAAGCTTGATCTGAGCTCTGAGTTCAAAATGCGGCGTCCAGACACTGCTGGGATAATCTAGATAGGTCTCCCAGCCAATCAGGAGGTCGGGGAGGGGCCAGAGGGGTCGACCGCAGAGAAAAGGCCAATCCCCTGTTTCGGAGACCCACCCATGCAAATGAGAAAGCTGGTTGCCACAGCACCATCTAGTGGACCGAGGCTGCAACGGGAATGGAGCTCATTGTGAAGGGTGCCTCTGAGCAGATGCAGAGTGCCCTTCCTCTCCTCCCTAGCCAGTTTTTTCCTCCTCCCCCTGCCTTTTTTATTTTTTGAAGCGCCTTACCATATTCCACCCGAGTCACATGGGATGTAGAAATCTACCATGGAGAGGGAGGGAATAAAAAGACAATTAAACAGGTCCACTTCAACCGTGATAAGATCTTAATTGGTTTTGTTGCATCAGCTTTGGAAAAGAAGCATGGAATTGTTGTATATATCAGGAAGGATTTACCAGCTAAGCTAATTGAGGCAGATATTCAAGGAAGATTTATTGCTATTGAGCTGGTGATAGATGCAAAAAAGACTTTGTTGATAGGTATTTATGCACCTAATCAGCAACAAGAAAAGTTTTACAAAATGTTACATGAGAGGTTGACCCTCTGGGATTATAGTTCGTTTATTTTATTAGGAGACTGGAATGGAGTAATTGATACAAGAAGGGATAAGAGATACCTATACATGCAAAATTACCAAAATCCTTTTTTGAAATGATGGAAGACTTTGAGTTTAGAGATATATGGAGGTTACGGAATCCAGATGAGAGAGATTTTACTTTTTTTTCTGATAGGCATCAATCTTTTTCACGCATTGATTTTATTTTAATTTCTAATGACTTGCTTTCTAGGGTGAAGAAAACGAAGATATTTCCGAGGTGTTTAACTGACCATAGCCCAGTATGGATGGAATTATTACAAGGGAAAAAAGGTGGTAGAACATGGAGGTTGAATGAAAATCTGTTTAGATATGAGGATAATGTAACTTATTGTAAGAAACAGTTAAAAGAATTTTTTGATTTTAATATGTACAAAGGGACACCTATAGGAACTGTGGGAAGCGAGCAAAGCGTTTATTAGAGGATATTGATTTTATTTGGACAACAGGCAAAGGAATAATAAACAAAGGCAGCGTAGATATTTGGAAGAAGAAATTCAAAGGAAGCAACAGTTATTAATTCAAAACCCACAAGATCATAAACTTAAAGAGGCTATAAAAATATTACAGAGTCAATTTAATATGTTAATGGCAGACCAGGTGGCAACGAATATACAATATGCTAAACATAATACCTTTTGTAATGCAAATAAACCTGGGAGATGGTTGGCATATAATTTAAGGAAGAAACAGAAAGCACGTGTCATACAAAAAATAGAATATAAAGGTAAAGAGACATATCAACAGGATAAAATTAAAAAGCATTCTCAGAATTTTATACTGCACTATATGCAAAAGACAAAATATTGGATAGGGACATTTATGATTATTTGAAAGATTATAAGGTGAATATTCTAACATTAGAACAGAGGAGGAGCTGAACCGGCCGATAGCTACTGGAGAAATAGTGGAGGCAATTAAACAATTAAAATGGGAAAACCCTGGTACAGATGGTCTTACAGCAACTTATTATAAAAAACACAGGATGAAATATTAGGCCCACTTAAAGAATTATTTAATCAGATACAATTAGGGTGGGAATACCCCGTCATGGAAAACATCTTTTATTTCACTGATACCAAAGAGGAGCAAGACTGCTCTAAACCTGGTAACTATAGGCCGATTTCACTTTTAAATAATGATTATAAGATTTTTGTAAAAATAATAGCAAATAGATTAATGTTAGTTTTACAACAAAGAATTCATACTGATCAATCTGGTTTTATAAAAGGGAGGCAGATGAGGAATAATGTTAGACAGATTATTAATATATTGGAATATTTGGAAAAGAAGAATACTTCAGCGGCACTTAGTTTTGGATGCAGAGAAAGCCTTTGATCGATTGCATTGGGATTTTTTATTTAAATTAATAGAGAAAATGCAATTTGGAGACTGTTTTATTAGAATAATTAAAGCGATTTATGGAGAGCAAACAGCACAGATTATAGTAAATGGTAGTTTGACAGAAGTTATTAAGATTGCGAAAGGAACAAGACAGGGATGTCCCTTATCACCATTATTGTTTGTTTTGACTCTGGAACCATTATTAGATAAAATACGAGAATTAATGAAAATAGAGGAATTAAGATTAGACAATATGAGTACAAAGTTAGAGCTTTTGCAGATGATGTAGTGGTTACGTTAATGAATCCTATAAATTCAAGTAGATTTTGTTGGAAGTAATTGATAAATATGGAAAGGTATCAGGATTTAAAATAAATCAGAATAAAACAAAAGTGATAATTAAAAATATGTCTATACAACAGAAACAAAAACTAGAGGAAATGACAGGATTTGAGGTAGTAAAAAAGGTTAAATATTTAGGGGTCTATATTAGCTCATCGAACAAGAAACTTTATAAGAATAATTATGACTTGCTATGGCAAAAAGTTCAGAATGATATGAATGGCTGGAAGAAATTGCAGTTATCCCTATTGGGAAGGATTATGCTATTAAAATGAATGTGTTACCTAGATTTTGTTTCTGTTCCAGATGATACCTATAATTAAAAAGGATAAAAATTTGGAAGATTGGCAGAGTGGGATTAATAAATTTATATGGCAGGGTAAAAAGGCGAGGTTAAAATGAAAATAATACAGGATTCACGGGAAAGAGGTGGTTTAAGAATGCCTAACTTTAAACTATATTATGAAGCAGTAACCCTTTCAGTAATAAGTGACTGGTTTAACTTAACAGAGGAAAGAATTTTGAATATAGAAGGTTATGACTTGTTATATGGATGGCATGCGTACTTATTTTATGGAAAAAAGTGGATAGGGCTTTTAAGAATCATGTGTTGAGAAGTGCTCTTTTGGTCTGGAATAAATATTCCTATAAATTAGATTATAAGATTCCTATATGGCGAGCCCTAGACATGCAATAGAGAATATAAATATAGAACAGAAACAGGAAATGATTACATATAAAGAACTTTTGTATGCTGAAGGAGGTAGATTGCAATTAAAATCATTACAGGTATTAAAATGAAGAAGGAGGAATTATACTTGGTTTCAATATGGGCAAATAAGTGCTAGATGGAAAGAAGATCAAAAAATTGGTATAATGCAAAGGGAGGAAAATTTAATAAAGCAAATTAGAAATCAGACCCAGGAGCATATAAAGAGATTGTATAATGTGTTGCTTGAAATAGATTCGAAAAGGATTTGGTAAAGGATTGTATGATAAAATGGGCACAGAATATTCAGGAACCAATAATGTTGGAAACATGGGAGAAAATTTGGGTTAGAAATGTTAAGTTTACACAAGCACAGAATTTAAGGAAAATTTTATAAGATGTTTTATAGATGGCATTTAGATCCCAAAAAATTATCATGTATGTATCCTAATATCCAAGCGAAATGTTGGAGGTGTGATTGTGATGATGCTACATATTTTCATATTTGGTGGACTTGCAAGAAAATTAAGGTCTTTTGGATAAGAATTTGGTGGATTATTCAAAATGTACTGAAGAAGAAGATAAAGTTCCTGCCACAATTTTTCCTTTTGGGAATTATAATGGATTGTACAGGGATTGAGACTAAACTGATTTTGAACTTAATAACAGCAGCAAGACTGTTGATTGGACAATACTGGAAGAAAGAAGAGATACCTACAATAGAAGAATGGATATTGAAAGTTATTAATTTGGCTGAGATGGCTAAAATCTCAGCGTTTTTAAAAGACAATACGCAGGAAAGATATTTAATTGAATGGAAAAATGGATTGATTATCTACAAAACAGATATCAGATTAAGAAATATCAGATTGCCTTTGAATAATTAGAAAGTTATTTTATGTAATGGGAGGGGTTGGGAGACGAAAAGCTTTGGATGTGGTTATTTGGATTGGACTTTACCTTGTGATTGACCCGGGAAGCCGGGGTGGGGAGGAGGGGATGTTTTGTTTTTGGGAGGAGGGGAAAAAAGGGGGAAAATGTTTTTGTTTTTTTTAAAACTCTTTCAATTAAAAAAAAAAAAAAAAGAAAGGTTTCTAATTGTGCCCAGGATTGTTTTCTAGCCTTGTGGATTCACGTAAAACAGATCAACTGAAAAAAACTAAACCAGATAGGTTAACATGCTTCAGCGTGTTCTGTGAATACAATCAGAAAATGGTAGAACAAGCTTGATCTTAGCTCTGGGTTCAAAATGCGGCGTCCAGACACTGCTGGGATAATCTAGATAGGTCTCCCAGCCAATCAGGAGGTTGGGGAGGGGCCAGAGGGGTCGACCGCAGAGAAAAGGCCAATCCCCTGTTTCGGAGACCCACCCATGCAAATGAGAAAGCTGGCTGCCACAGCACCATCTAGTGGACCGAGGCTGCAACGGGAATGGAGCTCATTGTGAAGGGTGCCTCTGAGCAGATGCAGAGCGCCCTTCCTCTCCTCCCTAGCCAGTTTTTTCCTCCTCCCCCTGCCTTTTTTATTTTTTGAAGCGTCTTACCATATTCCACCCGAGTCACATGGGATGTAGAAATCTACCATGGAGAGGGAGGGAATAAAAAGACAATTAAACAGGTCCACTTCAACCGTGATAAGATCTTAATTGGTTTTGTTCCTACACGATTGTCCATTAAAGGAGGCTGTGTAAACCCAAAAGGAGAAGTGATAAACACAGCGATGCAAGTTTTTCAAAGCGTGAACAATCCGGGATTAAAAAGGAGAAGACCTCAGCCAGGATTAGTGAGCGAGGAAGGAAGGAAGGAAGGAAGGAAAAGAAAGGGAGGGAGGGAGGGAGGGACTGGAAGAAGAGATGGAGGATCTGATAGCTCAGATGCACCAATTCCCCCCTGACCTAAGCCAGGATTAGTGTGAGTGAGTGAGTGAGTAAGGAAGAAAAGAAAGAAGGAAGGAAGGAAGGAAGGAAGGAAGGAAGGAAGGAAGGAGGAAGGAAGGAAGAAGGGAGGGAGGAGGAGGATGTAAAGAAAGAAGGAAGGAAGGAAGGAAGGAAGGAAGGAGGAGGGAGGAAGAAAGAAAGAAAGAAAGAAAGAAAGAAAGAAAGAAAGAAAGAAAGAAAGAAAGAAAGGGGGAAAGAAAGAGGGAAAGAAGGAAGGAAGGAAAGAAGGAAGGAAGAAAGGGAAGAAAGAAAGGGGGAAAGAAAGAGGGAAAGAAGGAAGGAAGGAAAGAAGGAAGGAAGAAAGGGAAGAAAGAAAGGAGGGAAAGAAGGAAAGAAGGAAGGAAGGAAGGATGGAAGGAAGAAAGGAAGAAAGGAAAGAAAGAAAGGAGGGAAAGAAGGAAAGAAAGAAGGAAGGAAGGAAGGAAGGAAAGAAAGAAAGGAGGGAAAGAAGGAAAGAAAGAAGGAAGGAAGGAAAGAAAGGAAAGAAAGTAGGGAGGAAAGAAGGGAGGAAGAAAGGAAGGAAGGAAGGGAAGAAGGAAGGGAGGAAAGAAAGAAAGAAGGAAAGAAAGAAAGAAGAGAGGGGAGGAGGAAAGAAAGAAGGAAAGAAGGAAGGAAAAAAGAAAGGAAGGGAGGGAGGAGGATGAAGAAAGAAAGGAAAGAAGGAAGGAAGGAAAGAGAAAGAAGGAAAGAGAAGGAAAGAAGGGAGGGAGGGAGGAAGAAAGAAAGGAAAGAAAAAAGGAAGGAAGGAAAGAAGGGAGGGAGGGAGGAAGGGGCTGGAAGAGGAGATGGACGATCTGATAGTTCAGATGCACCAATTCCTTCTTGGGGAGGGGATAATGGATCCAAACAGGGAGCTCCTACCCCCCCCCTCCCCAATAACACCAGTCCAAAGGGAAGGGAGGTTTGCGGGGGGGCGGGGCGGGAAAAGGTCCCCTGCAATCCCAAAGGCAGCTCAGGAAGAATCAAAGACATTGAACAAAACACTAAAAGATTAAAACAAACCCCAAAACCCAGAGAGGAGACAGGAAAGAGACGACATCGTGCAAACATTTGGAAAAACAGAGGTTTGGATGTGCGGTCCCTGCACTCTCCGAGGCGCCCTGACACCAAGAAAAGAAGCCCAAATGAAAACGAACCTTCAGATGGGGGCAGAAGCAGGAGACAGGGAGCAGGGAGCACCAGAAGGGCACGGGGAGAGATGGTGGGTCATCTCCCCAGAGCCCCACAGCACCGTGTGGCATCCCAGCTCAATTTCAGTTGATTTCTTCAGATTTATTCAGGGTTGGGTTTTTGTTTCGTTTCGTTTCGTTTCGCTCACCGCTGCATCTTTTGAGATGTAAGAGAAAGGACTGCATAAGGTCCCCATCAATATATATATATATATATATATATATATATATATATATATATATATATATATATATATATATATATATATATATATATATATACACGTCTGTGTGTTTGTGTGTGTGTATATATATTATATGTCTACGGTATATACTGCAATATATTTAAATTATATAAGCAATATATTTCTATCTGTTTGTTTCTGTCGTCTCTCTCTCTCTCTTTCTTATCTCTCATATCTCTATCTCTATATATATATCATCTCTCTCTCGGATTATCTATCTATCTATGTATCTATCTCTATCTATCATATCCTTCTATCTCTATCTATCATGTATCTATCTATCTATCTATCTATCTATCTATCTATCTATCTATCTATCTATCTATCTATCATATCCCTCTATCTATCTCTATTTATCTATCATATCCCTCTCTCTCTCTCTCTCTCTCTCATATCCCTCTATCTATCTCTATCTATCTATCTATCTCTATCATCTATCTATCTATCTATCTATCTATCTATCTATCTATCTATCTCTATCATATTCCTCTATCTATCTTTATCTATCATATCCCTCTCTCTCTCTCTCTCATATCCCTCTATCTATCTATCTATCTATCTATCTATCTATCTATCTATCTATCTATCTATCTATCTATCTATCTCTATCATATTCCTCTATCTATCTATCTTTATCTATCATATCCCTCTATCTATCTCTATTTATCTATCTCTCATATCCCTCTATATCTATCTATCTATCTGTCTATCTGTCTATCTGTCTGTCTGTCTGTCTATCTATCATCTCTCTCTCTAATCTCTATCTATCTATCTATCTATCTATCTATCTATCTATCTATCTATCTATCTATCTATCTATCTATCTATCTATCTAATCTATCATCTCTCTCTCTATCATACCCCTCTATCTATTTATCTATCTGTCTGTCTATCATCTCTCTGTCCCTCTCCCCCACTCCCTCTCTCCCCACCCTCTCTCTCTTCAACATTGACCAAGACTGAAGCCCAGTCCTTATTTGGCTGAGGCTTAAAGAAACCTGACCTGTTGTAGTTCTATTAGAAAATACCGGTAGCAAAATTTTGTCTGCTACGGGTCAAACTATCTCGGCCTTTCCAGGTGAGGTGATCTGGCCCTAAAGCCGAAAAGAGTTTCGTCGAGCGGAGCAAAATCAATTATAATTTACCACCTCATGTAAAACACGGATGTTTTCAATGGTGTGTTTGTTTTTCCCGGGCACCGACAAAACTGCATTTTTTGGACCAAAACTCTCTATTATCTCACCACCCGAGTTTGCATTTCGAGACCTTGAGCCATGCAAAACCTCTGGAACATCAACACACACACACTACACACAGATGGTGCAGCCCGTGTGCGAAGGCCATTTTCTTGGCTTAAAACCTCCACTGTCCCGAATACGCTCTTCCTTTCTTTCCAAAGGTTGATTGCACTATGCAAATCTTTTTTTTTCCGCTTCTCTGCTCTCTTCTGCTTCCCTTGGCACTCTGGATTTTTTTTAAAAGTGCATTTTTTAATATATATATATATATATATATATCCACGTGAGAACCAGCTTAAGAGGCTGTTGGGACAATTGCAAATAATTTATCTCGAGAGGCGCTGCCCCTAGAGAGAGAGAGAGAGAGAGAGAGAAAAGGGGGGAAAGGAGGGGTAGAATGGCGCCAACTCGCTTCACCTGTTCTTCTCCCTCAAATTTTCCTGGCTCCAGAACTGGAGTGTTTAGACAAGGTCTCCTTAGGGTATTATGAGAATCGAGGGGGTAGGATCTCGTGCCTCCACCCCCCCCCCCGGTTCCCGTCTGCCCCCACCCCAAGTCAGGCTTGGAGAAATCTCAGACTGAGCTTGGAGGTTGGGGGGGGGCTGAGGGTGAAGATGCTCCCCCCCCCTCTCCCCAAAACCACCTGCCTCCTGTTTTCATCCTTTTTTTTATGTCCAGAGAACAGAGTTGATCCTATCCCGAACTTGACAGGAAGTGAGCAATTACGAGCAAATTTGGACCAGGGGAGGGGAAAAAAAAATAATAATTCCTCAGATCGTCTCCCCCTCCCCGCCCTGCAACTCTTTGACACCCTCAAGTCAAATTTTCTCCCAAGATTGTTTTGTTTTGCAAACAGCTAACACCATTTCCCCCCCCCCCTTCTCCTCTCCCCTAGAGAAATTTGGTGAACACGGTGCCATTCCTTGCACACACAAATCCATCTCTTGTCAAACGTTCGCAGCCTCGATTTTCTTTCTTTCTTTTTTTCCCACACAAGAGGAAATTTTTACAGGCGAGGGTGTCTCCCCCCCCTCCCTTTCTTTCTACGAAATTGTCTGTCAGGCAGATATTTTATTTCACGTAGTTGGATCTGTTTGTTCACCCGAGTGGCCGGCGGAAAAATTATTTCTGGATAGCATCTGCTAATCTAGCTCACAAGAAGCGTGTTTGCGGGGGGAAAGATGCTTCTATAGTCAAATGGCTTTTCTTTAAATGCTTCTGTATTTAAATCCAATCAATAAAGGCTTAAACATAATTCTGGCAAACAAGAACAAGAAGAGAGAGAGAGAGAAAAAAAATACCTGAAAAAGTGTCGCGATAAAGTATTATTGTATTTGTCGAAAACATTCCAGCTGCTGTTCTTTTTTTTTTTTTTCCCCTAGGGATGCTGCGATTAAGAAGACAAACCAAACATTAGCCTTAAGAGCAAATTCTTTACCTTGTTTAGATATATTATAAATATTAAGTCGGTTCTGGGAAGCCACAAATATTGCTCAGAAATGATTTGGGAAGGAAAGCACAAGTACATAAAAAGGAAATGCAATTTATCTCCTCAATTTCTGGTTTACTACCTGCAAGGATTTGAACAGAGAAAGGAAAAGAAGGAGGGGAGGCAGGCAGGCAGGCGAGATGGAATGGATAGATGGAAAGGAAGGAGGGAAAGGAAGGAAGGAGGCAGGCAGGAAGGAAGGAAGGAAGGAAGGAAGGAGGAAGGAAGGAAGGAAGGAAGGAAGGAGATATATGGAGTTATATGATGGATGGATGGGAGGGAGGGAGGGGAGGGAGGGAGGAAGGATGGAAGGAAGGAGAGATGGAATGGATAGATGGAAAGGGAGGAGGGAAAGGAAGGAAGGAGGCTGGCAGGCTGGTAGAAAGGAAGGAGATATGATGGATAGGAAGGAAGGAAGGAGATATATGGAGTTATATGATGGATGGATGGATGGATGGATGGGAGGGAGGAAGGATGGAAGGAAGGAGAGATGGAATGGATAGATGGAAAGGAAGGAGGGAAAGGAAGGAGGCAGGCAGGCAGGCCAGTAGGAAGGAAGGAGTTATGATGGATAGGAAGGAAGGAAGGAAATATATGGAGTTATATGATGGATGGATGGAAAGGAGGGAGGGAGGGAGGGAGGAGATATGATGGATGGATGGATGGATGGATGGATGGACAGAAGTACGGAAAGGTGAAGAGGAAGAGAGGGAGAAATGGAGGGAAAACGGAGAAAAGAGAGAGGAAGGACGGAAGGAACGAAGGAAATCCCAAATGCACAATTTTCTGTTCACAAGATATGGAAAAGATCTCATCTGTCAAAGGTGGGAACTGGGTGCTAAATTTGCTCCTGGTTCAAAAGACAGCAAACTAGGATTGTTAATGTTGGAGAGAAGAGGATGTAATGGCCTGAAGCACAGCTTAAATGATTATTTACAGGCCCTCTCTGGTGCTTGTGCCAGCCTAACAGGGTTGTTGTAATGGCCGCGTGGTCGTAAGCGAGCAAAATCTATGCCAATCCTAAAGAATTCGGTCATCTTTTCCACTTAAAACAAATCTGTTTGTATGGGAATTATTGCAGGCTGAGTGAAACAGCACCATCTGCTGGTCATTTCTGGTAGCGGCCTATTGTAAACTCACAATAGTGAGGTTCCTCAAATTAGACGGATTTCCAGAATATTTTGGGGCGGGGGGGGCACAACGGTAACCCTCAAAGAGAACATTAAAGGCCTATTCGCATTGGGGGTGGGGGCACTCCTGAAAGAAGGGGAAATGCGCAAAAACCGCATAAAATGGGCTGAAAAAACACGGAACGACGACCCTGCCAGGTTGCCCACCCTGCCCAGAAGCAGGCAAGCACCTGCATTGTTAGCAAAAGGGCTGACAAAGAAAAAAAAATCAAATCAGAGGGCCTCTGGTGGCTCAACAGACTAATGCAGTCTGTTATTAACAGCAGCTGCTTACAATTACTGCAGGTTCAAGTCTTTATAAGGTAGGTAAAATGAGGACCCAGATTGTTGGGGGCAATAAAAGTTGACTTTGTATATAATATACAAATGGATGAAGACTATTGCTTGACGTAGTGTAAGCCACCCTGAGTCTTCGGAGAAGGGCGGGATATAAATGCAAATAAAAAAAAATCAAATCAGAAGGTTAAGTTAGACTACTCCTCAACATGGAGGTTCTACTGACTGCTCTGCTAGTTTGCTGATAAGCCGTCCGGGGCGGGGGCGGGGGGGGGGGAAGCACCAAAGCATTAAAGATGGTCAGTAAGGAAATCCCACCGCGTGTTCCCTCTTTTCTCGGGATCTTAATGATAGACTGCTCCTAAACAGAGAGGCTCTGCTGATCCTCGGTGGCCTGGCAGGGTCGTTTCCCAGACCTAGAAGGTTAAACCAAGGCAAGATTAAAGGTTAATCTTTAATCAAGATCCAACCAAGATTAAACCAAACCTGGGCAGATTTTAAGAGGTGTGGACTTCAACTCCCAGAATTCCCCAGTCAGAAATAATGGAGGCCGTTGGGGGATTTGTAGTCCCTCCGGGTGGGGCTGAACTACATCTCCCAGCATTCCGTTGGGCAGATTTTGGCACAGCTTTTAAAAACGATTAAAAAAACACACACACGCACTTTATTATACCGAGGAAAAAGCAATACAAAAACATATTAGGAGTGTAATAAAGCTCAAGTTTTCAGTAGATTTAAAATTTTGAACGTATTTCTTTTTTTTTTCTTTGGAAAAAGCAAAGCCAAATCCTCCACAGTTCCAAATTATGCACTTTAAAAGAGCATATCATTCCCATTCAAGCCAAATAATATCATAGCAATTCACACATCAATAAATATCGACCGGTTTTTTGTTGTTTTTTTGGACCTCAGTTCATTTTCCTTTAAAATAATATGGGGGCATTTATCCCCAAATTGGAGATGGCAAAGTCAGACTTTTAAGTTGTTCTCTCCATGTTATATTTTGCACGCACAAAAAATGGTGTTTTTAAAAACTGAATCTCATTTTGAGTGGGTAAGAAAATAATAATAATAATAATAATCCACAGGACTGAAAGGCTCGGAAAGAAAAGAAGTTGGTCAACAATTCCCCCCAAAAATATATCAAAATATCCTTCCAACTCGCTGCCATTTTTGGCGAATGACGGGCATCCCTTTTTAAAAAACAAAAAAACAAAAACACCACTATTATTTGTTTATTAAACCCGTTTATATCCACAGGTGACTCTGGGTATACCAGTGCTGGAAACAAGTTAATAAATGCATTAAAATGATTAAAAACCAAATTGGTCTTCTTCCATGAAAAGCAAAAAAAAAAAAAAGCTTTTTTTATTCCTAAATTACAATTTAGGAGCTAAAGCCCCTCGGCCAAATTTGGAGGGAAATTTCTGCTTTTATATGCCGTTCCTGCACACAAATCTCTGCTGTTTGCATTTCCTGCAATTGCCCTCCCCCCCCCCACAGTAACAAACCCCCAGCCCCATAGGCCCCTCCCCCAAAACCCCCAATGTGGGGTGGGAAGGAAGGAAGGAAGGAAGGAAGGAAGGAAGGAAGGAAGGAAGGAAGGAAGGAAGGAAGGAAGGAAGGAAGGAAGGAAGGAAGGAAGATGGGTGGGTGGGTGAATGAGAGGAAGGAAGGAAGGAAGGAAGGAGGGAGGGAGGGAGGAAGGAAGGAAGGAAGGAAGGAAGGAAGGTTGGTGAATGAGAGGAAGGAATGAAGGAAGGAAGGAAGAAAGGAGGGAAGGAAGGAAGGAAGGAAGGAAGGAGGGAAGGAAGGAAGGAAGGAAGGAAGGAAGGAAGGAAGGGTGGGCGGGTGAATGAGAGGAAGGAAGGAACGAAGGAAGGAAGGAAGGTAGGAAGGAAGGAAGGAAGGCAGGAAGGAAGGGTGGGTGAATGAGAGGAAGGAAGGAAGGAAGGAAGGTGGAGGAAGGAAGGAAGGAAGGAAGATGGGTGGGTGAATGAGAGGAAGGAAGAAAGGAAGGAAGGAAGGAAGGAAGGAAGGAAGGAAGGAAGGAAGGAAGGAAGGAAGATGGGTGGGTGGGTGAATGAGAGGAAGGAAGGAAGGAAGGGGTGGAGGAAGGAAGGAAGGAAGGAAGGAAGGAAGATGGGTGGGTGAATGAGAGGAAGGAAGGAAGGAAGGAAGGAAGGAAGGAAGGAAGGAAGGAAGGAAGGAAGATGGTGGGTGAATGAGAGGAAGGAAGGAAGGAAGATGGGTGAAGGAAGGAAGGAAGGAAGGAAGATGGGTGGGTGAATGAGAGAAAGGAAGGAAGGAAGGAAGATGGGTGGAAGAAGGAAGGAAGGAAGGGTGGGCGGGTGAATGAGAGGAAGGAAGGAACGAAGGAAGGAAGGAAGGTAGGAAGGAAGGAAGGAAGGCAGGAAGGAAGGAAGGAAGGAAGGAAGGAAGGAAGGAAGGAAGGAAGATGGGTGGGTGGGTGGGTGAATGAGAGGAAGGAAGGAAGGAAGGAAGGGTGGAGGAAGGAAGGAAGGAAGGAAGGAAGGAAGGAAGGAAGGAAGGAAGGAAGGAAGGAAGGAAGGAAGGAAGGAAGGAAGGAAGGAAGATGAGTGGGTGAATGAGAGGAAGGAAGGAAGGAAGATGGGTGAAGGAAGGAAGGAAGGAAGGAAGATGGGTGGGTGGGTGAATGAGAGAAAGGAAGGAAGGAAGGAAGATGGGTGGAAGAAGGAAGGAAGGAAGTAAGAAGGAAGGAAGGAAGGAAGGAAGGAAGGAAGGAAGGAAGGAAGGAAGGAAGGAAGGAAGGAAGGAAGGAAGGAAGGAGGAAGGAAGAAGGAAGGAAGGAAGGAAGGAAGGAAGGAAGGAAGGAAGGAAGGAAGGAAGGAAGGAAGGAAGGAAGGAAGGAAGATGGGTAGATGGGTGAGTGAATGAGAGGAAGGAAGGAAGGAAGGAAGATGGGTAGATGGGTGAGTGAATGAGAGGAAGGAAGGAAGGAAGGAAGATGGGAGGAAGAAGGAAGGAAGGAAGATGGGTGGGTAAATGAGAGGGAGGGAGGGAGGGAGGGAGGGAGGGAGGGAGGGAGGAAGGAAGGAAGGAAGGAAGGAGGGAAGGAAGGAAGGAAGGAGGGAAGGAAGGAAGGAAGGAAGATGAGTGGGTGAATGAGAGGAAGGAAGGAAGGAAGATGGGTGAAGGAAGGAAGGAAGGAAGGAAGGAAGGAAGATGGGTGGGTGAATGAGAGGAAGGAAGGAAGGAAGGAAGGAAGGAAGGAAGGAAGGAAGGAAGGAAGGAAGGAAGGAAGGAAGGAAGATGAGTGGGTGAATGAGAGGAAGGAAGGAAGGAAGATGGGTGAAGGAAGGAAGGAAGGAAGGAAGATGGGTGGGTGAATGAGAGAAAGGAAGGAAGGAAGGAAGATGGGTGGAAGAAGGAAGGAAGGAAGGGTGGGTGGGTGAATGAGAGGAAGGAAGGAAGGAAGGAAGGAAGGAAGGAAGGAAGGAAGGAAGGAAGGAAGGAAGGAAGGAAGGAAGGAAGGAAGGAAGATGAGTGGGTGAATGAGAGAAAGGAAGGAATACACTCAAATACACTCAAATTACAGTGAAAAAAAAAATAACAGCAAATTTAACATTAAATTAAATTAAATTAAATAATTAAATTAAATTAAAAGTACAACAAAACAGCTTTTTATTACACCCACAATACAAATGTAAAGGTTCCGAAATAAAATCCAATGCAAAGCATAAAAAAAAACATTGCTATGAATTGCTAATCGGGGGCTCTGTTCTGTGATTGGCTAACCAAGATGGATCCGGGTCGGCTAAACCGGAGCGACACGAAGGGAAGAGGTTGGCCTTGTGGGGCGGAGGAAGAACTGGGGGCTCAGGATGCTCCTAGCCCTGGTCCATGGTGTAGCTCTGAATGGCTGCCTGGAGGAAAGGCCGGTGTGTTACGTGCTGGATGGACGTAGATGACGCAACACTTGGACCCGAAGAAGCGCAGGGAGAGGCTGAAGAGGTTGGAGACTATGATGACCGTCTCAAAGATGGCGACCGCCATCCCTTCCGAGACGGTGGTGATCAAAACAAGCAGCACCCAGGAGCTGAAGTAGCCCAACCATGACGACGGTGATGAACTTGGCTGTTGTGACTCGTCCTCCCTCCTCTCCTCAGCTGGGCCCCTCCCGTCTCCAACCGGGCCTTTTATCAGACTCCGAGTCTGATAATGAAGATGAACGGCCTGTCATAACTCCAGCCTCCGGCCCTGGCCCCATGCCCGGAGAGGATTCCAGGAGTGAAAGGAGTAGCCCGATAAACCTCACGCATACAGCGTGTGTTCCTTTGGCTTAGCCGTCAGAGCAGGAAGCCAGCCAGGTATTGGAATTGCTCGGGCCTACTCCTTCTGACCCCTCCCTTTCCCAGACAGCAGATCCAGCTGAAGACAATTCAAAGTGGGAGGACCCTCGCTTCCGGAGATCTGAGAGGCGACGCCAGCGGAAGGAAGGGAGGGGCAGGCCTGGATAAATGCTGAGTCATGGAGCCACACCCCACAGCCTATATAAAGGACCTGCTTTTGGCATTCCAACCTTGAGTCAAGCAAAGTCTTCTCTAGTTGGCTGATATTGGACCCTATCGCTGAAGTCACAACTTGGACTCCTGCCTGCCTTGAGAAGCCTCGAAGGAACTTGGCAAGCTGCAGAGGCTTCGTTGCCAAGTTTGTTACGGACTTCCTTGACTCGTTCGTTGGAGTGGGGGTGGGACACGACATTGGCTGTCGTTGTAGCTCTTCAGCAACACCTTCCCCGCGTAGGCCAAGCCGAAGCACAGGGAGGAGAGGATCATGTCGAAGAGGTGGTGGACCACAAGCACGGATAGGTAGTCAGTGTGACACGTCAGGATAAGCTCCGCCGGGTTCCTGATTAGGGCAGTCTTGACGAGCTTCGGGTAGCGGTAATGGAGGTTGAGCACCACGGTGGCCACCTTGATGGGGGAAACGGTGGCGACGAAGACCTACTTAAGTGGTGGGTTTCTACCAGTTCTACCCGGTTCGGGAAAACCGGTAGCGGCGGCGGTGGGTGGCCCACCCGCCTGGACGTCATCACGGACGCTCTGCGCGTGCACGCTCACATTTGCGAACCGGTAGCAAGGTTAAGTGAAACCCACTAATGACCGACTGCCCTTTGGATATGGACCAGGCGGTGAAGGCAGCGGGCAGCCAGGCCGCCATCTTGAAAGCGCAGAGGTTCTGGAAGGAACGGCCGGTGGCGCAGGCGAGGTAGATGGTGACACAGAGGCTGTACCCCACCAGACTGAAGAGATATCGCAGCTCGGTGGGGAGGTAGGAGAAGACACTCCAGAAGTCCAAGATGAGGGAAGATAACATGAGGAAACATAGCCTGCCACCGGCTGATCTCGCCACCGGGGTGTTGGCATGATGGGCAAAGGTGGTGAGGATGCCCAAGATGGCCGAGAGGCTGAGGGCGGAGAAGAGAAGCAGCACAAAGGAGACAGGATGGTCCCACTGTAGGTATACCATTATCTTTGGGAAGAGTGCTTCTTGGCCAGGATGGGACCAGATGTTTGGCAGGCATTTTTGACAGATAAACCTGTCTAAGGGGAAAGAAAAGCACAGAGATAGGTCTTTCAACTCTGCTGGGTCCTGGGGAGACCAAAATATCTGGGATTTTTTTTGGAGAAAACTTAAAGATGGAGGAAATCTAGGGATTCAATTAGCTTCTCTCCGGACAATTTGGCCAGGAGATTGTTGCTGTTTTCATTCATCTTCAAAATGTGTTTGAAGAATGAAAATGGCATTTGTGGGGGGGTCAACGGTTGTCCCTGGTCACTGATTAAAATTTCTGTTAGTCTTTTGTGTTAAAACTAATGGGCACACAACTAGGACCACACCCACACAGGATGCTACGAAACAGCCAACTAATCTGCAAACACCCACTCCACCTACCAATCAAGATGCAACCACACAGCCAACCAACCGCTTACAGCAACAAAGCCAACACTCCCCACCTCCCCACCAGTATTTATAGAGAGATGGCAGCTCCGACCACGCTTTGCTCGCACAAGCACGAAGCCGTAAGCACCAGCCTGAAGATGACGAGTGAGACCTCGTCAAAACGTCGCCAAGATACTCTCAACCTTACATGGGAAAAGACCTGAATATGCCAAGACCTACATACCTATACCCATGAAAACCTACGAAAACATATAGACAGATATAGATTTTCCCCCAAAATAAGACCCAACCGGAAAATAAGTCCTAGCATAATTTTTCAGGATGCTCGTAATATAAACCCTACCCCCAAAATAAGTCCCAGTTTGGATTGCCAGCCAGATGGGTGCATTTAGTACCGTATTTCCCCCAAAAAACCAAGACCTAGCCAGATAATAAGCCCTAATGCATCTTTTGGAGCAAAAATTAATATAAGACCCAGTCTTATTTTCAGGGAAAATGATAGATTTTGTAGATGATAGATTAGTATGGATGGATGTATATATGCGTGTGCGTGCTTGTGTGTGTATATACTATCTTTCCCCGCAAATAAGACATCCCCTGATAATATGCCTTCCCCCCTAAAATAAACCCTCCCCAAAAATAAGCCCTCCCTGAAAATAAGCCCTCCCTGAAAATATTTAACCGCATGCTCAGCCGGTCCACGCCATTTCCTCTGGTTAGGGTTAGGGAGACAGAGCTGGAAATCAGGTATGACAGCAAGAGGAACCCCATCTTGCTCCACGCACCCCAAAATAAGACCTTCCCCGAAAATAAGGCCAAGCGCTTATTTCGGGGTTCAAAAAAATATAAGACAGGGTCTTATTTGTGTGTGTGTGTGTGTGTGTATGTATAAATTTGTGTTTTGCTGATAAAGAAATTTGGTACAAATAGTTTGTCGTGAAAGCGATTGCCTGAGGGCTCCTGGATTGGAGTTGAAAGGCGAAAGAGGAAGCAGTACGCTCCCTCCCATATTGGGGCAGACCAGGTGCTTCGACAGAAAAACACTTAATACACAGAGAGAGAGAGAGAGATTTTCACCCCAGATGCAACTCACCTGCTAGGGATAAACAGTCTTCTTTTGGCACCTGGTGTGGGTGCAACTCAGCAGGCGGTGCAAGGCGTGAGCGACAACACAGATGGCCGAGTACACGTTGAAATCCACGCGGTTCCCCGTTTGCCGGAGGCTCTTATGGGAGAGCGGAGGGTGGGGAGACATTCCTGGCACTCCTGGTTGCACGTGCCGCCAGGGACCAGCCTTCGGGGGTCCCTGCTCGCCTCAGAGGGTCCCCAGACTTCCCTGACTCGGAAGTCGTCCAACCCTGGGACAGGGACCTCCTACACAGCCACCCCAAATACGCTTCCCAGGCTGGAAATGTTGCGGAGGCCGTGGATGGACAGGTCAGTTGCCCAGGCGTCAGTGGCGATCCACAGCCGGCCGGCTTCTTCAAAGAAGGCCAGGAGAAGAAGTTCCAGGCCGAGGGCTACCGCCACCTTGGCTGTGCTTCTGTGGATCCAAGCCACCGTGCCCCTGATCCTCTCCTGGATGGGGCCGCTCCAAGCCGGGGGAACCCTTTGCTGCACCAGAAGGGTCTCCTGGAGGGCGACACAGGCTCAGGGGGCCTGGAACTGCAGCAGCTGGAGGTTCTGGTGGCCGTACTCGGCGTCGCTAGCCAGGACGATGAACCAGTTCCACCCGAAGTGACGCAGCAGACGCAGCACGGCCGCCATCTGTTGCTCGGCACTCGGGATGGTGTGGAAAGCGACGGGGAGTATCCGGGGGTTGCCGAGAGCTTCCGGGGTTGCGCTGTAGGTGATCTGAAGCGAAGGAGAGGAGAGGAAGTTTAATTCCAGGTGAAGCAGGAAATCTTTTTACTAACTGCTGACGGGCCTGTTCTAAGCTTGCTAACCATCAGGCAAAATACAGGTGGGAGTCTATCCCTCTCCTTTCCTTCTCCTTCCTTCCTTTCCTTCTCCTCTCTCCCTTCTTTCTCTCCATTTATTCTTGCTCCCTTCTATCCATCCCTTATCCTTCCTTTTCCTTCCTTCCATTTATCCCTCCTCCCTCCTGATGTAAATGTTAATAACTGTAATATATTAAATGAATGGCCTTCCTTCCTTCCTCTGCTCCCACTTTTCCTTCCTTCCTCCCTCTCACCTGTTTTTTTCCTTCCTTCCTTCCCCTCTCCTCCCGCTTCTCTTTCCTTCCTTCCCCTTTCCTTCAGTTTCCCTTTTCTTTCATCCCCTCTCCCCCCCGGCTTCTTCCTTCCTTTCATCCCTTCTCCTCCCCTGCTTCTCCTTCCTTCCTTCCTTCTTTCCCCCTCCCTCACCTTCTTCTTCCTTCCTTCCTTCCCCTTTCCCCTTCCTTTCATCCCTTCTCCTCCCCTGCTTCTCCTTCCTTCCTTCCTTCTTTCCCCTTCCCTCACCTTCTTCTTCCTTCCTTCCCTTTTCCCCTTCCTTTCATCCCCTCTCCTCCCCTGCTTCTCCTTCCTTCCTTCCCCTTCCCTCACCTGCTTCTCCTTTCCTTCCTTCCTTCTTTCCCCTCCCCTCCCTTGCTTCTCCTTCCTTTCATCCCCTCCTCCCCTGCTACTCCTTCCTTCCTTCCTTCTTTCCCCTCCCCTCCCTTGCTTCTCCTTCCTTTCATCCCTCCTCCTGCTACTCCTTCCTTCCTTCCTTCTTTCCCTTCCTCACCTGCTTCTCCTTCCTTCCTTCCTTCCTTCTCTTTTCTCCTTGCTCCTTCCTTCTTTCCTTCCTTCCTCTTTCCTCCTCTGCTCCTTCATTCCTTCTTTCCTTCCTTCCTTTCCTTCCTTCTCTCACCTGCTTCTTCTTTCATCCCCTCTTCCCCTGCTTCTCCTTCCTTCCTTTCCTTCCTTCCTTCTTTCCCCTTCCCTCACCTTCTTCTTCCTTCCTTCCCCTTTCCCCTTCCTTTCATCCCTTCTCCTCCCCTGCTTCTCCTTCCTTCCTTCCTTCCTCACCTGCTTCTCCTTCCTTCCTTCCTTCTTTCCTCCTCCCTTGCTTCTCCTTCCTTTCATCCTCCTCCTGCTACTCCTTCCTTCCTTCCTTCTTTCCTCCTCCCTGCTTCTCCTTCCTTTCATCCTCCTCCTGCTACTCCTTCCTTCCTTCCTTCCTTCTTTTCTCCTTTGCTCCTTCCTTCTTTCCTTCCTTCCTCTTACCTCCTCTGCTCCTTCATTCCTTCTTTCCTTCCTTCCTTCCTTCCTTCCTCTTACCTCCTCTGCTCCTTCCTTCCTTTCCTTCCTTCCTCTTTCCTCCTGCCCGCCCTTCCTTCCTTCCTTCCTTCCTCTTTCCTCCTCTGCTCCTTCATTCCTTCTTTCCTTCCTTCCTTTCCTTCCCCTTCTCTCACCTGCTTCTTCCTTCATCCCCTCTCTTCCCCTGCTTCTCCTTCCTTCCTTTCCTTCCTTCCTCTTTCCTCCTGCCCCGCCCCCTTCCTTCCTTCCTTTCCTTCCTCTTTCCTCCTCTGCTCCTTCCTTCCTTCTTTCCTTTCCTTCCCCTTCCCAGCTTTTATGTTATTAGCCTGTTAGCTTAAGCCACTTAATTTGTGCCATATTGTGCTTCCAATTTTCATTTGGGGATTAATATGACACAGTGATTATTTTATCCTGTTAAAAACACCTGGCAGGCCTCTCCCCTGCTTTTCCCGGCGAGAACCATGCGCTCACCTGCGGGATAAGAAAGTGACTCTGAATATAAGCCGCCGTGATGGCTGCCAGGGATGAATCAGGACCGATGACGGCGACGACCCCGGGGGCGGTACGAAGTGTAATTCCTGCCGATTCGGATCGGCGAGGAGATGCAGGACGGGGTGGATGGTGTCGGTGAGGGGGGCAGATGTCCATCATTTCGAAGCCCAGCAGGACTCCGGTCAAGAGGTTGCTGGAGTTATTGATCTCCTCCACCTCAAACCTCATGGTGTGGAAGTAGCTGTAGCTGGCCCTCCTCGGCAGGTACCTGTGAAAGTTAGGTGAGGCAGAAAAAAGGGAAGGTGGGTATCACCCCGAAAGGCTTCCTGGCCCATCATCCCCTTCCCCATCCACTCTAAAATCGGCCCTGGGCCAATATAATAAAGGGAACACATATTTTAATTTTTACATATGTTAGAATTGCGTTTTCACAGCAATGGAAAAAGGAGGAGATCCCTGCAGAGAAAAAGCGTAATAGTAATAGTAATAGTAATAGTAATAGTAATAGTAATAGTAATAGTAATAGTAATAGTAATAGTAATAGTAATAGTAATAGTAATAGTAATAATAATAATAATAATAATAATAATAATAATAATAATAATAATAATAATAATAATAATAAATAGAATGTGCTGAGATAGATAGATTAACGCTTAAAAGAAAAGAAAAGGAAGAAACAGAATATTTCTTAACACGGGACTTGTTTTACCAGTGGCTAACGATCAAGAAACAGAGGTCAGAAACTAAAAAGATGAAAAGGATGGTTAAGTAATTACATACTGAAAATGTTCGCAGATGGATAAGCTAATCGTATTATTACTCTGTGATTAATATGGATATGTATATTATGATTATCATTATGATTATTGTTGTAGCACTACTCAAAACTAATTGTACCCACACATTGTTCAGATAGATACGGAGTATATATATACCCTCTTTCCCTGAAAATAAGACATCCATTGATAATAAGCCCAATCGGGCTTTGGAGCACATGCGCTAAAATAAGCCTCCCCCCGAAAATAAGCCCTCCCCGAAAATATTCAAACGCAGAGCTGGAAATCAGGCAAGATGGCCTTCCCAAAAATAAGGCCAAGCACTTATTTTGGGGTTTAAAAAATATAAGACAGGGTCTTATTTCCGGGGAAACACGGTATATGTATGTATGTATGTATGTATGTATGTACTGTGTTTCCCCGAAAAGAAGACCCTGTCTTATATTTTTTTGAACCCTGAAATAAGCGCTTGGCCTTATTGCCAGGCGCTAAAAAGCCCGATTATCAGGGGATGTCTTATTTTTGGGGAAACAGGGTAGATAGATAGATATAATGATAGATAATATTTGTTTTCTGAGGTTTCTAGAAGCACTAAGCTGTAAACATCTAGCCTGATGATGACGAATGGGATTTCGTCGAAACGTCGCCAAGACACTTCCAATTTTACGCGGGAGAAAATCTGAATAACCAAAGACCTACATAATGATATATATATAGAGAGAGAGAGACAAAGAGAGACAGAGATAGAGATGATTGACAGATAGATAGATAGATAGATAGATAGATAGATAGATAGATAGATAGATAGATACATAGATAGATGATAGATAGATAGACAGACAGACAGACAGACAGAAAGATAGAGATATACAGTACATACATTCAGTATATTGGTCAGCTTCAAAACCTTTTACCGTGTTTTCCCAAAAATAAGACCCTGTCTTATATTTTTTTTGAACCCTGAAATAAGCGCTTGGCCTTCTTGCCATGTGCTCAAAAGCCGATTGGGCTTATTATCAGGGGATGTCTTGTTTTTGGGGAAACAGGGTAGATAGATAGATATAATGATAGATAATGATATATATATAGAGAGAGCGAGACAAAGAAAGACAGATATAGAGATGATAGATAGATAGATAGATAGATAGATAGATAGATAGATAGATAGATAGATAGATAGATAGATAGATAGATAGATAGATAGATAGATAGATAGATAGATAGAATACTGTACATACATACATATAGCATATTGGCCAGCTTCAAAACCTTTTACCATGTTTCTCCGAAAATAAGACTCTGTCTTATATTTTTTTGAACCCTGAAATAAGCGTTTGGCCTTATTGCCATGCGCTCAAAAGACCAATTGGGCTTATTATCAGGGGATGTCTTATTTTGGGGGAAACAGGGTAGATAGATAGATATAATGATAGATAATGATATATATATAGAGAGAGCGAGACAAAGAAAGACAGATATAGAGATGATAGATAGATAGATAGATAGATAGATAGATAGATAGATAGATAGATAGATAGATAGATAGATAGATAGATAGATAGATAGACAGACTACTGTACATACCTACATATAGTATATTGGCCAACTTCAAAACCTTTTACCATGTTTCCCCAAAAATAAGACCCTGTCTTATATTTTTTTGAACCCTGAAATAAGCGCTTGGCCTTATTGCCAGGCGCTCAAAAGCCCGATTGGGCTTATTATCAGGGGATGTCTTGTTTTTGGGGAAACAGGGTAGATAGATAGATATAATGATAGATAATGATATATATATATATAGAGAGAGAGAGACAAAGAAAGACAGATATAGAGATGATAGATAGATGATAGATAGATAGATAGATAGATAGATAGATAGATAGATAGATAGATAGATAGATAGACAGACTACTGTACATACCTACATATAGCATATTGGCCAGCTTCAAAACCTTTTACCGTGTTTCCCCGAAAATAAGACCCTGTCCTATATTTTTTTTGAACCCTGAAATAAGCACTTGGCCTTATTGCCAAGCGCTCAAAAGCCCGATTCGGCCTATTATCAGGGGATGTCTTATTTTGGGGGGAAACAGGCATACATGCATATGTATGTATGCGTGCATGTATTAATAAAACATATATTTAAAATAATAATAAAATAAAATCAGCCCTTGGAGAGTGATGGCGTTTGTGGCGGGTTTGAGTCTCTTGTCACAGCTCCTTTTTTTTTTTAACCTTCCAGGCATAAGATAAAAAAACAACAACACCACCACCTTTCTCCTTTATGTACTTTCTCCAAGCGAGCACCTCTAGGCACCTTCCTTTCTCCCGTTTCCAAGATGACGGCGCCAAAAACTATATTTTGAGATCGCTGCGTAACGTGAGAAGAGAGACACCCTAAAACCATGGCGTTGTGTCCACGAGAAGTAATGGGGCGACCCGTTCCAAAGGAGCCTAGAAGATTCCTGGAAGGGGTAGCAAATTCATTGCTGGCCCCAATCACGCATAGGGAAGGGACACCCCACCCACCCCCATGGAGACCCCCGCCAAGGGAGAGATTAAAACATGGGACAGATTCGCTTTGGAAGGATCCCTGACAGTGGCAGGAGCAGAAAAACAGCACATTTAAATTATCCCCATAACGCAGGCGAGAAAACTGAGGCCGAGTAAACCTTTCGCGAGCTCACGGCGCCATTTATCTCCTTCCTAACACAAGCTTTACGTATGAATCAGTCCCAGGCCCATCTCATTCTGTGTTTTTAATCATGCAGAATGGCACCTTTCCATCCGGAGAAGGCCAAGTGCCAGGAGAATGGCAAGATTTGGGGCGTGGCCAGTGCCCCAGTTTGAACAGAGACCCTGCTTTGCAGAGGGCCACTTCTGCAGTCTGCTGTTGTGTGCCGTAGTGGATTTGGCAGCAGATTCGGACAGTGAGGCGGTTGGGGAAGAACATGGGCCAGTCCTGGAGTCTGGGGAAGGCTCTGACGAGGGCTCTGCGTCTGAGGCAGAGAGCGGGCCAGGGCCGTCTGACAGTTATCAGCTGCCTTCGGAGTCAGACATCAGTGAGGCAGATGAACAGCTGAAGCCTGTCCCCAGTGTGCACATGCAGTTGCCAGACAAAGGGAACAGCTAAAGAACAAGGGTCGACTTGGGAGTAAGGCCACAGGTGGACGATGAAGGGCCCCTCCCAGAGAGAATAAAAGAGGAGAGACTGGGGAGTGGAGTTTGCAGGAGACGATTAGTTCATTCCTGGATTCTTGCCAATGAAAGATATTGGCCTGGCCGCTCTCCAAAGCCTGATAAAAGTCGGTAATTGTGAACTATCTTGAAAGACTGCGGGAAAGACTTTGCTGGAGAGGAATTCACTGTAAATTAAATAAAAGGGGTTTATCGGGACGAGGACTTGGCTTCGCGCTGCCGGGGAAGCCTAGGTCAGAACATCCGCGTAGATCACGATCCTCGACGTTTCTTCCCTCTGCTACTTACTGTTTTCAGACGGGCACCTGGGGATACCGCGGAGGAGAGATGCCCTCCAATTCTGCATGCAGGGAGAAGAGACCCCACCCTCCAGGATATAATCTCCTGCCAGGTGGAAAGTGGTGAAGTGGAAGTGGCCATGGCGAAAGAAAGGCAGAAAATTGTGCCCGTCGCGAGCACCATGGTCTTCCCCTGGCACCCGATGGCTATGAAAATATTCTCCTTCACTTGTGTTGTGGCTTCTTTCTTTCACCTGCTCCTTTGCGTAAGTGGCCAAAGCCGACTCTTTTGCATACATTTCCATGTCTCTTTTAGGTGTTCCCAAGCCCTCGAGGGAGGGCCAAACAGCCGTCGGGCTCGGCAGAATTTCTGCAGGTTTGACATAACCTTGAGCTTAGGACAGGCCCGCTGTCCGAAATTTGCAAGCCTCCTGGCCAAACGGCCAGGGATCTGCTGTAATTCGGTTGGCGAAAATGAAGGTCAGCTGGTAGGAATGTGTATGGATCTGTCCGTGCGGTTTTGTCGGCGACAACACGGGAAGAATTGGCACCGGGGGTTTCCTTAAATTCCCCCAAATTAGCCAAGCCTAGAAAACGGGATCAATAGTCAACACAGACAGTTCTCCCACTATCACAAATGGGCTGCTGGACTAAGGCTGTTGTTCTGTCCCCCCTCGCCTCCGTCCGAGCGATGGCTTAATTAGCTGGCACTATCAGCTCTGGCAGCAAACTAGCGAGCGTCTGCCAAGTGACTCTATTATCTCCCTTGATGCCGATGAGTCACCCAGGAACAAACAGTACTTCAGCTCTTAGTTAAGCAGTTGATTTTGCCTGCTACGAAGAGGCATAGAAACCCTCGCTGGTTTTATATCCTGTGAGGTGTGGCTCCATGACTCAGCACTTCCTAGGCCTACCCCACCCCTGCTTCTGTTGTTCCCGCCTCTCCTGCCTACGAAACCTAGGGTCCAGCCAGGCCTGATTGCCATCAGCCGGGTCTGTAGGCGTGGCCTGGGGAGGGGAAAGAGTCAGGGGACGGAGGCCTCGTTATCTCTTCCACCTGGCCTGCCTCTGGCTCCTGGAGCTGAGCCAGGGAAGCCGGGAGAGGTAAGTCCTGATGGTCCTTCCCCCTCACTTTCCAAGTCACTTTCTGGCAAGGGGCCCAGCTCGGCGGGGTGGGAGGGGCGCAGACACAACAGCTGTTTTTTTGTTTTGTTTTTTTAACCTGAACCCTGCAAACGGGGATCGCCCCATCTTCAAACAATTAAAATATATAAATAAAACCACCAGGGGTGAGAAATAAGTCACTAAACCCACAAGGATTTCATTATCTCACAGCTCTGATTCGTTTGTCTATGCAAAACGCTGGCGTTTGTTTTTTTCCCAGCCAACTGACAGTTTAGCCTCACAAGTTTGCATCTTTAGCAGCCTCTTTGCATCCAGCGGGGTACTTCCTGCAACTGAGCTGCATCAGATATACACAAGTCTGGGATTGGTGTGAAGGGGGAACACACACACACACACACACACACACACACCACACACACAGAGGCAACCATTTAGCCTGTCTTTGGCGGACTGCCGGCTTAAAAGCTTCCACGCTGCAGTGATGGGTAACTTTTTTTGTCTTGACTTCCTGAATATCTGAGGTTTTTTTCCCCCCCCAAGTCTCAAATTACGACGTTCACCTGTCCGAGATGCTATGAGCTGAATCCACCTGGTTGTTTAAAAGACCCAAGATGGTTCTAATCTGTTTTCAATAAATTTAACATTTCATTCCTCTCCACCTTAGGCTTTTCGAGAAAATCCAGCCACCTCCTTAACTGGAAAAATGCAACTCCAGACTGTCTTTTTTTTTTTTGCAGAAAACTTTTATTAATAAGTCTTCACCTGACATTATCAATGCTTGATCAACCCAACTTAGGAAAAGTTGTTGAAACGCTGATGACCGTACAGATATTGGTTCTCCGTGCACCACTAAGCCAAGTATGGCGAGGCTGATTGTAACTGGCCTGCTCCTAGCGTTCAGGAACGAAAAAAAAGCTCCTTTATCTTCATTTTCTAATTTTTTTCCCGCATTAAAATATGAATCATACTCCAAAATTTAGAATTTTTGGCACTGTATATTGCTGACGGCAGAAAGACTACTGTATGCTCCCCAAAATGGAAGGACACTTCGATTCCTACCATTTTTTTTTTATTTGAATTTATATCCCGCCCTTCTCCGAAGACTCAGGGCGGCTTACACTGTGTTAAGCAATAGTCGTCATTCATTTGTATATTACCGTATATACTCGAGTATAAGCCGAGTTTTTCAGCACGTTTTTTGTGCTGAAAAACGTCCCCTCGGCTTATACTCGAGTATATACGGCTTATACTCGAGTTTTTTTTTTTCTTCTTTTTTTCACATTATACCGGATGGTGCAAACTTGGCGGGCTTTTGCATTAGCGCGGGGAAGCCCTGCCGGTGCAGTGAGAGGGCGGGGCGGGGGAGCCGCCAGCCTTCTCGGCTGAGGGAGGGAGGCTTTCCCTGACCAGTAGCTGCCTCATTTCCCTCCCTCGGCTTATACTCGAGTCCCCAGTTTACCCCAGTTTTTTGGGGTAAAATTGGGGACCTCGGCTTATACTCGGATCGGCTTATATTCGAGTATATACGGTATATACAAAGTCAACTTTATTGCCCCCAACAATCTGGGTCCTCATTTTACCTACCTTATAAAGGATGGAAGGCTGAGTCGACCTTGGGCCTGGTGGGACTTGAACTTGCAGTAATTGCAAGCAGCTGTGTTAATAACAGACAGACTTAGTCTGCTGAGCCACCAGAGGCCCTTTGAACAAATGGTTGCAGAAGTTGATAAGAGTTGGCTGAAATGGCAAAACGGACTATTTTGATTAAAGAAAAGAATATAGGGAGTCAAGCTATTCTCCAAAGAACCTTGAGGGCAAGACAAGCAACGGATGGAAACTAATCAAGGAGAGAAGCAACTTAGAACTAAGGAGGAATTTCCTGATAGTGAGTACAATTAACCAGTGGAACGACTTGCCACACTCCAGAAGTTGTGAATGCTTCAACACTGGAAGTTTTTAAGAGGTTGGATAACCATTTGTCTGAAGTGGTGTAGGGTTTCCTGCCTAGGCAGGGGGGTTGGACTAGAAGACCTCTGAGGTCCCTTCCAACTCTGTTATTCTATTCTATATAAGTGCTTTCGTTTCCACATGGAGACAGCTTCTGAGCTTTGTGCCTGAAGTAGAATGACATTTTGATTTTGGGTTTTACCGATCAGACTGATAGATCCTTATAGAAATGGCTAGTTTTTATGATTATGAAAAAAAAAACCCAAAAAGTTGTGATTTGATGTTAAATGCCTTATTTCACTGAAAGTTGGAAGTCAATGCTTTTTTTTTTTCTAATCCTTCCTCGCTTCACTTCCCCCTCTTCCTACCCTACTGCTTTCCTATTTACTTTCATATTTTGTATCTTATCTTATAACTCAATAAAAATTATGTCTGGAAAAGCTGTCTAGCCATTATGAAATTGGGAAGTATTTATTTAGCTACCTAGTTTTGGCATTTTTCTTTCTGTTTTAGAAGCACATCCAGTGTTGAGACTTTTCTGTGGTAACAATCATCAGCTGTTGGAAGTTCTCGGAGTGTTAATCACACTTTAGTAAAAACAAAGCAAGGGATTTTTTTGTGCAAGAAAAATTAGGAGCAGGTTTTGAAGGATTTCCATTCATACAGGGGACAATCTGGTTTGAGCGATGGAAATGCGATAGTGCGTAAGCCAAGAAAACTGGAAATGTAAATTCGGCTTGGCAGGAAATTATGACAACATGAGTCTGAATATCTGGACCAGGAATCAAAACAATTATCTCGGAACAAAAACGATGAGTAAGATTGGAGTTAAGAATTAATGGAGTAGAACCAAGTTGGTTTACATCTGCTTATGCGATTCGTTAAATAAATCAATTTTCCAAAGCTACAAGGGCTAAAAATGTTAGTCAGCAAAATAGGGATAAGCAAATTATGTAGCCTTGATGCACAAACACAGTTGTAGAGATTTTTTTAATAAGCTTTATGCCCTTTAAGGCACCGCAAATTAGCTGTTCGTCAAGTCTTTACGCCATCAATCAGTTTCATACATTCAATTTTCATTCTTCCGTTCCTCGATTTTAGCGCTTTTGCAGAGAATTAGCCTGGCTTAGTTGGCAAGCTAACCAAAAGTCCCCCTTTTAAAGCATTTCTTGTCCCTTGATTTGAGTGTTCAAATTTTACAAAAATAGATCTTTTTAAAAAGAACCAGCATCCCAGCTGGAGGGCGACTGTCAAACACACCCAAGCGAAACTTTTCAGCCCACGTTCCTTAGGATGCGCAAGAAGGAAGTTCATAGGAATTTTAATTTCGCTTTTCCTAATTTCGCCGAATCGATGCTCACGATTTCTCCAGATGTGCTTTCTTCCTGGCTGTTCCTCTGTTTCTTTTAACAAAAGAGATTCGCCAGGCTGCCTTTTAGCAAAAGTCACTTCTCCCCTCCAGTAGAGGCGGCAAAAATTTATCAGAAACAAGATATAAAAGTTGAAGAATGCGCATTTAAGAGGGTTCAAAGCAGCAAGGCCTCTCTGGAGAAATTAACAAACACGGCAGCGCTGAAGTAGAGGGATAAATTTTTGATTTTCAGCAGGATATTATTATTATTATTTTAATTCTCCAAAGAGAAGGAAATCAATTCACTCCTCATAATTTGTGCCTTAGGAAAGATTGGCAAGGAAAGCCGCCGAAGAGAAACGTAGCCCATCGCTGTCCAAGTCTGCAAAGGTCCCATAAGCCACGTCACTGCATGTAAGGGTACTTCCAGTCCCCCAACGGCTCGTGGGTCTCCTTGATCGCCTGGGGAGACGTCCACCGCAGGATGTAATGAGCGCTGCCCGGCTTGTCATTGGTTCCTACGTCCAAAAGAAGAAAGGAACGCATTTGCATCCTCTGCGACCAAACATTCCAAGCGGCTAGACCTCATTGTCCCGTGAAAAATCACAGGCCTGCTTCCAACACATCTTGCCGGGTCGTTACGTGGTTGCGAGAACCTGGTTGCTGGGCTTGTTTCGCAACTCACGCAAGATTTGGACGACAGGCCAAGAAGGTCGCAGCGTGCCACAAAGGCTAAATAAACCACAGCTGGGTGTAGTGGTTAATATGTGTTGTTTTGTCTGTACTTCAGGCTTGGGAGCCATCGGCAGGAATTGGGAGTCATCGCAGAGGTGATAAGGGTGATAATAACAACAGCGCCAACCAGAGTGGATCAGAAAGTGGTGCAAAATGTTCTCAGAACAGGCCAGGTGAGAAGTATTCCTCTCTCCCCACCCCCAATCTGATCCCCACGTACCTGAGGCGCGAGAGCCCCCAAACGGCTGCTGGGCCACCACTGCACCAGTGGACTTGTCATTGATGTAGAAATTCCCAGCCGCGTTTCTTAAGAGTTTGGTGGCTTCATCAATGACGGCCCTGAGAAAAAGGTGTTGCGAGGGAAAAAGAGTTCAGAACTTCCAGCAAGTGGGCATAAGGATTTTAGCCTTAAGTCCTAAGATATACTAAGGTGAAGGTAAAGGTTCCCCTCGCATATATGTGCTAGTTGTTCCCGACTCTAGGGGGCGGTGCTCATCTCCGTTTCAAAGCCGAAGAGCCAGCGCTGTCCGAAGACGTCTCCGTGGTCATGTGGCCGGCATGACTCAACGCCAAAGGCGCACGGAACGCTGTTCCCTTCCCACCAAAGGTGGTCCCTATTTTCCTACTTGCATTTTTTTACCTGCTTTCGAACTGCTAGGCTGACAGAAGCGGGGACGAGTCACCGGAGCTCACCCTCGTTACGCAGCACCAGGGATTCAAACCCCTGAACTGCCGACCTTTCGATCGACAAGCTCAGTGTCTGAGCCACCGAGCCACCACGTCCCTGATATACTACTCCTGATCAAAGGGGTTTCATGAGGGCTGGGCTATTGTGGCGATGACAAAATTGAGGATTGGTGGGGGAGGGGAGGTGTCCTCTGGGCCGCTGCAATTGAGCTGGGACAAGATTAAGAGTATTTGGGTCTGGGCCTACCTCCTTCTTAAACTGACCGTTATTTCCCAAGTCCCCAGGACAGTAACGTTCGATCTGAGTAGAGGGCGACCCCCAGGACATCCAACCGAAGACACCCCAGTTCTTACTTATCCTGGGCAAACACCGCTCCTGTGAGGCCGTACGGAGAAGTGCTGTCAATCAGGTGGAGAATATCTTTGTACTGTTTCTCCGGATAGACGTACACCGACAGAATTGGCCCAAAGATTTCCTGCCCGTGGGGAGGAGAAAAAAAAAAAAAAGAGAGAGAGAGAAAACAGATCGAAATTAAAGGCTTGTGCATCTGGGGAAACCACCGTCTACATTTCTGTAAAACTTTGGGGACATTTTCACTAGGAAAAATTAGCTTGTCTGAAGTGAGGGGCCGAGTATCGCTGTGGAGATGCCTGAACTATATTTCCCAGCGCATGTTCGGAGTCCTTAATTAAACGGGTGTTTTTTGCAACGATCAGAGATATTTTAAACTCTTGCAGAAAGGAAGACTTGGCCTCACAGGGAACAAGCAAAGGCTGTGGGAGGTATTTAGCATTTTCCCAGGGGAGGATCACTACTTGGTGCCCCGCTCCCCTTCACAAAGACTCGCCTCTTGCATGATGGGATCCTTGGGGTCTTTTGTCTCAACAATGCACGGCTGGATAAAATAGCCCACCGCATCGTCGCAGCCGCCTCCGGCCAGGATGTTCAATTTGGGTGAGGATTCGGCGTGTTTGAGCCATTTCTTGATGCGTGCGAACGCCTGAAAGACACAGCAGCAGAAACAGTACAAGTTACGCCCAGTGGTGGGATTCAGACGGTTCGCACCGGTTCACCTGAACCGGTTGTTAACTTTGCGTGCAGTTCAGCGAACCGGCTGAATCACCACGCCTCCCCTCGCAGCCATTCCTCGCCTCGCCCGGCCTTTCCTGAGGCCGTTTCGGCACCTTGGAGCTCCTCTAACTGCCCCACTGGGCACAGGCAAAACCCCAAGATAGCTCTGGTTACATCTGTGTAACAAAAAACGAAACGCCTAGCACAATAAGCAGGCGAACATCTCAGAACAAGAACACGTAAGGTAAGGAAAACATCTCAGGGTATCTTCCCTTTGACCATTAAACCTTGAAAGGAGTTTGTGAAATGATGACGAAGTATGTACTATCTCAATATTATTGAAACTACTGTCTAAGAGTGTTACCCTACACACGCACAGAGAGGCCAATTCGAGGTGCTTGTTTGCACGTGTAAATGTCAAAGCATAAACATTCTGCCTGCGGGAAAAATGAAAGCTGGTTTGGACACACAAGAAATAATGCAATCTGACCTTGCTATCAATCACGGCGGAGAAGAATGTTCCAAAATCTTCAGCTGGCTGTAGAGAAAGCCCGACAAAGAAAACATAAGGAATTTGGGAGAAACTTGAACGTGGCTCCAACGAGCACCCCGTTATCTAGAGAAATTAATCCAATTGCAGTCCACACGAGTTCAGACTGCAGAGGTTCCCCGTTGGTTCTGGAGATGGGAAGATCTCAAGATTTTCAGCCTGTAAAGCTCTCCGTTAACTAACAATTCTAGCAAGAGTTCCCCAAAATTTCAAAAGTCTCCCCGGTGGTTGTTAGAAAAAATAAAAAGGACCCGATAGCTTACTTTTTTTTCTCCTCCCTCCATCTCCATCCTTCCTTTCACGTTGTACCTTTATCTCTTAGACCAGGGGTGTCAAACTAAAGGGCCGTAGGCCACATCCAGCCCTGCGGGGACACCCTGGAAACAGGGAAGCACTGGCCCGCGGTGACTCTACACAGAGCAAAAACAGAGTTTGGGAGGGCCATGGCAGAGGGTTGCAGGAGGCTGTTGCAGCCGAAAACGGAGCTCGAGAGCCCATTTTGGCTGGCAGAGCGCTTGGGCTGCCACAGGAGCCCCCCCGACACAAGTGATGTCGAACTGGCCATGTGTTCTGTCTCCTTCCCCACTTCAGACCCACGAGCTGGCCTTCAGCCAGTGGATTCACGGCTCTTATCAGTCCTAGCAGAGAAATTGCAGCTGCCTGCCAAAGTTCAAACAAATGACTCACAGAGTAAGACTTTCAGCTCTTTTTGAAATGGATCAGCTAAACTTTGCTTCCCGTGGAACTGAGAGCAGCCCCAAAGCTCCTTATATATCCTGTGGGGTGGGGCTCCTGCCCCACCCTTCCCTTTGATGACGCCGCCTCTCTAATCTTCTCAAGTGCGGGTCAAGCCAAGCTTGATTATTATTATTATTATCAGCTGGGTCTGAAGGTGTAGCCTGGGGAAGGGAGGAATCAGGGGATGACGGCCTCATTACGTCCTCCGATTGGTCTGGTTCTGGCTCCTGGAATCGGTGCTCCTGAGGTAAGCCTTACTGGCCCTTCCCCCTCACTCTCGGAGTCACTTTCGGGCATGGGGCCAGGTTCGGGGGCTGGAGTCACAACACCATGCCCACCCTGAGGTCAAACACAACCCTGATGTGACCCAGAGGTGGGATTCAACCGATTCTGGTGAACCAGTAGCAGTGATCGTGGTAGGCCCCGCCCACCTGGCCAGACATAATGCTGTCCTATTTTGCCAAGTTTTCTAGGCCGGACGCATGCGAAGAAGGTGCGCGCATTCACATTTGCGAACTGGTAGGGGAGGTCAGTGAACCCCACCTCTGGATGTGACCCTCAATGAAATCGAATTTGACACCCCTGCTTTAGACTAAACACATATAAAAGACCATCCTTCTATAGACATGCCCTGAAAGTTAATTCTTAAGTCACCCCAACACAAGAGCTTCTGTTGAAATTAAATGTGAGCCTGGGGGGTGGGGGGAAAGGAAGCACCCCATTGAGAAACTACTTTCAGGGCACCAGGCAGCCGGTGGGTGAAGCATCCCAACAGCCAAGCCACAACTCACGTCTCCCACTTTGATCTTCTGATGCTCCTCCAGCAGCCCAGCTTTGATGCGAGGCCACAGTGAGTCTGGCACGTAGAGGCGGGAACAGGCCGAGCACTTCTGGCCGCCGTACTCAAAGGCCGAACGGACCGTCCCGCTCACCACGCTGGGCACATCAGCCGAGGCGTGGACAAAGTGGAAATTCTTCCCTCCGCATTCTGAGAAAGGGAGACAGTTGAGAGGAGTGATTTGAGGAGGGTCCACTTCGAGGCATCGCCCCTCCTTCACTGCCAAGTTGTTGCAACAACTATGAAGGAAACCCCCTGCCTGTGTGGAACTGCTGAAAGCAACTGTTGTGGTCCACCAGCAGTCTGCGGAGCGGGCAGTGGAGTTGGACAGTGCGGAGGCTGGGGAGGGCAATGGCCCAGTCCTGGAGTCAGGGGAAGGCTCGGACGAGGGCTCTGCATCGGAGGCAGAGATGAAGCCAGGGACATCTGGGAGTGATGCACAGACTCCGGAGCCTCCAGAGGCAGACAGCAGAGAGGCAGAGGAACAGGAGGAGCCTGTTCCTAGTGTACGCATGCAAAGAGCTGCCAGAAGGCAAGAGCAACTGAAGCAAAAAGGACGACTCAGGAGTAAGGCCAGGAGATGATGGGGCCACCTCCCATAAGGCTCAAAAGAGAAACAATGAGCCATTGGGTTCTTTGTAGGAAAGCAACGTTGTCAGCGTCTCTTGAACTTGGTGGGTTTTTTGCCAAAAAAAAAAAAGCCTTTGGCAGGTTGCCAAAGACACCAAAGGTTGGTGATAAGGCCCACAGACCGGTTATTAAGAATTTTGTTTTGGACGAAGCTGAGAATGAATTAACTCTCAGCTGTTTTAATAAAATAAGTTTGTTGAGGATTAAATTGTGTTTACTAATCACTACTTGGGCCTTGGTCACAACAGCAACTTGCAAAATATTCGGGGGGAGAGGGAAAAGTTCTTCCTCCATTACCACATTGGGAATTCTGGGAGAAATTCAACAGGCTGGGGGCATGGCTAGTTCCTGTGAGATTGGCGGTGGGGCAAATGCTTCCCCCACTATGCTGGCAGATGCCCGCACTTTAGAGAGATCGAGGGCTTTCTGCTTGTCAGCAACTTAGCATCTGGGATGCCGTAGGCATTTTGGTTTTAAAAGAGTTAGCTGGCAACATACGCAGGAGGCTGTCAGCGCAACGGATTAGAAAGCTACCCAAAGTTCTTTGGATTCACGATCAAGAGGAGCTCTTCGCACTACCTTCTGGGGGTAGGGAAGAAATAAAACCAAATACATTCCCAGTTCTTACCCCCAGCCAGCCGAGGGAAGGTGCGATACCGGTCGAGGTTTTCAGAGACCTGTTTCCAGAGACGTTTAAAAGTCCTAAAAAAAACATTTTTTAAAAAAAAAAAGACGAGAAAAGATCTGATTGTTCCCTTTTCTCCTCTCTTCTCCTGGTACTGTCAGCCAATGACAAGGTCTGGAGGCACGCAAGGGCAGGGTCTTTTCAAACTCACACCCTGTTGGGGTCCCACTCAGCCGCCCCCTCCCTCCACAGGCACGCCAAGGCCGACTGGGGTTAGTGTGAAGCATCTCTTGTTCTCTTAGCCCTCTCTGTCCCCCTATGCCACAACCGCTGAAACCCGAAACGTCTTTAAAAAAAAACAACACCCAGGAGACAAAATCCTTTGGAAGGAGAGGGCCAGCTATTTAGCATTTCTCAAAAAAAAAATGGTGTCTTGGGGTAGGGGGGGGAGCGAGAAGGGCCAACCTACCCCCCCCCCCTTCGATGTTTGCAATCTCTCTGAAAGACGGTGTGACTATTAAAACCGCCCGGGCACTATTGCGAAGAGAAAAAAGCCATGCTCGGCTGCTCCCCTTGCTCCTTAAGCGAGTTGGGGGAAGGCTCATAAATTAAAAGGCAGAGTGTGGAACTCCTGGGGTGAAGCGATTAGCATTTTTATTGTTTTGAAAAGCAAGACGTTGGTCACACTTGAAATCAAGAAAGGGAAGAGAAGAGGGGTGGGGGAAGAGAAGAGCAGAGAAAGCTGAACTATTTTCTTTCTGGATTGCAATCCCCGGGACCTGACAGGGCTTCTGAAACAGGGGACGGGCAGTGAAAGCATAATGACAAAAACAATCTGCATTGATAGACCTAGGAAGCTTTCTCAAAATATTTTATTTGTTCTGTTTAAGTCTTATCTCGATTGGACCTTTTTTGGGGGGGCGGGGGGGGGGAGAACGAAAAGGATTGAGAAGCGTTGGGGTTGAAGTCAAGAGTGCCCGGATCTCTCCTTTTTAACTCTTCACTTTTGACTTCAACCCCAACGCTTCTCAATCCTTTTCGTTCTCCCCCACCCCTCTTCTCTTCCCTTTCTTGATTTCGAGAAAGTCGGGAACGACTAGCACGTATGAGAATGCAGGCTTAGAAAATTACTTCTGCGCTAGTCGTTCCCGACTCTAGGGGGCGGTGCTCATCTCCGTTTCAAAGCCGAAGAGCCAGCGCTGTCCGAAGACGTCTCCGTGGTCATGTGGCCGGCGTGACTCAACGCCAAAGGTGCACGGAACGCTGTTCCCTTCCCACCAAAGGTGGTCCCTATTTTTCTACTTGCATTTTGTTTTACGTGCTTTTGAACTGCTAGGTTGGCAGAAGCTGGGACAAGTCACGGGAGCTCACCCCTGTTATGCGGCACCAGGGATTCGAACCGGTGAACCGCCAAACCTTTCTGACCAACAAGCTCAGGGCCTTAGCCACTGAACCACCGCGTCCCATTTTTTTTTAGCTCCCAGGCCGTGTTTTTAGCTGTTTGGAGTGATATGGGTGGAGGTTGGGAGCCGAAGATCCAAGCCACGTTGAAGGAGGGCTCAAGGGGCATTGTCCATAAAGACGCCAGCCGATCCAGCTTTCTGTTCCACTGAGAGGGGGGGTTAGGAAAGCTTCCAAGAGATGACAGGTTTTTAAAAAGGCCCAGTATTTGTAAGGGGGGAGGGGGAAGGTTAGAGAAGATACACAGGGCTTCCTTAAGAGTTGAATCGAGGAGGGAAAAGCTCAGAATCATCCTTCCCACCCTACCCTGGGCAACCCAGGCTTACGGGACGCTGCCGGTGAAATTGATGCCAGCCAAGTGCTCCGAGCCGGTCACGGTATCTCCGAATGTGGTGCCCTCTGCTGGGACAAACTGGATGACACCGGGAGGCAGCCCGGCTTCCAGGAGGATCTGGTAGACACCGTAACTAGACAGTATGGCCGAGTCGCTGGGTTTCCAAAGGACCACGTTGCCCTGGCGGAGGGGGCGGGGAAATAAAAAAAAAAAAGAGCCCTCTTCAGCTTCTTTGGGATACAGCCCCGAGAAGGATCTAGTCCTCAAGGGTGTGAAGGAATTTTTGGATCCTCAAAAACACATCAGCTGGTGAGGAAGCAGAAAATGTTCTGTGTCGGCGGGCACCCCAGAAGCAGGAACCGTTTTCAAAGGTTGCAACTGAAGGTGCAGAACAGGGGTGAAATGCTCCAGGTTCGGACCGCCGGATCCGGTAGGGATGGCGGCGGGTGGTTCGGAGAACCGGTAGCAAAAATCCCTGTCCCCCTCCATGCCCAGCTGAGCTGCATGATCATCAGAGTTTTTTTTTTTTTACTTTTAAAAGCATTTTTTCTTCGGCCAAAAAAAGGCTTTTAAAAGTAAAAAAAAAGCCTCTGATGATCGCACGGCTCAGCTGGGATCGTCAGAGGCTTTTAAAACCTCTTCAGCGAAAGAGGTTGTAAAAAAAATGCTTTTAGAAAGCTCCTCTGGCGATCCCAGCTGAGTTGCCTGATCGTCAGAGGCTTTTTTTTCTTTTAAAGGCCAAAAAAAATGCTTTTAAAAGAAAAGAAAAGCCTCTGACGATCAGGCAACTCAGCTGGGATCATCAGAGGAGCTTTTTAAAAGGATTTTTTAAAACCTCTTCAACCGAAAAGGTTGTAGAAAAAATGCTTTTAAAAGTAAAAAAAAAAAAAATTGGTCACTCCCACCCAGTCACATTACCCCACCATCACCAAGCCACGCCCACAGAACTGGTAGTAACAAATTTTACATTTCACCACTGTTGCAGAATGGATCCAATGGCGGAACTCACCATCATTGCTGGGGCTCCTGCTAGGTTCCCTCCGATGGCGGTGAAGTTGAAGGGGGAGATTGCAGCCACAAAGCCCTGCGAAAAGAGGGGAGGGAAGGGGGAAGGGTGACCCTCACATGGCTTCAGAAGGAAGGGGCAGGCATAAGAGACGCACCTCGCCTCGCAAGCCGCAACCTCTGACTCAGGGTCTGAGGGAACGTGACTTTCCCCCATTTCAAGATTCTAGTCCTCGTGCTGGAAAAGGTGCGTGGAAAGGAAAAAGTAGGAATAATTTCTAGTTTGCTGTCGGTTAAGGAATGTGCGGGGGGGAAGGTACCTCATGCTTGCTTTAACTTCCAGCTTCTCCTCTCACTATCAGGAGAAACAAAAATGATGTCTGCTATGTGAAGGATTCCTAAATAACCATGTTTACAATCTGTGTAGAAGCACAGTGGTGTTGTGGTCCGCCAGCAGCCTGCAGAGCTAGCAGTGGAGTCGGACAGTGAGGAGCTGGGGAGGACAATGGGTCAGTCCTGGTGTCAGGGGAAGGCCGGGACGACGGCTCTGCATCGGAGGCAGAGATGGGGCCAGGGCCATCGGGGAGTGATGCGCGGACTCTGGAGCCTCCAGAGGCGGAAAGCAGAGAGGCAGAGGAACAGGAGGAGCCTGTTCCTAGTGCACGCATGCGAAGAGCTGCCAGAAGGCAAGAGCAGTTGAAGCAAAAAGGACGACTCGGGAGTAAGGCCAGGAGATGACTGGCCCCTCCCATAAGGCTTAAAAGAACAGCAGAGGCTCTTGGCTTCTTTGTAGGAAAGCAACATTGCTACAATTGTTTCTTGACTCCTGTTTTTGAACTTTGTGGGGTTCTTGCCAAGAAAAGCCTTTGGCACGGTGCCAAAGAAGAAGAAAAAAGTTTGTGATAAGGTTGAAGGACTTTTTCTGGACTTCATTTGGACTAAGCTGAGAATAAAGTCATTCTCATCTGTTCTAATAAAATGTTTGTTTAAGGCTGATTGTGTCTGGTAATAACTACTTGGGCCTAGGTCACAATAGGTGGCTTGGGGGCTATTTAAAATGAGGAAGGGGGGGTGCAAATGCTTTAAACGCAGCCATGCAGGCAGGCGTTGTCTCTCCCTGCTCATTGGAAAGTCCCATGCTTAGGGGAAGGGGACTGGACAGCCCTCAGCAGCTTAGTGGAGAAGGGCAGACAGATAGACAGACACTGCTAATTCTCTGAAGCTGTCTGCACAGTCCCCCTACCGGGTGAAGGCAAAAGACGGAGCTCCGTTTGCGCCAGGTCCTGCAAAATCAGGATTGAATGTTGACCCTACCTCTAGCCCCCGATACACCAGGCTGTTGGTGCTGGGCGGGGCGCTGATAGGCTGCTCCTCCTCCAACTCCAGGGCGTATTTAGCGTTGAAGCGGAAGAAGTCCACCAGCTCTGCGGCCGCGTCGATTTCTGCTTGGATGACCGTTTTAGCCTGGAGATAAAGAGAGAAAGAAGCGAGTCAGGGCAAAACTGTAGAAGTGTGGGTTTTTTTGGGGGGGGGGGAGCAGAGATAACTTTGGACAAAGCTAGCAACACCCCGGGGTTAGCAACGGTTGCTAAGTCAAATCCCACCCAAAGGAGCGTCTAATACAACCGCCGCGTATTTCTTAATTTCATCCGGGCCCCCTTCCATGTGCTGGTTTCCTTCCCTCAGCAGGGCTGGGAACCCCGGATGTGATCCGAGCCAGCCACGCACTCACTTACCTGTCCGACCATGGTCTTGGCTAAGATCTCTGCCCTTCTGGGCCCGCTCAGGATGTCGGCCGCTTTGAAGAAGACCTCCGCGCGATCTTGGATGGGCCTGAGATCCCATTCCTTCCGGGCACCCAAAGCAGAGATAATGGCCTTATTCAACAAGTCCTAGATGGGCAAGAAAATTAAGGCGATTCGTTTCCGCAAAACACCATTGAGGTCCTTCCCTCCAAGCCTTCCGCCATATTTGTCGACTGACTGCAGGGGGGAGGGGTGCGAATGATAAGAAGTTTGTGGAATAAAACACAGGATAGAAGACTCACAGACGCACACTTTTACAAGTTGTTGGTTGTTGTTGTTTTTTAAATGCTGCAACCACTATGGAAATTGCAGGACTCACTGCCACATGATGGCCAGTATCTTGGTTTGGCTTTAAAAAACAGGTTAATCCTTAATGACTCCATCGGGGGCTCAACATTTCCTGTCTTATTTCAAATAAAACCCAATTATTCACAAAGGGTGGCCAGAAGTGACTAAAAATTTCTGTAATCGGGTTTGAGTTTGTTGGGTTTTTTTGTATAACCCGGCCTTCACCGGAACGCCTTTATCTATAGGCTGTGTTGTGGGCATCACTCCCAATTGCTGGCACGGAAGAGTAATTTGGTCAAGAAACTTCCCAAAGGAGCAGTGGTGGGATTTAGCCGGTTCGGGAGAACCGAGTGTTAAATTGCTGGCTGGCTCCGCCCCTTCTTGCCCCGACCCCTTCCAGAAGTCCCTACGCGCCCCATTTTGGCTCTCAGGTAAGTGCAGGGAGGCCTCCCAGGTCCAAAACAGGGTGTGGGGTAGCACGACCCCCCCACCACGGCCCGTTTTTGCTCCCAGGAGGCTGCAGGGAGGCCGAGTGCTACCTGTCACACGCCCCTAGCCACGTTCACCCAGCCGGTCATTCGGGCAGAGAACTGGTTGTTAAATTATTTGAATCCCACCCCTACAATTTGCTGCCTCCGTGAGGCATCGATGCCTGGATTCCGGGACAGAACAGTGAGTCGCTCAGACAAACAACGGACACCCTCCTTTGTAGACGGCTCTCGGGAGCTTACAAGATTATTATAAAATGTGCTTACCAGCACAGCCTCAATCTGAAACGATTCCTACCTGTGAAAATTCCACACACACACACCCCAAAAAAAGTCATACGGCAGGAAGCTTTGCTCACCTTATCAGCGTAACAGTATTTGGCCACTCGGTGTAAATGTTTAAAGGGCTGGAGGAAAAAAAAAAAAGAGGAAGGAAGAAAAACGTTGAGAATTTTGACCGGCAATCCTTTTTGAGTAGAATCGAAAACCGCCTGCGCTCGTTTTTTTTAAACAGAAATGCATCTGATTATTTTAAAGTAAGCTTTCCAACCGTGATAGATTCTCCAAAAGAAATACAGCGAGTAAAATACTTATAACCGGTACTGATCGTTATCGGCAGATTTTTTAGGCCTTTGGTCAAACCTTGATGAGTCATGCTCTTTTTACAAGTAAAACTAGAGTCTGCTGTTTTGGGAAAAGACAAAATTTGGGGGGGAATATTGTCGCAGCTTGTTCTAGCTCCCAAATACAACAAGCCCTTTGTAGTTAACGAAACGTTCCCTTTGTAAGGAGCGCCAGTTGCCGCTCTCTCACAGCAGGCTACGAATTGGCCCAACACCACCAGGAGTCTCTCTCTCTCTCTTCCCACACTTGCAAAAGAAGTCCTGGAAGGTGCGCTCGCTTTCTTCCCGCAAGAGATACACACACACACACACACACACACACAATCAGAAGGCGCTGTAGATTCCAAGAAGAATTCTGGTAATTTTCAGACAGGATTTAGAAGTGGAGGCTATCAGTGGCGGACTGGCAGGGAGATGAATAGTTGTCTGCCACACCTATTCATCTCCACGCCCTGCCTTTGATCCCCAGAGCTAGGGTGGGGCTTCACTAGCAGCGGTGGCTCTTCCGTCCCGAGGACCAGCCCATTGATTTCCATTGCTCTCCTCTCCTCTGCCTTCTGTGCATCTGTGTGTCAGGCACTGCTCTTAGCTGTTCCTTCTCTTCCTCATCAGCCACCTCCAGACCTGGGGGCTGTTGACTCTTCATCTGAGGGTTGATGGACAGCCCAGGCTCCGTCTCTCTCTCTCTCTCTCTCTTTCTCTCTCTCTCTGACAGCTCCATTCCCTCTTCCCCCTCAGATGGCCTTGATGCTGTCCCTGACTCCTACGCTTTGGCTGTCGAAGGGGCTGGTGGCCGACAGGCCACAACACACAGCAGTTAGGTCAGAGTACCAAATGAAGCAGTCCCTTACTGGTGGAACTCACCGACACTTGATATCTCACGTCAGCTGTCCACACTTTCTCGCCCCCAACGACACACGGGATCTCTTCGGTCTTGTCCTTCAAGTCATTTAAAGCCTATAGAAGGAAGGAACGACTTTGTAAACAGGTGAGCTGTCGCCTCATTTGTTCTGCTCCCCAGATCACAACGAATTCTCTCTCTGATCCTTGCGCTGCTCACATTTTGCCTATTCTGGAGACCTCCTCGTGCCCCCTTCTCTTCATTCCTCAGATGGGATACAGGTAGTCCTCAATTTACGACAGTTCATTTAGTGACCGTTCAAAGCTCTTCACTAATGCTGGGAACGATTGAGGGCAAAAGAAGGGACAGAGAACAAGGTGGCTGGATGGAGTCACCGAAGCAGTCGGCGTGAGCTTAAATGGACTCCAGAGGATGGTAGAGGACAGGAAGGCCTGGAGGAATGTTGTCCAAGGGGTCACAATGAGTCGGACATGACTTCGCAACTAATAACAACAACAAAGCTACAACGGCATTGAAAAATGTGACGTATGCCCATTTTTCAAAGTTCCAATTGCAGCATCCTCAGGGTCATGTGATCAAAATTCAGGCGCTTGGCAACTGTCATCCATATTTACGACGGTCGCAGTGTCCCGGGGTGATCCCCTTTTGTGACCTTCCGACAAGCAAAGTCAGTAAGGAAGCCAGATTCCCGTAACAACTGTGTTACTAACTTATCAAATTGCAGGGATTCACTGAACACCTGTGGCAAGGAAGGTCGTAAAAAATGGGGAACAAAACTCACTTCGCAACAGAAATTTCGGGCTCAATTGTGATCGTAAGTCGAGGACTACCCGCATTTGCGTTGCTGTTCTCCACAACCAAAAGCTTCCTGTCCTTCCAACCTTCCTGGCAATCTTTTGCACCCGAAAAGAGGGCATCTTTCTTTCTCGCTTCAAATCTCACCCCCCAAAATCTTATTTTCTCCAAACTTTCAATCTCAGAATCTTTATCTGCCCATTACCAGCAAGGCAGAGCCACTAAAACTGCAGCCACGCATGCAGCCCTGGCCTTTTTGTGATCAGTGCCAATCAAAGTGCAGTTTTGCTTCTATACCTGAGCAAGCAGACCCTGCAATGAAAAGGCGGCAACAAGAGCTTGGAAATCAAGCAGTCTCGGGTTCCATGCATGTCGCTGACTGGATGTTCTAGCTCAGGGGCGTCAAACTCAAGGCCCGCAGGCCACATCTGCAGCCCTTGGGGTGCTTAGATCCGGCCCGCCCTAGAAACAGTGAAGGACTGGCCTGCGGTACCTCTGCCTGTGAAAATGGCAGAGGGTTGCAGGAAGCTATTGAAGCCAGAACCGGAGCCTGTTTTCACTGGCAGAGCGCTCAGGCCGCCATAGGTGCCCCAACATGAGTGACGTCTTGCTGGCCACGCCTCCCAGGTCAAACACAACCCTGATGCAGGTTTGACACACCTGCTCTGGCTCCTATGCCACAATGAGGACTCCACTCTTTGTCTTTGTTACCTGCTGGAGGGCGGCTCGCTCGGGGCTCCCAGGTTTGAAGGCCAAAACGGGTTCATTGACCACCTTGACCGAGGCACGGTGCTGCCACCGCAGGCTGAGGGATGGGGAAAGCAAAAAAAAACAAAAAAACCAGATTATTTCGCTTTATGTTACAAGAAATCCCTGAGAAATCTGCTGGCCTGCTGTGCTTTGTTTCTTCAGTTCCAAAGAGGGACTGCGCTGCGAAAAGAGGAAGGCGAACGAATGGGGAAAGCCACGTATATGGCTTTGAAATTCTAGGAGAAAGAGGGAAGGAAGAAATGCAGGCGAACAAGTACATCAATAAACACCCGAGTAAGCATTAAACCAGGACTAAAAAAAAAGGAGAGGGGAGTTTAAAACTTGAACCTTGCATTGTTTGTTTTAGGGAGGGCAAAATGCTGCTTTTTTCTGTTACGTATTTTGCAACAGTTTTTTTTTTAACATTACAGGCATAGGAATAAAATATAGAATCCCTCACAGGCATTGCAGGTATGTAGTAGTATATGTTTCCTCCTGTTACCTTTTGAGAGGCTTCACTGCTTTCCTAAGCTATAAATAACCACACCTACTATCTATTTCTTGCCCCAATGACTGCTCAATTCCTCTTCCCTCCCCATTTTCTTTTCCTTGCGTGTCATGCTTCTGACACTGTCAATCCAAAGACAGGGGCCTGTTACTGGTATTTACAGGCTGTGCCAGCCATTTATTTTCCGTCTGAAATGGAGTTTAAATGTTGTCAATAAAACGAGGTTAACCAAAGTTTAATATGTGGTTTCTGCCCTCGGGGGCTTAAGATTGCACAAAACAGTCATTTACTGAAAATCCTTTTGGTAAGTTTGATGTGAACCAGTCAGTTTCCCCAATCCGAGTCTAATGATCACTCAAAGTGAGTGTGTTGTTTTTTTTTAAAATGCAGAGACAGGGGCCTCTGGTGGCTCAGACTGCTAAGACAGTCTGTTATTAACACAGCTGCTTGCAATTACTGCAGGTTCAAGTCCCACCAGGCCCAAGGTTGACTCAGCCTTCCATCCTTTATAAGGTAGGTAAAATGAGGACCCAGATTGTTGGGGGCAATAAGTTGACTTTGTATATAATATACAAATGGATGAAGACTATTGATTAACACATGTAAGCCGCCCTGAGTCTTCGGAGAAGGGCGGGATAAAAATGCAAATAAAAAACAACAACTATGAACCATGGAGTGTGTTTTTACTCCAAAAGACCACTTTTCTGAGAAGGCCCTGTTCTTTTAAAACCTTTTCCCCCCCTTTTTAATCTCTTTCTTACTTTCCACATTCCAAGCAGGAATTTGTGATCAGCAAAATGCATGCTTGAGGAGCTGGACTTTTGTATCTCGGGCGCAAAGTTTGATCTTCTCTACCTCAGCAAGGCATAACCTTGATTTTGAGGGTCCAGGGCACGAGTTTTGAAAGCAAAAGGTCTGAGCAAAGAAAAGGACAGCTGTTTAAGTTCCCTCGCTTGGCTTTATCTCAACTAATGCTGATAAGACCAAAGCCCTACTAATTCTGATAAAAGACCAGAAAGGAAAGTAGGTGTAGATAAACAGAGCACAGCTCAAGAGGTAAACCTGAAAATGGGGGAAGAGGAGATTGAACCTTCTGGGCTCCAAATTTAACGCTTTCAATTTGATTGGGGTTTTCCTTAACCAAATCACTTAGGAATTGGCAGGTAGTTCCTCGACTTACGATCACAATTGGGATCAGAATTTCCATCGCTAAGCGAGGTGGTGGTGAAGGGAGCCATGCCCGATTTATCTTTTTTTTTTTCCCCACGGTTGTTAAGGGAATTACTGCAGTTGTTAAGGGAATCATGCGGTCGTTAAAAAGAATGCGTTGCTTGAAACTGATTGGGATCAGTTGACAAGGGCCCTAATTTCGATCACGTGACCCTGGGGTGGTCATTAAGCGCAAAAATTGGTCATTATGTCACTTTTTCTTTTTAGAGACGTGGTAACTTCGGTCACTAAACAAATGGCCGTAAGTGGAGGACTACCTGCATAAATTGTCGCAGCTGTTGTAGCAGTTTTAGCCGGCTTCTGCACATTACCGCTTTCCTGAGGTCTTTTTAAGTCGCAATTTTTCCTGCGCTACAAGCAGCCCTAAAAAGGCCCAAGACGGACAGCAAATTTAAATTTCAAATTTGCTTCATTTAAAATTTTTAAATTGAAATTACGCTGCAGCTGGAAACCGGAAGGCCAGGTTGATCTTCCAGCCCTGTCAGATCTATTTCGACTCACCAAGCAAAAAGGCAGAGAGAGAGAGAGAGAGAGAGCGAGGAAAATTTCCACTAGCCTACAATAGAGCAAGAATATTTCATTACCATGACTAACCTGTCCTTTTTTTAAAGCCCCAGGCTGGAAGCAAAAATTTAAAAAAAAGGAAAAGGAAAAAGGGTTCGTGTTTTCGCCCCCAAAGGAGCTGAACTTGACACTGAGGGGAAAGTTTTCTGGGGAACCCAAGTAAAAGAGTTTTATCCCCCCCCCCAATATGTCTATACATAGGTAGTCCTCAATTTGACAATAGTTCATTTAGGGTCCATCTGAAGATAGAACGTCGCTGAAAAAAGTGACTTAGGACCGCGTTTCACACTTACGACCGTTGCCGCCTCCCCGTGGTCACGTGATCATAGTTCAGACGCTTGGCAACGGACTCCTATTTAGGACGGTTGCAACGCCCCCCGGGGTAGGGGCACGTGATCCTCTTTTGCGACCTTTTGACAAGCAAAGTCAACGGGGAATCTGGATTCGCTTCACAACCGTTTTACCAACTGAAACTGCCGCGATTCGCTTAACGAATGCGGCGCGAAAGGTCGTAAAATGGGAGTAAAACTCACTTCGCAACTGCCTCGCTTAGCAATGGGAATGCAGCAGGGCTCAATTGCGGTCGGAAGTCGAGGACTAGCTGTATAGCGTGTGTGGGCATGTACAGACGTGCATATTTGTGTTGAATTTATATTCTATTTATAGGGCAGATGTTGTAATGGCTGAAGCCCTAAAGATTGCTAATGGCTGATGCAGAAGGGACACCTGCCAGATTCCCTTAGGCTTAGGTGGAAGATAAGGCAAACTGCAAATAAAGGAAGGGTGAAAGGAAGAAAATGCAAATTATTATTATTATTTATCTCTTTTATTCATTAAACATGAAACACAGTCAACTGTACATTTAAAAATGCGTCACAAATACCATTGACCGGTGTTAATGGTTGATACGCATTGCTGCCAGCATCCTAGGTATCAACCAAGTACCTTAAGATGTACAATATTCCAGGTTTTGCGCATCATCATCATCATTATTATTATTCTTTTGTTCATTATACATGAAACTCAGCCATAATAATAATTTGATTATTATTATTATTGTCTTTATTACCCATTTCTATTAACATCACTGTTAATAGTTTTATTGTTACTGCTGTTATTATAGTCATAATAAAAATTATTAGATTATTATTATAATTTTCTTTATTACTATTTCTATTAGCGTCACTGATATTATTACTGTTGTTATTACAGTCAATAGTATTATACTGGTTATTGCTATTATTATGGTCTTTATTACTATTTCTATAAACATCAGTTATTATTACTGTTGTTATTATAGTCATTATTATTAGATTATTGATTATTACTATTATCATTGTCTTTATTACTATTTCTATTAGAATAGAATAGGAATAGAATAGAATAGAATAGAATAAAAAATGCTATTAGCATCAGTTATTATTATTACTGTTATTATAGTCATTATTATTAGATGATTATTACTATTATTATTGTCTTTATTACTATTTCTATAAACATCACTGTTATTATTACTGTTGTTATTATAGTCATTATTATTAGATTATTGATTATTACTATTATCATTGTCTTTATTACTATTTCTATTAGAATAGAATAGAATAGAATAAAAAATGATATTAACATCAGTTATTATTATTACTGTTATTATAGTCATTATTATTAGATGATTATTACTATTATTATTGTCTTTATTACTATTTCTATTAACATCACTGTTGTTATTATTACTGTTATTATAGTTATCATTATTAGATGATTATTACTATTATTATTGTCTTTATTACTATTTCTATAAACATCAGTTATTATTACTGTTGTTATTATAGTCATTATTATTAGATTATTGATTACTATTATCATTGTCTTTATTACTATTTCTATTAGAATAGAATAGAATAGAATAGAACAGAATAGAATAGAATTAAAAATGCTATTAACATCAGTTATTTTTATTACTGTTATTATAGTCATTATTATTATTAGATGATTATTACTATTATTATTGTCTTTATTACTATTTCTATTAACATCACTGTTGTTATTATTATTACTGTTATTATAGTTATTATTCTTATTGTATTATTATTACTATTGTTGTTGCCTGTTTCTATTAACATCACCGTTATTATTTTTATCATTCCTGTTGTTATTATTTTTAAAGTCAATAATATTAATACAGCAATGACAGCGAACAGGGCACAATAAGAATAATATGAGAATAATCCCAATAGCACCAGCATCAAATGCTACCATGTGGAGACTTCCATACGGGGCGGGGGAATTATTTCCGCAATTAATATGAATTATTTTCCAAAATAAGGGGTGGGGTGGGGAAATTGTGGGGGAGGGCGGGGAGCCCATCATCCCCTGAGGCGCCTTGTTGGGGGCGCTCCCTCCCCTCCCCAAGAGAACCAGTGACGTCATTGCCCCCCACAGGAGGGACACCCCCCATCTTCCCCTCCCAAGAAGCGCCTGACACACACACCCCATCCTCCCCGGCGTAGAAGCGCCCCAGGGGTCCGGCTGCGGAGGATGGGAGTGGGAGTCCCCAGTGAGGGGACGAGGCCCCCCTCCCAAAGAGAGAGAGAGAGAGAGGGAGGGAGACTCACCTCAGCCCGCGGAGGGAGCCCGGCCGGCGGAGCAGAGGCAGCCGCAGCGCCATCCTACGATCCCCGCCCGATCCTGAGGGAAGAGCTGGAAGGCGGCGATGCCGGGCTGCGCGTGCCGCCGATCGGGCCGAACCATTCCTCGGGCGAGAAAAAAAAAGGGGGGGGTAACTTTTTATTTTTTGCCTCGGTCGCTCCTTCCGCGGGAAAGGGCCATCATTATATATGATATGATACGCAGAGGTATATTTTTTTGTAAACTTTCGGAAGCGGCTTCTCAGGGACAGGGGCGGGCAAGGGAAAAACACGCACGCCTCCCTTTCTTCCCCCCCCCCGTCTCGGGCGCCGCGAATGGACGCGTCCCTCGCGTTCCAGGGAAAGGGGCGGGAAAGCAAGGCAGCCAATCCGAAGGCGCCCTCGCGGGAGCACCAATCAGAAGCCGCGCCGGCGTTTCTCCTCCCCCTCCCTCCCTTCGAAAAGTTGCGCAATTGACCGGGGCAGACGACGGGGGGGGGGGAGGAAAGAGGAGAGGCGTGGGACTACAACTCCCATCTTTTTTTTTTTTTTTTGCAAGAACAAGAACTCCCATCACTCTTAACGGGGGGAAGCCGTGCCCTGTGGACATTACCACCCCCCCCAAGGAGGCGGGCGAGTGCAACTTGGAAGGAGAGGCGACTGATGGCCCATTCATACCAGCCTACCTCGCAGGGGGGGGGGGTGCGGGTAGCAAGCGGGCAGTCGTCGGTATCGTCTGCCCCCCACCCACCAGAACACCGGTGTTGGGCATTGACTCGAAGCCCAACTATAGGCTGGCCTAAAACCCAGCTGGTTGCCCAAGTTTTTTGCCCGCTTGACCCAGGGTGTCCTACCCTACAAGGAAGTTGTGTCGTCTGCGCTGATTTGCGGTGGGAGCGGGGAAATAGGAAGAGCTGGTGGCACTAGGTGCAAAACGAGGCTGCCCCTGGCGACCAGTGACACTGGGCTCCAAGGAGCAGAGGCCTGATGATCGCCCAGGGAGGGAGGAGGGTTTGCACCGGGGAGGGGGTTGGATTAGATGACCTCCAAGGTCCCTTCCAACTCTGTTACTGTTTGTTTGTTTAGCCTCACTAGGTGGGCTCAGTGACTAAGATACCGAGCTCGTCGATCGGAACAGTCGGCCGTTCTGGCGGTTCGAATCCCTATCACGGGTCTCCTGCGTGAGCAGGGGTGGTTGGACTAGATGACCTCCAAGGTCCCTTCCAACTCTTGTTACGGAAAGAAAAGAGGTCCACACGAAACTTTAGTAACCAGAAATTTTGGCATTTATTGTCAGGGGGTTTCTTCCTCCGAAACAAAACAAAACAAAACCCAAAAACAACCGCCGTAAACCCCGTTTTCCCAGCCCCATCCAAAAGCTTCGAGAACATTCCTGATTCGCAGAGAAAACCCGTTTGGTACATTGTTCATATGAAACGGAAGAGAACCCGGGAGGGGGCGGAGGAAGGAAACCGGAGAGAAACCCCACCACCCTTCTTAATGGAGAATAGGGTGGGGGGAGAGAGAAAGAAGGTTAAAGGAGGATCTGAACTCAGAAGTCCTTTCTTCCAGAGGGCAATGGGAAGGGGGAACGACTACCCCAATGTGGAACCGGGAGTGAGTGTGTCACACATTTGTGGGTGAGAAAAGGAGGCGGACAGGTCGGCTCAATGTGTTGGGTGGGGGGTTTGGCACGGGGGGGGGAGAGGGACTGCGGAAACCATCCCCTAAAAGTCACAATTTCTCCAATTTTAAGGTGGGAGGGAAAGAGGGGGGGGGAAACAACAACCCACACACCACTTTGGAGCAAGCTTAACAACAAATGGTTCTTTCCTGGCAAGTGCACAAATACATGACCTCTGGTTACACCCCCCCCACCTCCCGCAAAACAGGCCAATATACAGAATATAAAGCACAATATGTACAACCACCGTAAACATTTCCGTTCCGAAGAGTTTGGCTTTTTTTTTTTTAAAGAATATCGAAAACGACTCGGGCGACCTCGAGAAAGTGGAATAAGGTTTGCGGGGTGACAAAACTATTGCTCTTGAATCGTCCTTCTCTTCCTCCTCCACCCCCCCCCCCACCCCACTACCTTCATTCCTTCGCACGCACCCCCCAAAACAAACGTGGACGCTAACCACGTCGCTTTGCACGAGATTGCGGCGGTGGGGAAGAAAATCCCGGCCCGCCGCCGTTTTAAAATGATAAAAACACCAGTTTTTGGTCTCAAGCAGCTCTGCAGAACATTTCGACTTATTCCAGCCTAAAGTAGATTCCGCAAACTACACCCGTCCACTACGCAACTTCCAAGGGGTGACAAGGCCGAATTGGCTTTTGAGTCATTTTCCCCTGGACCGCTGGACTTTTTTTGGGGGGTAGGGGCGTCCCGGATCCAGGCGGAAAGGACGGAGTCTCCGCTTCCCAAATCATTTCCCTTGCGTGCTGTGCAATGACAAAGGTGTGCGATACGGATTTTAAGGAACAGGTCAGTGACGGCGAACCGAGTGCGCGCCCTGGAGCGCCGGAAACCCGGACACCAGCTGGCTGGCGTGCACATGTTTTTGGCCATTTTTGGGGGCCGTTTTTCAGACCAAAAATGGCCTGAAAACGGCCAGTTTTTTTGGCTGTTTTCAGGCGCTCAGATGCCCGTGAAGACCAGCATGTGCACTGAAAACCAGAAGAGCAGCTAGCGACGGCGCAGGTGCCCACAGTGAGGGCTCTGCACGCGTGCCATAGGTTCACCATCACGGGAATAGGTGATCTGAACTCGGGGAATGTGACAGGGAGGACTCGGGAAGCTTAAAAATTCAGAAACGGGACTTGCGTCCTCATCATGGCTTGAGCTGCAATTAAATTATACAATCCTGGAAACGAGATACGGTTTCTTTGGACATTTTATTCTTCTTCTTTTTTTCTTCATCCCCCCCCCCCCGTCCTTTTAAACAACATGCATTCAACAAGTCGGCAAAGGCTTCGCCCCAAATTTTGTACAAACAAACCCAGTTTGCTTAGGAATTGGGACAGACCGCCATCATCGCCCTGGCTAACAAGCAAAGGAAAATTGTTAGCTTCCTCCCCACCCCCTCCTCCCCTCTTCCCCCCACCTGCCTTTAAAAACCCACGAGAGAGATTGGTTAAAGTCTTTAAAAAGTGTCGCTCGGACACGGCCTTATGAATACTAAAAGAAAGTATTTACAGCCTTACGGAAAGGGGAGGGAGGGGAGAGAGAAAAGAAGGAAGGAAGGAATTGAAAGTATGCCCTGCAGCCCCACCAATATTATTTTTTTTCCCCTTTTCCAAAATGACCGCAGAGACCCTTAACGCACTCCCTGCCTGCCCACTGTGTCAGCACCGTCAACGCCAACGCATCCCGAGTGTAACCACGGTGGACATTAACTGACCACAATTACGTCTGGCACAATTAAAGTCTTCCCCCCAGTTTCCAAGCGGTGACAGCAAAACAAAACAAAAACCCCTCAATTACAGCCTGCGTATAATATTGGTGAGCGCTGCCTTTACCGTTACCATCCCAACTCTATTCTTAGGCAATTTTTCTCTTGGACACCTACAAACAAAAAACGCCACAACCCTGTGACAAGTACCCAGGCCAATTAAAAAGAGCCAAGACGGAAGCTGGACAATCCAATCTCCACCCCGTGCGGAGAAAAGAGGGGGTGAGGAATGGATTGTGCAGCCGCCGTCTTCACTTTTTTTTGGGGGGGGGACACCCTCCGTCCGTGGATGGTGATGCAGGGGCCACCTTGTTCCAGCTAGAATGAACGGCCCTTGCATCCCCTACACCAAAGAACGGTCCCTTCCTCACCTAGGTACCGCCGCCCTCCGCAACCCAACGAGGGCCGTACCCACCTCCTCCAACCCCTTATTCACATGATTAAAAGCTTACATACAAACCAGGCTTGTGCGTTCAGAAGTAAAACAATAACGGGCACAATTGAGCAACAAGGAAACGGAGGGAGGGGGAATTCGCAAGCGGTCAGATGGTTTTTTTTTTGCCTGGACGGAAGAGCGAATTCTCCTCCACTGGGCAGCTAAACAACTGTGAAATCCGACAGATGTCCGAGGGCAAAAGCCGAGGCGTCTGGCTGGGAGAGGCGTAGTAGGGCAATTCATGTCTTTCTCGGCAAAGCCGCCCATTAAAGCAAGCCCAAGTTACACGCGTACACACACACACACACCCCGACTCGGTGACCTCAAGGCAGGCTTTTTACGAAAAGTACCAAGTTACAGTATCGACCCTTGCAAAATAAATTTTTTTAAAAAAAATAAATTTAAAAATAGTAATAGCGATGGTGGTGGGAGGTTGGTTTTTAAGGAAGGAAAAGGATGCAATTTTGGCTACGGAGAGCGGGAATAGCAAAGGGTTTAAAAAGCACTTTGGAAGAAGAATCAATGCCCCCCTACCCCCAAAAATGTTCAAGAAACAAGGGGTGTTTGTGAAGGGGGGGGGAGTGCCCTTAAGCAGCCCATCACTAAAGGGTGTCTCTATCTGTCTCTCTCTCTCCCCCCCCCGCCCCGCAAGACAGAAACCACTCCCCTCCCTCTTGGACAGGTATCAGCACAGTATACGAGGAGTGGGCTCAGCTGGAGGAGGGCTGCCAGCTGGCATTGGGTGTGGATGGGGGTCTCCCCAACTGACCCTCCTCCCGCCGCCATTCACACCAAAAGCCAGCCGCCCACAGAAGCCAAGCAATTGATTGGCCAGCAGGGTGTCCGATATACACAGTGTATCCGACATCAAACTGCAGCAAGGGATAGTGAAAGAAAAGGAGGGGGGGAAGGGAGGGGGGCGTTGCTTCCCTTTCCAGTTGCATATTTGTGTGATGCGCCCAACTCTCCTAAATGACACATACACACACCGCTCCCCTCCCCAGAGAATACTTAGCGTCAATGGAACGGAAACACACGAGGTCATCTTGGGTGCCAGATCAGGTCCTGATTTGGGGAGGGGAGCCTCCCCAGCCTGCAGGCACCCACCCATGGCTTCCCTCCTCGTCTCTTGAAGCCTCCCCAGCCCGGGAACACACGCCCGGCACTCGGGGAAGCAGCAGGGAAAAAAACAACAAAAAAAAGACACAGCCCTCCAGCCATGCCGAGGCGGCAGACGGACCTTCACAGAGCAAAACCGGGCAAGACCGGGTCTGGGGTGCCAAACCGCCGGGCGCTCGGGAGAGGAACCTGAGCCCAGCGGAGGCCCAAACGTGCCACGGAAATAAGGCAAGCAAAGCACTTTGCTTTTTTTTTTTTCGTTTTGTTTTTTTGCATAGTAGTTAAAAACTGCGACCTTCTCGCCCTGCGGTCCTTCTGGCCTTAACCCTCCCAGGCTCTCTGGGTTGGCCACCCTGGGCAGCAAAAGAAGGACGTGGGGCCTGGAGCCCCCGAAATTCCCACCCACCCACACGCCAGAGGCGCCTGTTCCTTCCCCCCCAGGAGCTTGCCTTCCGTCCGAAGCAGGTGGACGTGGCCTAGGAGCTCGGTTGGGCCCACAGCCTGGGGCGAAGGCACAGGTAGAACTGCAGTTTTTTTTTGTTTGTTTGTTTGTTTTGTCACATTTGTCGTTGACGGAACAGTACAAAAGTTTTTTTACAGCACCAATCCTGAGATGACGCGGGAGGTTCCCGAGCCTCCGGGAATGCCGGCCGAGGACGCGGAAGTCCTGGATCACCCATGCTGCAAGGTTTCAACTTTTGTCCAGTTTTTGTTTTTTTAAAAAGTTTTCTGTTCTCCCCGTCCCGCCAAACCGCCTTCCCCCCACCCCCACCCCCAACAACAACCCCTGCGCCGCTCCGGGTGTTCATCAGCTGACCATGGGCTCTACGTCTGCTTCTCTGTCGAAGTCGTCTTGAATCTCGTCCGTGTTTCCCGAGTCGCTGCTGGCGAGCGAGTTGGGCGACGGGGAATTTCTGGAACGAGGGAGGAAAGGCAAAAGGCAGGATCGGATCTGAACCTCGACTCGCGCCCCCCCCCCCAAAAAAAAGCAGGTGGAGGACACTTGACAAAGTCTCTTCCTGCTGCCTCCCACACCCATGCAGGGGGTGGGGGTGGGGGTTCTTGGTGAAAGCAGGGTGGTGCCCCCCTCCTTTTACCCTACCTTTCCGCGGAGCCTTTGATTAGCCGCCGACAGGTCTCCATCTGGACGTCCAGGCCCCGTTTCATGCTGCACATCTCCATGTACTCATGAAGGTGGCGGTTCATGTCGCTTTTGGCGGTGGCCAGTTCCAGCTGGGGAAGGGAGGGTGGGGCAGAAGGATATGGGGTTAAGCCTTGACCCCCTGCCCCTCCCTAGTGGGCTTGGGCTGTGGACAAGGAGCGGCCCTTTGGAAGGCAGGTCACTATCCTTCGTCTCTTTCGCCCGTTTGCGTGTCTCTAAGGAGTATGACACCACACACCATTTTGAGAGACACTCCTTGGTTCCATTCCCACCCTGCAGCAGAGAAGGCTCGGGGTGGGTGAAGAGCTGCTGCCTTCCCTTCGCTGCCACTCAGCCCCAACTTCCATCGTTTTTATCTTTACCTCGATCTGTCCTATCGTTTCTTGATATTCTTTGTCTCGGGTTTTGAAGAAAGATTCTGTCTCATGGATCAAGTTTCCCAGGTTCTCCTCTTGCTGAAAGACACACCAAGCGGGCAGCCTTAGGCGGGGAGGTAGCTGAGTGAGACCCACTCACTGGAGGGTCTCCGGCAGCCCAGGTCTCCGAGGGGGCTTCTAGGCAGGTTTCCCCATCCGCTCCCCTCTCCTGCTTTCTTGGGCTCCAAAGCCTGCACGAAACCCTTTCGGAAGGGAGCCACCAGCCCTTCTGACGAGGGACAGGCAGCAAACCTGGCCCTAATCCTCCCTCTCAAAATAGGGAGGCGATCCAACTGGTCAGTCCTAGAGGAGATCAACCCTGACTGCTCTTTAGAAAGCCAGATCCTAAAGAGGAAACTCAAATCCTTTGGCCTTCAGGTCCAGCAACTGGGACTCTCGAAATGCCCAATTAAGCCCAAATCTTAAATCTGAAAAGTTGCCGAGCCACTGTTGAGTTTGGCTTGGCAGTTATAACAGTTAGGTAAGGAAGCAAAGCTCAAATTAAAACAGGCATCGAGTCTGCTGGGGAAGTGAGGTTCCTATTTAAACACGTGACCCGATTGTGTTAAATTTATGTGTTACCGACATAAAAGAAACAAAATGGAGACTAGTATAGATCTGTTTAGTTCTCATCAGCTTGCCATAACCTTCTAGGATTCGAACCTGGGCTCCTTGCATATTAGGTAGATGTATTAACCTCAGTTGCAATGGATGGCTGTGAAAGTTGGGACCACAAGGAAGGCTGAGCGCCAAAGAATTGAGGCCTTTGAACTCTGGTGCTGGAGAAGACTTCTTGTGAGTCCCTTAGACTGCAAGGCCATCCAACCGGTCGGTCCTAGAGGAGATCAACCCTGACTGCTCTTTAGAAGGCCAGATCCTGAAGAGGAAACTCAAAATACTTTGGCCACCTGATGAGAAGGAAGGAAGGACTCCCTGGAGAAGAGCCTAATGCTGGGAAAGATTGAGGGCAAAAGAAGAAGGGGACGGCGGAGAACGAGGTGGCTGGATGGAGTCACTGAAGCAGTCGGCGTGAGATTCAATGGACTCCAGAGGATGGTAGAGGACAGGAAGGCCTGGAGGAACATTGAACCAGGGGCCTCTGGTGGCTCAGCAGACTAAGTCTGCCTGTTATTAACACAGCTGCTTGTTACTGCAAGTTCAAGTCCCACCAGGCCCAAGGTTGACTCAGCCTTCCATCCTTTATAAGGTAGGTAAAATGAGGACCCAGATTGTTGGGGGGCAATAAAAGTTGACTTTGTATATAATATACAAATGGATGAAGACTATTGATTAACACATGTAAGCCGCCCTGAGTCTTCGGAGAAGGGCGGGATATAAATTCAAAATTAAAATAATAATAATAATAATAATAATAATAATAATAATAATAATAATAATAATAATAATAATAATAATAATAATAATAATAATAATATTTTAATTTGTATACCGCCCTTCTCCCGAAGGACTCAGGGCGGTGAACAGGCAGATAAAATATACATACACACAATAATTAAAAAACATCCCTTAAAAAACTAATTTAAATGCCCAAAATATTAAAAAACGTACTTCCCCGTAAAATCACAGAATTTTAAAAACCCATCCAATAAAAATAAGAATCAGGCTAGTCCAGCCATACGGAATAAATAAGTTTTAAGTTTAAGTTTTAAATTTTAAGTTAAAATAAAAAAAAAAAATTGTCCATGGGGTCGCAATGGGGTCGTGACTTCGCAACTAACATCAACAACTTCTAAGCCGTGGGCTCTCCTGCCTTTGTCATCTATACCAGGGGAAAGATTTAAGTGTCGTCGTTTTTTTTTAATCAGGGCAACCTGGTCTATCCAATTATGGCCCGGGCACCACTCACCTCTCCTTGGAGCTCCACGGTCGGGTTGCAGTTGGTAAAGTCTTCCCACAGGAGCAGGGTGTCTTCGTTTTCCTCCCAAGTCAAGCTGTCGCAGTCGTCATCGAAATCGAAGGTCTCCCGCCTGCTTGGAGATGCGTAATTACGTTACAACTCCGTTTACTGGGACTTGCTAGCACTAGCGGGAGACGGGCTTCTTGGTCCAAGCTCTTTCCGGCTTCCCTCCCCGCCTGTCTTTCCTTCTGTCGCTCGACAGGCTGGCCCTGCTTCAAGAATGTAGCCCTCCAGGGGGCGCTCTGTGCTAACCAACAGTCCTGCCTTCTCGGCTCCAGCTGCCGGGCCCCGAATCAAAGGGCATCGTGACCACCCCCCACCGACAGCCCAAAGGACCAGTGCTATGCCTGGGTTTGCCACTTTAGCCCCTTTTCTTTCCTTCCCCTCAAGCTTCCTTCTTCCTTCCTTTTCATACTTTCCCCTTCCTCCCTTCCTTCCTTCCCCTCATCTTCCTTCTTTTACTTTCAGACTCCTCCTTCCCTCCTCCCTCCCTCCTTCACTTTTCCTTCCTTCCTTCCCCTTAATCTTGCTTCTTCCTTCCTTTTCCTACTTTCCCCTTCCTTCCTTCCCCCCTCTCTCCCTCCCTCCCATGCTGAAGCCCTTCTGAGACAGAGGGCTGCACTCCCCCTCCTCACGTTCTCTGGGAGAGATGTCTGCCTTCTGAGCTCACTGCCTTCCCAGCAGACAGAAGGCAGGAAGTTGAGGTCAGCCCTAATCTTAGGACAAAGAGTGTGTGGGGGGGGTCATGGCCGGGCAGTTTTCCCAACTGGGCTGGGGTGCTCAAAGCTTTTCAAACCCTGCCCACTTACAGAAAAGCCAACACACACACACACTCACACACACAAGCTAAGATGGCCTTGAAAATTCAGCAATCTTTTACTTAGGGAAGAAGAGAAACAGGAGGAGAGCTCACTTCCTGGCTGCTATGACAAGAGGGTCTCTCCAAGCTCAGAGCCAGGCTTCCTGAAAAATGCACAGCCCCATGTCTATCGGGCCAGAGACAGTGATGGTATTCAGCTGGTTCTATCCGGTTCGGGGCGAACCGGTAGCGGTGGCTGCGGGAGGCTTCGCCCGCCCGCCCGTCATCATGTCCCATTTATCCACGTTTTTGATGCTCTGCGCATGCACGGAAGGCCCACGTGCTCACCTTTGCGAATCGGTAGCGAAGGTAAGTGAAATGCCACACCCCTGGCCGGAGACCCCTTGCTTCTAGAAGCAAAGCCTAAGAGGAAGAGCCTGGGCGGAGCCCACCGCTCAGGTGGGCTCAGGTACTCACAACTGATTGAACATCCTCTTCATTTCGTCGGTGATGTTGAGAGAGCAGCTGACGTCCTCCTCCGAGAAGCGGGCGTTGTCCGTGTCCTGCTCGGCCACGTCTTCATCCGACGTGAACCGGCGCTCCTTCTTCTTGGAGGCCACCTTAATCGGAGAGAAGGGCCGTCACTACAAGGCCAGGCTGAGCCGCCGCGCCGCGAGAGGAGCAGGAGGGAAGACATGATGAGCGCTCTCTGAAAAGGGAAGAAAACTCCCCCCCCCCGGCTCCCCCTGGGACTGGCGCCCCCAAGCCACACGAGAGGTGTTTAAGAGTCACAGGCCACAAGGAAATCGGAGGGGTGGGAAGAGGAGGAAGAGGAGGAGGCGCGCAGCAGAAGCAAGCCCCGGGCGGCCTCGGCAACTCGGCCAGCCATGCGCAGGCCCAAAGGTGGGGGGGGGGGGGGAGAACGGACGCTGAAGCAGCTGGAGGTGCTCAGAGCAGGAAGCTGCAGAGCGAGAGGATCTGGCAAGGAGGGTCTTCTCGGCCTGGGGGAGAAGCCCACCCTACAGGTGTGTCCATCAACCGGCAGCGCTCAATCAAGCCAGGAAAAGTGGGTACGCAGAATGAAAGTCAGAGGGAAAAGAGACTGGAAAATCACACACACACACAAACACACACACACGCACCACCGGCGGTTAGTGCCAGACACCAGAGAATGAAAAGGAGACTCATTCATGACTGTTAAAACACGAAGCGAGGGGGCCTGAGCGCCATTTTGGGACTGCCCCGAGGGCCTCGGGGTGCCCCATCTGGAAGTCAGGGGCCATCGGGGCTGGTGGCGGTGGTGGGACTCAGCCTGGAGCCCACCGCTCAGGTGGGCTCAGGTACTCACAACTGATTGAACATCCTCTTCATTTCGTCGGTGATGTTGAGAGAGCAGCTGACGTCCTCCTCCGAGAAGCGGGCGTTGTCCGTGTCCTGCTCGGCCACGTCTTCATCCGACGTGAACCGCGCTCCTTCTTCTTGGAGGCCACCTTAATCGGAGAGAAGGGCCGTCACTACAAGGCCAGGCTGAGCCGCGCGCGAGGAGCAGGAGGAAGACATGATGAGCGCTCTCTGAAAAGGGAAGAAAACTCCCCCCCCCCGGCTCCCCCTGGGACTGGCGCCCCCAAGCCACACGAGAGGTGTTTAAGAGTCACAGGCCACAAGGAAATCGGAGGGGTGGGAAGAGGAGGAAGAGGAGGAGGCGCGCAGCAGAAGCAAGCCCAGGCGGCCTCGGCAACTCGGCCAGCCATGCGCAGGCCCAAAGGTGGGGGAGAACGGACGCTGAAGCAGCTGGAGGTGCTCAGAGCAGGAAGCTGCAGAGCGAGAGGATCTGGCAAGGAGGGTCTTCTCGGCCTGGGGGAGAAGCCCACCCTACAGGTGTGTCCATCAACCGGCAGCGCTCAATCAAGCCAGGAAAAGTGGGTACGCAGAATGAAAGTCAGAGGGAAAAGAGACTGGAAAATCACACACACACACAAACACACACACACGCACCACCGGCGGTTAGTGCCAGACACCAGAGAATGAAAAGGAGACTCATTCATGACTGTTAAAACACGAAGCGAGGGGGCCTGAGCGCCATTTTGGGACTGCCCCGAGGGCCTCGGGGTGCCCCATCTGGAAGTCAGGGGCCATCGGGGCTGGTGGCGGTGGTGGGACTCAGCCCTGGAGCCAACGAGTAGCTTGGGGCAGCCACTCCTGGCTCGCAGGCTTTCCCTGAAGGCAGCCAAGTGCCTGGCTGGCTTAATCCCACGTCCACTAACCAGAGACCTAGAAGAACGGGTGGGTCCCTCCAAGTGGGACCTCCCGACAGCTACATGACTCCTCCTTGGCATCTGGGAGGAGGGGTCTTCTGACCCCTCAGGAGGGAAGGAGAGGGGGGAGAGTGGGCCCAGGGAGGTCATCAGTTGCCTCCACTCCGGCTTCTCTTCTCCTCCTCTCCCTAACAAAACACAGCCATCTTCTCCAGCTGGATCACCTGGAATATCTTGGAAACGTCTTCCGAGTTGCGCTGCTGCGCTACATCGCACAGCTTGGCTGTGATATCAATACGCCGGCAGATGTCCATGTCCACTTTCATGGCTTTCTCTTGGATCTTTGAGTCCAGGTCGGTCATGGGCTGCGGGAAGGACAGCAGGGGAGGGGGGGTGGGATTACAAACTTCGGAAGAGTTAAAGACACTCGGAAGGATCGCCTTCCAGCGGATCAGGCCGGCCTTCAGGGCAAACGCGGTCTCTTTCCCCCGAGCACCACAAATGTTCCGCTTAGGGAAGGCGCATTACGGATGTGGACCTAACGTTCCCCCTCGAACGGGAGCATCGCAGGGAGCTGCTGGGGATTTTCCCGGGGGAGGAGAGGGGGAACAGACCTCTCCATGGGATAGAGGGACTATCCTTTTATCCTCCATGGGATAAAAGTCCACCGAGGAAACTCGCCAATCTGCTGGGAAAGAAGGAGACCTCCCCCTCTACCTAAGGTAAAGGTAAAGGTAAAGGTTCCCCTCGCACATACGTGCTAGTTGTTCCCGACTCTACGGGGCGGTGCTCATCTCCGTTTCAAAGCCGAAGAGCCAGCGCTGTCCGAAGACGTCTCCGTGGTCATGTGGCCGGCATGACTCAATGCCAAAGGCGCATGGAACGTTGTTACTTTCCCACCAAAGGTGCTCCCTATTTTTTTCTACTTGCATTTTTACGTGCTTTCGAAACTGCTAGGTTGGCAGAAGCTGGGACAAGTCACGGGAGCTCACCCCGTTACACGGCAGCACTAGGGATTCGAACTGCCGAACTGCCGACCTTTCGATCGACAAGCTCTGCTGTCTTAGCCCGTGAGCCACCGCATCCCTAGCTATCGCAACCCAAAAGACGCTTTTCCAAAAGGCAAGTGGAAAAAACTTCCTTGGTTGTTGTTTTTTTTCCCCCTTGAAAACGTTTCGCTCCTCACCCAAGAAGCTTCTTCGGTCAGCTTTGGAAGGCATGTTAGGCCGGAAGCTTCCGTGCTGCCACTTTCTCATGTGTGGGAAAGTAGGAGGGGGGGATTTAGTAGAGGGGTTGCCATTAGACATAATAGCATTCTTCCTGTCAGTCAAGGCCAGGCCGATCCTGCAACTGGAGAAGGAGTGGTCGGAATGCTGTCTCGAGATGGGACGGTTGGCGATTGGAGCATGTGATCGACTGAGGATTGAGGGGATGGTTTGGGGTTTTTTGATTTACTGAGGGAAAACCCCGATCTCTCAGATTCGGATTTTCCCAGATGTGCCAGTTTACATATCCCAGTAAAAGAACTTTGAAAGATGCTTGCTTCGGAGTTTTTACTTGGCGAGGGTTTTTTTCTGGAACTCTGACATCTTCAGTTCTGACTCTGAGTTCACTCAGTTCAAAGTCAGAACCGAGGAAGGGTCTTGGATGAGAAGCGAAACGTTTTCAAGGACAAAAAAAATAACTACAACCAAGAAAAGTTTGGGACAACCATGACCTGGATGATTTGAGGATCTTCACGGACAATGTTAGCAAACCTGTCCCCGATATGGTTCTTCTCCTTCACTCCCTGAGACAAAGAGTCTTGGAATCAAAGCCAACAAAGGAAAGGTGGGGGGGACCCATTTCAGCGAGACTCAAATCTGTGTGCAGCACACAGAGAAGGAAATCTGCCATTCTGCTTCAGGCAAGTAAGGGTCACATCTTTGATATCTCGCCTGTTGGGTATCTGGTTTTCAAAAACATCACCGGAAGACAGACTGAGCAACCAGGGTTTTTTTTCAAAAACGGAAACCAATCCTTGAAACCATCCAAAGTAGTTTTCTAAGCCTGCATTCTCATACGTGCTAGTCGTTCCTGACTCTAGGGGGCGGTGCTCATCTCCGTTCCAAAGCCGAAGAGCCAGCGCTATCCGAAGACGTCTCCGTGGTCATGTGGCCGGCATGACTCAATGCCAAAGGCGCACGGAACGCTGTGACCTCCCCAACAAAGGTGGTCCCTATTTTTCTACTTGCATTTTTTTACATGTTTTCGAACTGCTAGGTTGGAAGAAGGTGGGACAAGGAACGGGAGCTCACTCCGTTTATACACGGCACTAGGGATTCGAACCGCTGAACTGCCGACCTTTCTGATCGACAAGCTCGGCGTCTTAGCCGCCGCGTCCCTCAAACCTGGCTCCCCCTAAAGCGAAGGAGAAATATACGCAACACGCTCAAAAGAAAACTCCCAACACGCTTGGAATCCCTCGAAACACGCGAGAAAGGGGAACGCTGCATCTCTAATCCAGACTCAGCCCCTGGATTGGTCCCTGCAAGGGGCAGCATGAGAAGCAGGCAGTCACCTGAATGCAGTGGAGGGGAGCACATCAGCCTGGTGAGGGGCACCTCCTGCCCTCGGAGTGCCATGCGCGGGGAGGGGGGCTCTTTGAGAGGCCACCACTCGGGCCCAGCACTGCCTGGCCAGCCGCTGGGGAGGGGGTTTTGAGACATCGGGGTGCTGTGGGAGGGGGGGAGCAGCAAGTTAATGCATCGACACCAATCGGAGGGGAAGCAGGACGAGGAGGGCGAGCGGGCTGGTGCGATGCATTGGGTCATACCAGGCGGGCGAACTAACTACAAGCAGCCCTCAGCCAACTTATCCCTTTCTGTCCCTTCGGTGGTGGCGGCGGCGCGAGAATGACCGCTCGGCTTCGACCGACACGGCCGCCTGGGCTACTTACGTCGCTCATCAGACCCTTGAAGACCACCAGTTCGGCTTTGAGCCTCTCGATCTTCTCATTTAGCTCCTCTTGGAGAGCTTCAGCTTCCTGCGCCTCCTAAAGGGAGAAAGGAGAGACACCCCCCATGGAAGATGCAAATGCAGGAATGAGAGACCCACATGGTTACACTGAAGGCTAATCTTGGCCCCACTGAAGACGCCCCACCCCAGGCTTACTCAAGGCCGAGTGTGCAAGTTTCTCTCCACCCATTCACCACCTGGTCCCAATTTTGGGGCGCGCCAAGCCCCACGGATTTCTCCCTTATATTCAGGAGGGCAGCCCAGCTTCCTCCCCATCGTTGCTGCGTTTCAATCTGCAATGGGTCAGCCCCAGTTTTTTTTCCCTCTAGGGATTCCTTACTGCAGACAGGCGAGACTAGGGCAGCAATGCGCCCCCTCCCCCGTTTTTCCACCCAGCCCTCTGCCAGCCATCCAGAAGAGCAGGGGGGGTCTCCTAACTTGGCAACTTTAAGTCTTGTGGATTTCAACTCCTCCCAGCATGGCTGGCTCAAGAATTCTGGGAGTTGAAGTCCACCAGTCTTTAAAAAGTTGCCACGTTTGGAGACCTCTGAAGAAGAGGAATGGCTGCCAGGTCCTGGTCAGGGCCAGGAAGGCTCCTCTGTCATGGCTGCAGCTGATTTGCTCCCTGATGCCCCAACCGAGGCCCAGCAGACCCACAGGGTTCACTATTCAGGGGGCTCTGTTGGTTTCCTTATACACAGAGGGAACAGGCTTCAATGCCAGAGATTGGCTCATGCAAACATCCGGGGGGACTGGGGGGGGTGTGTGTTCCAGTCTTGACGATCGGCTAAACCAACGTATTACCCATCAATGCCTCGAAGGGGGGAAAAGCTGTACCTCTTGCAGCGTCTCCACCATCGACTCCAGCCGCATCCGCTTGGCCACTTCCTCTTCCCATCTGAAAGAGACACGACAAGCAAGATGAGGAGACGTGGCCTTCAGTGGGGCCTGAACGGAGAAGGGTTTTTTTTTGGTGCTCACAAATACATCAAACAGTCATTTAAGGTTTGGTGTCCTTCTTTTCCCTCACTCAAAACTCAAACCCATCTTTTTGGGTTGAGTGGGGGCGGGGAGCTTCAGCCCCAATTCTGAAATTTGACTTCAGATGCAAAGGGTCTGATTTTCCTTCGTGGACAGGGATACTCAGCAGAGTTTGTGTTTCGCCTTCAAATTAAAACCAAAATGCCAAATTGGCTAGACCAGGGGTGTCGAACTCAACACCTGGGGGCCGGATCCGGATCTGGCCCGTGGGATGCTTAGATCTGGCCCACGGGACCACCCTGGAAACAGCAAAGGACTGGCCCACGGTGCTTCTGCCAGCAAAAATGGAGCTCCATTTTCACTGGCAGAGGGTTGCCAAAAACAGCTTAGGAGCCTGTTTTCATTGGCAGAATGTTTGGGCCATCACAGAAGCCCCCAACGTCAAGCTGGCCACGGCCAACCTGCCCCCCCCCCGAGGTCAAACACAACCCTGATGCGGCCCTCAATGAAATCAAGTTTGCCACCCCTGGGCTGTATGGTCTGTCAACCCCTCCTTTCGTTCCATCGAACCAGGCCAACCTCAAGACATGTCAAGGGGATCATTCCAACCCCCGTTCATAGTTTTAAACCCTGCCTAAAAAAAAAATCATCGCTGGCCGAGATGCCTACAGGAAGCCCTGCTGGTTGTAGACTTCCTCCGCCAAGTCTCTGCTCAGGATTCTCTCGAAGCCTCGATAGGTTTAGCAGCATTTGGAACCCAGCTCCATGCCAAGGAGAAAGGAAGGACGATCACGGCGGCTGTGTTGTTTTGCACGCCCCAAAATCCTTCCCAGGCGACCTCCGAATGCGCTGGTGGTGCTCACACAAACACACACACACTCCCTCGAGTGCCATTTTGCAAACCAAGCTGGCCGGGTCCATTTTTACATTTTTTCCTATCCTTAATAAAGCATCTGCTTCGCTTGAGCAGAATGTGGTCCAGGAAAAAAGTATTTCTAGCTTTGCTCTTCACCACCAGCTGTTTATACGCGGACTAAACTACTGGCCTTGCAATTTGTTTTTAGCCCGAGCGATTTTTGAGACTTCCAAGTCCAGTGACTCGGCGTGTTATGTGGCCGGATGCGTAGCCGTGATGCCTTTTCCAGTCTTCTCCTTCCCTTCGATCAGAAGGAAGCGGCTCAGGGACGGAATGGAACACCAGCCATTGGCCAAGTCCAGCCTCCCCAGCTGTCGGTCCTTCCAGCCGCATCCCAAGAAGGAGCTAGCTGGCAAGGATCGGGGGTTAAATTCAGCAGGTTCTAACGAACCGGTAGCGGAAATTTTGAGTAGCTCGGAGAACCGGCAAATACCACCTCTGGCTGGCCCAAGAGTGGGGTGGGAATGGTGATTTTGCAATATCCTTCCCCCAAGTGTGGTGTGGGAATGGCAACTTTGCAGTATCCTTCGCCCAGGAGTGGAGAGGGAATGGGGATTTTGCAGTATCCTTCTCCCAGGAGTGGGAAGGGAATGGGGATTTTGCAGTATCCTTCCCCTGGAGTCGGGTGGGAATGGAGATTTTGCAGTGTCCTTCCCCTGGAGTCGGGTGGGAATGGGGATTTTGCAGTATCCTTCTCCCAGAAGTGGGAGGGAATGGGGATTTTGCAGTATCCTTCCCCTGGAGTGGAAAGGGAATGGGGATTTTGCAGTATCCTTCCCCCAGGAGTGGGGTGGGAATGGGGATTTTGTAACATCCTTCCTCGGGAGTGGTGAGGGAATGGGGAATTTGCAGTATCCTTTCTCCCAGGAGTGGGAATGGGGATTTTGCAATATCCTTCCCCTGGAGTCAGGTGGGAATGGAGATTTTGCAGTGTCCTTCCCCTGGAGTGGGGAGGGAATGGGCATTTTGCAGTATCCTTCCCCTGCCACGCCCACCAAGCCACACCACGCCCACAGAACCGGTAGTAAAAAAAAAACTTGGATTTCACCCCTGGCAAGGATGCTTGGTAAACCTCACAAGGTTTAGCCATTATGGGGGTCCAGCAGCCCCAGTTAACTCACTGGCTGTGGGAGGGAAGAAGCCACAATCATCCCAGTTCCCCTCGCTTAAGGATGCCCGCAAGGAAGATGGAGGCCTAAAGGGAGGGAGGGGAGGGAGGGTTTCACCCTCCACCTTCCCAGGTATGACAGGCTGTCTTTATTTATATCTTTCCGACGGCTGGCTTTGAACAAGAGCCAAACGCTGCATTTTGCTAATGGGAAATCAAGGCTCCCCATCAGGTTGTTAAAAGGAGAGGAGAGAGAGAGAGAGAGAGAGGGAGAGGGAGAGAAAGAAGAGGAAACGTATCTCTTAACTTTGACTGCTTCTTCCTCAACAATGAATTCCCCACATGTGAATTTCCCCAAGGCGCTTTCTGCAAAGGGTGGCCCTTCTCCTTCTCCACCATCCCAAAGCCTTGGAGCCGATATAAAGTCGGGGGGGGGGGAGGCTCCCACCTCCTCGTTCTGTAAGTGCCCCCCCCAACTGCGGCGCATTCCAGAGGCCGTATAAGGGAGGCTGGGCTTGGCTGGCGGCAATCCCGCCTGGCGCGGCTCTCCAGATGCCCAAGAGATGCTGACCCAGCAGCAACAGCAACCTCCCCCCCCCCTCCATCTCCAGACATCTCCTTCTGCCCAAGCCAAGAAACTGCCGCCCCGCAGATCCATTAGTTTCTCCTTGGGGCCCGGGCTCAACGAGAGGCCGCTGCATTTAAAATAAAAAAATAAAAAAATGTTCCCCCTTGCAGGCGGAGGGGTTGGCGAGAGAGGCTCACCTTCCCCATCCGGGCTAAGCAAGGCAGCCCCCACCGTTCGCTCCCTTGCGTGGCAGATGGCGGTTCTGGCTAGTCTTGGCTCAGATGGAACTACACACACACACACACACATACTCCCCAGCCCAGCGGCAGCCAGGCCGGATGCGCGAGGCCAGAGCCAAAGCCGTCCCAGAAGAGTAAACAGTCTGCAAGGAAGCCATTAAGGGCTGAGTCACGAGGCTACCGGGCTTCTCTCTCTCTCTCTCCTCCTTCCAAAACGTTTGAACCCCCGGCGTGACCCACGCCTTCTTTCTCTGCCTCGGGGGCAGCCGCGGAAGAAGAGCCCAGCTGGTTCCCATGCCGCCTCTCCCAGTTCCTGGGAATCAATCGCTGGGCCGGGCCAGAGAGATGCCATCAGCGCAGCCTCCTCGGGATCCTTCCAGCGCCCCAGAAGCTGCCTCTGTATGGCCGGGTGACGACAATCCAAGCGGAGCCAAACAATATTTCACGAATGAGACAGGCGAGGAATTCGCCAGTCAGGCCTCGCAATGTGTCCTTTCCGGGCCACAAAAGGACTTTTCAAAGACAGCCCTCAAATTAGGCCGTCTCAACTGGGGGTGGGGGGGGGATTCTTTCCCCCCCCCTCCCCCAAGCTGGCACAACAGGCTTTGTGAATCCCCAGAAGTCCCCTGGGTGCCAACACTTAAACGGGGAGGAAACCCCATGCTGGTAGAGGGTCTCCCAGAGAAATGCTGGACAGGACTGGGGAGCAAGTTAGGGGAGGGGAGGGCGCCCCGGGGCAGAGGAGAGAGGGGCTGTTTGGCAACAGCATTGGGCCACCAAGGTGGATGGCACCCCTCCCTCTGCAAGCTCTCCTTCCCGGATCCCGGCGATTCCCAAAGATACCTCCCCTGTCGAAGAAGGCAAGCTATTTGCTCAGCGGGTACCCCTGCCTATCCCGGACAGCTCCCTCCCTGCAGGAGCCTCTCCCCACCCACCCATCCACCCACCCACCCAGGGGCTAGCGGGTTCAAACTCTGGAGGGCGAGGAACAGGAAAGAGGAAGCGTTGAGGGGCAGGAACGTTGTCAGGAGGGCCTAGGCAGCGTCCCGCCCAACTTTGCTCATCGCTTCGGAGGGAAGCCCCAGCCCTCTTCTGTCACCAGCCCCACCAGTTGAGATGACAGGAAAGGGAAACGGGAGCCCCGGGTGCAACAGGGCGGTGGCCCTCCGCGTCAGTCACGGACCGGAGACACGTGGGGCTGTCACCGCTTGTCTGCCTCGGCTTCTTTGCTTGCCCAAGGCCTGCCTGCCTCACCTGAGCAGACCAGGAGTTTTGCAACCACGGGCTGCCCCACGTGCTCGAACACGGCGTCCTCGCAGCAGCCCCATCCCATCGCTAGCCACCCCTCAACAGGACTTTTCACTCCCGAGGGTGAGGGGTGGGGGGCACAGCACAGCCATTCCTTTAGCCGGCACCCCTGGAGTTTAAGGAACATTCAGAGTTTGGGGAACAGGGGATTATAGTCCGTTGAACCCCCCCACCCTGGGATAGCTGCCTTTTGAAAGGTAGGAGATGTCACGTCTGTAAAACAAACGAAGCCGCTTTAAATACCTAAAATAATTAGTTTCTTATTGCAAAATCAAAAGGGTGCTCAGAAATAGCACACCGATCAATGAGCCAAGCTGTTGTTATTCAGTTGCAGAGTACAGGAAGGGCTTGGAAAAAAATCAAGCTGAGAGAGAGAGAGAGAGAGAGAGAGAGGAAGAGACCCTTCCCCACAGCCAGCAAAATGAGACCGAATGGGGGCAAAACCCACCACGCAAACAGGTGGGTGCCGGCCAGGAGCTTCAGGAAATAACTGGGATAAGGATCACAGCTGGATCCTGAGTGCCACCAGAGTGCTGCAGAGGATGACAAGAACTTAAAACAAAATGCCCCATGTTTTTCCACGCCAAAAAAAAAAACAACACAAAAAAACCCATGGCTTTAGATCAGGAGTTTCGAACCCGCCTGGGCCAGGACCCACTACTGGGCCTTCAGCCGTTTTGGCACCGGCAAGCATGCATGTGTATCCCCACTCGCAGGAGCAGTGGGCAAGCGCGTGCCCGCCGCTCGTGCAAATTGAGCTGCGGGCGCATCCCCTCTCCCGCTCCTCCTGCCAGGTCCGCAAAGCCGGGACGGTTGGCGAACTTTTGTTTTATATCCTTTAAGCCTTCTGAGGGTGGCCGGAAGAGAAGAGACCCCTCAAGGTAACATCATGATTCCACAAATCGATGGGGGCACCTGACACATCTTCACAACATGTGCGTGAGAAAGAGAGAGAGAGACACACACACAGACTCTAACTTGTTGAAGAGGCGAAAGCATGTTGTTCTACCGCATCTATGCCAAGCCAACAGGCACAAGGCTGGGCAAGTCTCGCAATCCACCTCTGAGGTTGAAGAGGAGGAGGAGGAGGAGAGAGAGAGAAACGTAAACAAAGAACCATCCTCCAGCCCAAGATCCATGTTCCCACAGCACCGGGACGTTCTCCTTCAATAACGGAAGGCCCGTGGGCGGTATGAGCCGGTCCTTCTTCTCGCAGCTCTGCTGGAGAGGAGAATACGGCTGGTTGGATGAAGAGCAAGCTTGGCAAAACGCTGCACCCTTGAGAAAACCCACCAGCCGCCACTTTCACGCCGTTCCCAGGGAAACCGTGGCGCTGCGGGTTCGGCTGTGGGTGCGTGTTGTGTCCTTGCTGCCTCTTCCCCCACAGCTCTGCTGCCATTCAGCCTCTTCTTCCAGCTGAGCTTACAGGCCAGGCCAGGCCCGTCAGTCCCCCCTGAGCTCAGGGCTCTGATTAAAAGAGAAAATTAAATGGTTCCTGAAGAGCTCCGTGCAAAATGCTTTAATCTTAATGGGAACAGCCGATCTATTAAATCCTGGCTCGTGTGCGCCAGCGCCTCCCCGGGTGAAGCGGTACGGAGCTTGGCCAGAGAAACCTTCCAAAGCCAACCCTCTGCCCAAATGGGGCTTCTGGATGGGGGGGCTTTCCCAATCCTCCCCAGGGAGCAAATGAGGGGGTGGGTGGGAAGGAGGGGGCTCGATTCCAGCCGAGGCCGTCTTTTCATTTCTGGAAGGTGGGCACTCGTGTTCCCGCAGCCTCAGGGAGAGAAGTCACGGCTTCTTTGGGTAGTGAAACCAGTCTAAGCCCTCGGACGGCTGTTTCTTTTTATTCTGCCGGTACCGTGGCATTACCAGGCTGGTGTGTGTGTGTGTGTGTGCTTTCCATTCTGTTTTGGTGAGCTGCTGATCTATTCTGCCCAAACTGCCTCCAAAGGGGGAAAGGTGGAAGTTACCAGGAGAATCTCAGAGCTGTGGAATGTGCAGGTCAGAAAACAGCAGCTCCCAGGCGGGGAGCACTGAGCCTGGCAGGCAGGGAGGGCTCTGTCTCGGGCCCAGACTTAATGGCAACTCACACCTCCGCGCTTAGCTCGAAGGAACCCAAGAGGAATGCACAGGGCCGTGGCTTTGGCTGCTCGCCCCACGGACAGACGGCCTTTAATGTGAGCGCTGGGACAGGACTGGAGGGAGGGAGGGAGAAAGAGAGAGAGTTTTCGCTGACAGCGAAGGAAGATGCTGGCAGCCTTCGCTCCTACATCTGTGGCAAAGATCTCCTTCCTCAAGTCGAAGAAGCCGCCTCGAAATAAAACGCAAGGGTTGCAAACGGGTTTTGGATCGCTTGGCACGTCCCAGACGTGGTGCCAACGGTCCACTTGAGGCAGCTTCTCATGTGCCTCTGGGACCCCGTTCATTTGATGGGGAATCTGCTTGGAATCTGGATCCTCCAGGCTCCCCGTGGCGAATGGCCCGGCACCAGGCCCGTCCAAGAGGCACAAGGAAAGGCCCGGCTGAGATGACGCGGCCTCTAAGCTTGGCCAAGAAGCGGGAGAGGTGGCTGCGCTTCGTAAAGGCGAGGGGTCCTCTGGTTGAAGAAGCCTCCCCCCCCCCCCACGCCAGCCTTTGACCGAGCGCGGAGCTGCAGATTCAGCAGAATTCGGAAGCCACCCACTGCTCTCCAAGCAGATGCCTGCCTCATGGAAGGATTCAAAGCCACATCCGGCCGCGCAGAGTTGCTCCTGGCGTAAAATGCCACAATTGGAGAGCTAGCAAGCACAAATCAGCTCCAGATGGATTCCCCAAGAAAGGGCCAAGGAAAAATGCATTGGAAAGTTCATTACATCCAATTTCAATTAGGTCTTCGTGCGGGGAACTCCCCGTTTGCTTTCTTAAATTGTACATCAAGAAAGTCTTCCAGCACCCAACAATGTGGTTGGGCGGTTTCAAGTGCCAATAACGAGATGGGCTGTTTTATTTCTTAGTCCTTTTTTTTTTTTTAAAGTGCATTCCTTTGTTGTGCTCTTCCTAAAGTGGTTCACAAAACCGCTTAGATATGCAAACCCAACCAGCAGCTAAAATACAAACGAAAAAGACGAGAAGTACATTTTTTTGCAGGGGAGAATAGATTCTGCATCCCGCCAGTTGGCAAGACCTCAAGGACCCCCGGCTGAGGTTGGACCTGCTCAATGGATGGGAGGTCCCCCCTCAAGATTCCCACGAGCAGCAATGACCTACAAGAAACACCCCAACCCAGCTTCCTGTCCCCCCACCCCCAACCCTTTTACACCTATTTCTAGGCGAATGGATTGAGAGTGGTTGGGGCCTCGTCATTCTCATAGAAGCCGCTGTGCCAGATTTCCTCAGTTGCCCCTTTGGCAAACTCTGATCCGGAGCGATAGGCAGGACCAGCCTGCCCAGAACCGGTTTCAGCCTTCGCGACAGAGCTCTCCTTTTCGCAGCCTAATTATGCAGCCGTTGTTGTTTCAAAAAAAATAATAAAATAAAATAAAAAAAGCTCCCCAAATATCCCCCAGCGAAGGGAATGTTAACCGCTTTCGTATGATCTGAGTCCTCCTGGAAAAACAATTAGCAGCAAAGCTTATGAAAACATCTGTGGCAAAAAACGCCATTCTCCGCTTTCTCCAGCGCTGTCGTTATTATAACTGGAGGTAAAAAACGAGAGTTTTTCGGGCTTCCTTTTGAAAGCGGTAATTATTCTGGCAATCTGAAGAGCAGAGGATTAGCTTGTTGAAAAGAGCTCCAGGGTGCAGGATAATTAAATACAGAACTCATGTTTCAGAGAGCGCGTGTTTTTTTTTTCCTTCCCCCTTCTTCTTCTTCTTCTTCTTGCCTAAGCAATATCTATCTCGCCACATTGTAAGCTACCTGTCAGACTAGCTGCATTACATTAATACTCGGCTGAATTTTTTAAGCGAGATTTCAGCGCCGCTGAAAGAAAGCCGGCTGTGGAGAGGCTGGGCAGCCTGCCATGTGGGGATCTTAAGGAGCAAAAGCGGGGGGGGGGCGGAAGGGGGCGCAGGGCAGGCCTCTGTGCTGCCAGGCGGGCGTTCGGTTCAGGTAAAACCGAGATCGAGAGTTCCCAAGGATTTAGCATCCGCGCTGGTTTCTCAACTTGACGTGTAACCCTAAGTGGAATGAGCATCCGTGCAAAATTCAGACCGGAGCAGGAAAATTTGTTACTACTGGTTCTGCGGGCGTGGCTTGGTGGGAGGGGGTGTAATGTGACTAGGTGGGCATGGCCAACTTTTTTTTTTTGCTTTTAAAAGCATTTTTTCTACAACCTCTTCGGCCGAAGAGGGTGTAAAAAAGTGCTTTTAAAAGCCTCTGATGATCAGGCAGCTCAGCGGAGCCTTTTAAAAGCATTTTTTATAGCCTCTTCGGCCAAAGAGGTTGTAGAAAAAAAATGCTTCTAAACGGTTCTGACGATCCCACCTGAGCCGTGCGATCATCAGAGGCATTTTTTTTTTTACTTTTAAAAGCATTTTTTCGGCCGAAGAAACAAAAAAGAAAAAAAACAACAACCTGTAATGATCGTACGGCTCAGCTGGGCACACGGAGGGTGGGGAGGGATTTTTTGCTACCAGTTCTCCGAACCACCCGCCGCCATCGCTACCGGATCAGGCGATCCGGTCCGAACCAGAAGCATTTCACCACCTGGACCGGAGCCAAACTTAACAGCACAATTTTGGGGCAGAAAAGCCCCTGGCACTTCACCGCTTCCCCACAGGAGGCAAGTGAGACGGTTTCTATGCCTTTGGATGTCCTCTCCCAAGCAGGGCAGTAGCCCCACAGGTCTCCCCCTGCCCTATTTGTCCTACCCCAGGCCGCCTTCAGCGCCAGTCCTCTTCTCACACGCAATGACACATCTGACATAAAATTGCAAACACGTGAACCGCTCACAAGAACCCCGATGGTCATGTGGCTGAGTGTTCCATCTGCCAAGCAGGCACGGGGCTGTTCAGTCGCTTCTGCCAAAACCTGAGGAGCATTTAAAGGCTGGGAAAAACACCCGGAGATGGGATGCTCCCGACTGCCATGCAAAGGTTCCAACGGGTGGAAACAAGGCTGGCAGTCCTCGTTGCCTTAACTTTGGGGTGACATTCGCCCACGAGCTGCCGGGCTGAGCGGGATCCCCCGCATCCTCTTCCAACCAGCCAGGGGAGAGAGAACAAAATCCTCCTGGCCACCCGGAGCCACCTGCCACGTGAAATGGTGTCTTGCTAACTCAAGACAGGAACACCTGCCTCCTCCTCCTTCAAGAGAGAAAGATGGCTAAAGGGTGGCTGGCTGAACAACGCACCCGAGCCAGTTTTGCTGGTCTAATAAGTCAGACTTCTGAAGCCCAACCTGGTTTCAGATTTTAAGGGCAGAGCGTGGCTGTACGTGCTTGGCCTCTCCAAAGGGCAAGGGAAGTTGGACAGGAGGGAACTGGTCACCCTGCCGGAAGGCCAGAGAAGGAATAACGGATGGAAACTGATCAAGGAGAGATTCAGCCTGGAAATAAGGAGACATTTCCTGACAGTGAGAACAATCAGCCAATAGAACAGAAGTTAGAATAGAATAGAATAGAATAGAATTTTATTGGCCAAGTGTGATTGGACACACAAGGAATTTGTCTTGGTGCATATGCTCTCAGTGTACATAAAAGAAAAGATACGTTCATCAAGGTACAACATTTACAACACAATTGATGATCAATATATCAATGTAAATCATAAGGATCATAAGTTAACTTCTGAAGTTGTGGGAGCTTCATCCCTGGAAGCTTTCAAGAAGAGACTGGACTGCCATCTGTCAGGAATGGCGTAGGGTCTCCTGCTTGGATGCAGGGTTGGACTAGATGACCTACAAGGTCCCTTCCAACTCTGTTAATCTGTAATCTGTAAGGAAGATCTGAATGCCGGAGTTGACCGGCATTCAGATTTTCTAAGAAATTAACCCAGGTGAGAAGTTTTTCACTCGCCTTCTGGGTTGGACAGGAGCTGGCTTGAGTGGCAGGATCTGAGCAGCTATGGATGGGCAAAAGTTTGCCAATGACCCAGGCAGGACCAGCCGTCGCTGAGTGAGCTTCGCGCGATACAGGAGACGGATCTCTTGGCGAACAAGCCAGGAACCATCCTTGGGCCCCTTTCTCTCAGCTGCCCCAGTTGGTGGCGATGAAGGGCCCAGACTGTCGGAAGAGGCTCGGTGGGCCAAAATGAATTTCCCTCCCTTGTACCTCTCTCTCTCCAGGAGTGGGGGGCAGAGATGCGAGATTCCCCTGCGTTTTAACTAGGAAAAAAATAAACAAGATGGATTGTGACAAAAAGATCCGAGACAGACGTTCGCCGGTTACCAGCCCTCACTTAGGATCCATAACAGCCGTGTTCAGTCAAGGGAGCGATGCAGGAGGTACAACAATCGTGGAGACCTGGGAAAGATTTTTAATTTTTTTTGGGGGGGGGAAGGTTCTAGTCTGGCTGTGGGACCATGGGCCAAGAAGTGGCCTTCCCATTCACAAAAACTCTGCACCACAAATCTCGATTAAAAGTTTTGAAGAGGCCCACTGAAGCAGCTGGGGCAAACATCCCTCTTTCCTTCCCTAAGCATACTGGCCCACTCCCCGCAGACGGAGGACGAGGCAGGCAGGAGAAACCTTCTTCTCCTTAGGACTAAATCGACTGCTGGAAGTTTTAATAACAACACAGGAACGGTGGCAGGTTCCTCTGAAACCCCATGCAAGGGCAGCGGCCAAGTGCTGCATCGGCGCCTGCTTCCTTGAGCCACCGACGGTCCAGCGCTTGGACCGACCGCAGTCGCCGACCAGCCTATGATTACGCACCAGAAAAAACCAGAAATATCTTCTCCCCAGCTTTTATTTGCCCTGTAATTCTACTGCCACAATCTGAGCAAGACTGCTTGGCTGGCTGCCTATGCATTCAAAACACAACAAGAGCGCCCTTTGAGGGTCATAGCCAAAACATACACGTCACGCATGTACGGATTCCCATGCATGAGCAACGGGGCTTCCAATTAATCGATCGGTTAATTCCCTTCCAAGTCAACGGAACAACAGCTTCCCTCCAGAAGTTGTGGGTGGCCCATCGCTGGAGGTTTTCAAGAAGAGACTGGACAACCATTCGTGTGAAACGATATAGCATTTCCTGCCTGCGCAGGGGGTTGGACTAGAAGACCTTCCAAGGTCCCTTCCAACTCTCTGATTTTGTTACAGGTAGTCCTCGACTTACAACGGTTCACTTAGTGACCGTTTGACGTTACAACAGCACGGGACAAAAAGTGACTTAGGACTGTTTTTCACACTTACGACTCACAGTCAGGTGATCTGGATGTTTGACAATTGACTGGCATTTATGACGGTTGCGACGTCCCGGGGTCATATGATCCCACGTTGCGGCCTTCTGACGAGCAAAGTCAATGCGTAGGAAAACCAGATTCGCTTAACAACCTTGGTACTAATTTAACCCCTGCAGTGATTCGCCGAACAAATGGGACAAGAAAAGTTGTAAAAATGGGGCAAAACTCACTGAACAACATAAATTTCGGGCTCAATTGCGGTCGTAAATCGAGGACTACCTGTATTCTGCTTCCTGCCTTCCTTCATCAAACAAACCCCTTCGGGTGAGGAGGCCTGCAGTAATTTAGGCTGGGCTTCCCCAGCCAAATCATCTAAATCGGGGTGGTCTCCAACCTTGGCAACTTTAAGACTTGTGGACTTCGACTCCCAGAGTTCCTCAGCCAGCTTTGCTGGCTGAGGGACTCTGGGAGTCGAAGTCCACAAGTCTTAAAGTTGCCAAGGTTGGAGACCCCTGATCTAAATCATCCTAATCAAACTTTCAAGAAAAGATTGGACTGCCATTTGTCAGAAATGGTGTGTTGTGCCTCGTCCACTTTCCCCGCAGCCGGGCCCATCTTATCTGCTTCCGAACGCTGAGGAATGTCCTAGTATGCCTCCCGGCCCCAGCCCTGGCTCCATGCCCAGACAGGCCGAGGAGGAAGAAGTGCCTCCAGCCCCCAGCTCCGGCTCCATGCCCAGGCAAATGGAGCAACTAGACCCCTCCCCCACAGCATGTGAGCCTGAGGAAGGTCAATTACCAACAGCTGCAGACTGGAGTGACCCTTGCTTCAGGAGAATTGATAGGCGGCGGCAACAGAAGGAAGGGAGGGGCAGGCCTGGATAAGTGCTGAGTCATGGAGCCACACCCCATGGCCTATATAAAGGATCTGCTTTCTGGCATTCTCTGAGTCAGGCAAAGTCTACCTTATCTTGCTGAAATCACTTTCTGGTCTCCTGCCTGACTTGAGAACTTTGCTAGGACTTTGGCAAAGCTGCAGAGGCACGCCTGATTCGGATTTCCCTGACCCGGCCGTCAGCGGAGGAGTGGGACACGACATGGTGTAGGGTCTCCCGCTTAGGCAGGGGGTTGGACTAGATGACCTGTAAGGCCCCTTCCAACTCTGTCAATGTGTCAACCTCCTCAAATTTTTAAGCGACACAGCCAAGAGCCACGTTACCTGGGAATTACGACCTTTGAAGGTCGGGGGGCCTTAAGAGAGGGTTTCACTTATTTCTGTCCCCACCCAAGAAATGCTCAACAGGCAGAGGACCAAGGAACCCAGCTTCCTCCCGCTGGGCACCTGGCCATTCTGGAAAGCCAGCAGCCCACGGGTAGGCCAAGGGGCCAGCGCTCAGCCTGCCCTGCCAAGTCCGCTGCCTCGGAGTGCTGCTTTTGCGAGCTTTATGGCAGGGCTTCGGTCTTATCTACCAGGCTAACCCATGCAAATCTTTCCCACAACCTTGGGCAAACACCTCTGAGCTTATCTGCAATCACCTTTCCCCTTCTTAGCAATAGGTTTTCCTCCCTGGAGATAAAGCCCAAGAAGATGGCATCTTATGGGAGGAGGCCGAAGCCAGCTGGGATCAGCCTGGGAGCAGTTTTTCCCCTTCGTCAGAAGGAAAGGAACTAAGCTGCATTCTTTAAACGGATCAGCCCTGATATTGAAGGCCGTGCGGGAGAAATCTGCTCCCTCGTGCAAAAAAAAAAAAAACTGTGGGATTAGCCAACAGCCTTAGCAGAAAAATAAGAAGTGCACAGAAGTTTTAAAAAGTAGGAATTAGTCGAGGACTATCCCTGGAGCATTCATTCATTCATTCAATCAAATCAAGAGTTTTATTCTTCTCAAAGATCAGAACACCCCTGGAGCCGAGTCAAGGCATCATCGGGAACTGATTCATCACCGGAAGTGTTTTCTGGCAACTTAGGCTCCATTCTATCAGGGCAAGTCCCTTTTCGTGGCTTCGATAAGGCTTGTGATAAAACATCTCTCAGGCAGAATGGGAACCAGGCAAGAAAAAAACGGCCAGGCGGATTTCTATAACTTGCCCTTTTTTTTTAGTTATTTCAGGAAAAAATCCACTGGGAGTTCAGAAATGGATAATTTATTATTGTCTTTGGACAATACCGGTCCAAATGTTACTTCCATATTTTCAAACATGGATGAAGAGCTTTATTCAGTTTAACTCAGTCTTAAGCAACATCAAACAATTTTTCCCGCCAGCAGTTATTATTTTTCAAAAAACGTTTTCATACTGCTTTCATTTTACAAGGCCAGCTAAGTCAAATCTGGAGGGTGGGGGGTTACAACCAGTATTTAATTCTTACATATACATACTGCCTAATACGTGCCAGATTGCACTATAAATGCAATGCAGACACCCCAAAGAAAAACCAGCTCGTACCTCCTCCGGATACAGGTCAGGAAATACTAACTTTGCTAAGATTTCTTCCCGTATCGAAAATGATTTATTTTTATTGGTCTCTGCTGGTGTAACATTTGAATCTCGTTACACTGATATTTTAGCTTAAAAGTGGATTCAGACATTCTTCAGAGATGGCTTTTAAGGACATTTTTATTAAGATCTTTATCGAGGGAAAACAAGGGGCTTGTTGGTTTTGTCATGCTTTCCCTTCAGCAGCGAATAGCCTTCGCTTCTCTCCAGCTGCACCAAATTTGGAACAGGCCCTGCTTCAACTGGACTTTATTAATCTGCCAAAAATCAAAGCACAACCTGGGGAAAAGCAATTATTTCCAGCTCAGTGATTATTAACAAGTTAGTTCCTCAACACCGTGGCAAGGAACGACCGGCTGTTTGATAAAACACTCAACCAATTAAGAGAATTTGGGAATCACAACATTAATTCACTCCCTGGCTAGAAATAAAGCTCCCGAAAGGACGGGGGCCATAGTGGCTTTTAAGAAGAACTTGAAAAAGCAAGAAACTCCCTCAACAATGAGAAACTGGACGCCTCACAGAAGGCTGAGACTAACAAGAGACTAGAACGACCTAAAACAAATTGCACCCTGCGCATTTATTATAAGATTTATCCAGCGCCCCAAGATGGGAAGATCGAAACGCCCACACCCACAAGTTACTGTCCTCGCTATGTGTGCATCCTTCGGATCAAAAGCGGTCACAGAAAAGAGAAATCTGAGCAAGACTTAATTTCTATGAAGCAAAAGTGGAGAAAAACAGAACAGGTGGTTGAATGAAATTCTTGACTGGAGATGAGCACTCAAGAGTTCTGGGTTTCAATATTTTCATCCTCCAGAAATGATGATGATGGAGGAGGAGGAGGAGGAGGAGGAGGAGGAGGAGGAGGAGGAGGAGGAGGAGGAGGAGGAGGAGGAGGAGGAGGAGGAGGAGGAGGAGGCCAAAGGCTCAAGATAGCCATCATATAGCTGGTCCTTGCTTTTGACACACTCTCAAAGAAAGATGCTAGGAGTTGCCACTGGGGCAGTGACCTTACACAACAAGTAACAGATGATGGGGGGGGAGTCTTTTGTCTGGAGAACCCCCTCCTCCTAGGCTCAGGAATGTCTTGGGCACGGAGGCACTAAAATGAGGAGTGGGTTCAGGACCCTGCAGGGCTACACCGGAGTCTCAACGAATGCAGCCTAATGTATTCCAGATCAAAAAATTAGGCTGGGAAAAGATCGACCAGTATCACTGTGTGGTTCTGGTGGAACAGAAAACCGGGTGGGTCCAGACTGAGAGCGCGAATCTGGAGAAGGGGGGAAAAGACCCTTCAGAGATCAGGCTTGGTCCCAGCAGAGGGAGAAAGAGCCGGGCAGCCCCTGGGGGGCGGTCCCAGGATATCATTCAGCAATCTGTCTAGCAGCTGTCCCTGTAAGGCCAAGCTTTGCTTCACCTGAATGAGAAGAGCAATCTCAGCTTTGGCTACAGATACATATAAAACGCCCGCCCCAAACACACACACACACACACACACACACACACACACACACACACACACACACACACGTTTGGTGCAGCCCAGGCCCTGGATCTTAACCCACACAATGACAACACGCTGAATAAGAAAAGCGAGAAACCGAGTGAGTAAGAGGAAAACAAGCAGTTCTCTGGATGTGTGAGAAAGGGCAGCCGAGAAGTCATGGAAGCCTCCCACTCCAGACATTATATTTATAGAATCCCTTTTTTTTGGGTCTGTTTTTAAGAGGAGAATTACACATTCCGGTCTGACACAAAGCAGGACAGGAAACACGGCCAGATTTCAAAGGCTGGGGTGGGGGTGGGGGTGGGTTTAGGAAACATTCCCTTCCTCCTTAGGCGGCCGGCGGAAGCCTTACTTTCAACAAAGGCTGACTCCCAACGTCAGTGAGTGAGAATGCCAGGCAGGGAGAGAGAGGTAGGGGAGGTCTTCCTACAGGCAAAACGCTGGGTTTGCACATGCATGTACCAGAGAGCGAAAAGGGGTGCAGCTGTACCCTCTCCCCCCCCCCGCTCCACCCCCGTGCAAAAGGATGGGCAAGGAGAGCGGCCTGCCCCTGGCATGGATGCCACCTTCCCCCTGCAGTGCTGCCCATCCAAATACTGCACCGCTGAGCTCAGAGGCCAAAAAGCAGGACTGACTAAGAGAAATGAAGAGAGCAGCCGAATGGCCCAAGCGGGAAACCAGATGTCTCTGGAATGCCTGGTTTTATCATCCGGCCCTTTGCAGCTGCAAACTCAGCAGAGTCGGGGGGAGGGGGGGGAGGGGTTGGGGGGGTTTGAAGCAGGGTCTTCTCACGTCAGTCCAGGCCTGCAGGAAGGGGGACTCCCCATTAATTCTTCTCTCATTTACTGGGCCCTGTTTCCCCAGCTCCTCCAATTCTCACTGCAGTGCCTCTGGCTAATGGGGGGGGGGCTCCTACAAAAAACCCTCTCTTTCAGCCCCCTCCATCTCCTTCCTTCTCTCTTGCCAGCCCCCCCTTAAATCTGGGAAAGGGGGCCAGGACTCCCTTCCTCCTCCCTAGCTGTTTTGAGTCCAGTCCTGTGTGTGTCCCCCCACAAGCCCCTTTGGGCCTGGTGCTGCAGGGAGGGGCCCCTACAGGCCCTTTTTCTGCCTCGAAGTCCCTGTCCTTCCCCCTCAGCCCCCTTATTTTCAGCTTCCGGCCAGCCAAGTGATCCTCAACCTTCCCTCCCACCCTCCAGAGAAGCAAGAAGCCCCTTCCTCCCGCCCCCCTACTTCCATCCAGATTCCCTCCCCCTCTCCTGGGCCTGGGAAGAGGCAGGCAGATGTTCCGCAGAGAAGCCAAGGCCAGCGAGGGCCAGCAAGGCTCTCAGCCTTAAGCCTCTCAAGCATTCGGGGATATCCACCCGTCCCAAAGTCCAGGGACTGACGCTTTCGGGGGGGGGGGGGAGAGAGCACAGCCCTGTCCCTGCCGCTTGGCCAGCAACCGCAATGCCCCCCCTCCCCGACCTGCCATCTCATCCCCCCCACCCTCAAAGAAGTCCACTGAGGCCTTCCCTGCTTCATTCCATACCCTCGGCCTCTCAGGACCTTGCAGGGAGGGTTCTCTCGCATCTAGCAGGGTTTACAGGACCCCCTCCCCAACTTTCGCCCCTGGTCCCTTGGCTCCTTTCCTTCCAGCAACAGGAAAAGGAGGCCAAGCAGCGATCCCTGATTCTGGGGGCTATCTCCCTATTACAGTCAGGGATGCCTGATTCAGAGACACCCCCCACTCTCATCTCTTGGAAGTGGGGGGGGCTCCCTTTCCTTCCCATCCAGGAAAGGAGGCCAAGCAGCGATCCTTGATCCCGAAGACTTGCTACCTAGAGCAGCCCAGGATGCCTGATTGGGGACTTCCTCACGCCCCCCCACCTCCTGCCAGGCAGGAAAGGAGAGCCTCTTCCCCCTCCCCTTAATCCAGGGTAGGAAAGGAGGCCAAGCAGCCATCTCTGACCTTATAGACCCCGAACTGGGGATCACCACCACCACCCAGGAGAAAAGGAGGGGCTCTCTTCCTTCCCTGTCCTGGGCAGGAAAGGAGACCAAGCAGCGATCCTCAATCCTGAGGACTTGCTACCTAGTGCATCTCCAAATCTCTTGCCAGGCAGGAAAGGGGAGGCTCTTCGGCCCTCCTGCCCCTCCATCCAGAGCAGGAAAGGTGGCCAAGCAGCGATCTCCGACCTATTGGAGCAAGACTGGGGACCACCCCCAGGAGGAGAGGAGGGGCACTCTTCCTTTCCCCCTCCTCCCCAACCAGTGCAGGAAAAGGAGGCAAAGCAGCGATCCCTTATGGGGGGGGCAAACTATCACTATGTGAGTTTTCTCCCCCTCCAGTGCAGGAGAAGGAGGCCAAGCAGCGATTCCCTTATGGGGGTGGGGGGTAACTATCACTATGTGAGCTTCCTTCCCCTCCTTTCCCAGCGCAAGAAAAGGAGGCCAAGCAGCAATCCCTTATTGGGGGGGGCAATCACTACATGAGCTTTCTCCCCCTCTCCCCTCCCAGTGCTGGAAAAGGAGGCCAAGCAGCGATCCCTTATGGGGGGAAACTATAACTTTCTCCCCCTCTCTCCCCCTCCAGTGCAGGAGAAGGAGGCCAAGCAGCGATCCCTTATTGGGGGGGGGGATAACTATCACTATGTGAGCTTCCTCCCCCTCCCTTCCCAGTGCAAGAAAAGGAGGCCAAGCAGCGATCCCTTATTGGGGGGAAACTATCACTATATGAGTTTTCTCCCCCTCTCTCCCCCTCCAGTGCAGGAGAAGGAGGCCAAGCAGCGATCCCTTATTGGGGGGGGGGGGGTAACTATCACTATGTGAGCTTCCTTCCCCTCCTTTCCCAGCGCAAGAAAAGGAGGCCAAGCAGCGATCCCTTATTGGAGGGAAACTATCACTACATGAGTTTTCTCCCCCTCTCTCCCCCTCCAGTGCAGGAGAAGGAGGCCAAGCAGCGATCCCTTATTGGGGGGGGGTAACTATCACTATGTGAGCTTCCTTCTCCTCCTTTCCCAGCGCAAGAAAAGGAGGCCAAGCAGCGATCCCTTATTGGAGGGAAACTATCACTACATGAGCTTTCTCCCCCCTCCCCCCCTGTGCAGGAGAAGGAGGCCAAGCAGCGATCCCTTATCGGGAGGGGGGGGGAACCACTCACCACCCACCACCCCAGTCCCACAGACGGAAAGGAGGCCACGCGGCGACCCTCACCTGCCCTTGTAGTCGTCCCTCTCGCGCTTGACTTTGGCCAGGACGTTGTAGAGGGCGCGGATCTCGGGCGTGATGGTGTCGATCTGGACGCCCACGCCGTCCGGGTGGACCCAAGAGACGCCGGGCCCTTGCAGGGTCTCCAGGCCGCCTCCGCCCGTCCGCCGCACCTGCGTGTAGCTCCAGATGGTGCCGGGCAGGCGGCCGTAGGAAGATGAGGAGGAGGAAGAAGCAGCGGGAGGGAAGGAAGCCGAGGAGGCCGCGAGGGAGGCAGGCCCGCCGACGGGCGGCTCCGGGTCGGTCTGCACGGCCTGGTGCCGCGGGAAGCGCCGGTAGCGGAGGCGGCGCTCGCGCTCGCCCACCTGAGCGGCCTGCAGCTGCTTCTCCAGCAGGCGGTTGCGGCGCTCCAGCTCGTGGACCTTGGCCAGGAAGCAGCGGAAGCGCACGTTCAGCCCCTTCAGCAGGTGCAGGTGGGAGCCCAGCTCGCTCCGCAGGGCCGAGGCCGCCGCCGGAGGAGGCTCCTCCAGGGCCGGGTCGCCCAGCATCATCTCGTCCCCTCAGCAGCAGCCGCCGCCGCCTCCTCAGGAGCCCCGGCTGCGCGCGCAGCCTCCGCAGAGCTCGCGCGCCCGCCGGCGAATGAGGCGCACCCGCGCGGGCAACGGCCAGACGCCGCTCGCGAGAAGGGGGCGGGGTTTGGACACGCCCTTCCCACCCTTCTTCTTCGACGGCCACGCCCCCTCCCTCCCTCCCCGCGCACGTGCGCCGCGGGCCACGCAGCGCGCATGCCCGGAGCCGGCAGGACCGGTCCATCTCCCTCTGGACGCGGGGGGGGGGGGAGGAAAATAAAAGAAAATTCCTCGGTCGAGCTTATTTCTTTCTCTCCCCCAACCCACCCACCCACCCAGGCAGCTTTTGCCCCTTTTATTATTTTTAAAAAATTAAATCTCTCGCTTTTATTTTATTGAATTTTTATACCGCCCTTCTCCAGAAGGACTCAGGGGAATAAAATTTATTTATTTACAGCCGGAATAAAATTTATTTATTTATTTATTTATTATCACATTTATATACCGCCCTATCTCCCGAAGGACTCAGGGCGGTTCACAGGCAATTAAAAACATATAAATACAAGTTAAAATAACAATTAAAAAACTTATTCTACAAAGCCAATTATTAAAAACAGTATAAATAATAAAACCCATTTAAAACCAATAAATTTAAAATCTAATCCAGGCCTGCGCAGATGAATAAAATACAGAGTATATACAATTAAAAGAAATTAAAATAAACTATTACAAACGGCCGGTAATTTAAAAGATTTAAAAATTTAAAATATTACTAAAACCCCAATTTAAAATCAACTATTTATGCCAGGTTGGGGGTAGAGGGAGGTGGGGAAGGACAGATGTCAAGTTGGACTTCAGCTCCCAGAATCCCCCAGCAGGAAGAGGGTTGACAAATCGGAGGATTTGTAGTCCTCTACATCAGGGGTCTCCAACCTTGGTCCCTTTAAGACTTGTGGAACTGAGGAACTCTGGGAGTTGAAGTCCACAAGTCTTAAAGGGACCAAGGTTGGAGATTCCTGTTCTACATGGGGCTGGACTACATTTCCCAGCAGGCTTGTTGGCTGGGAATGTCTAGGTCAGGGGTCTCCAATCTTGGCAACTTTAAGCCTGGGGGGCTTCAACTCCCAGGATTCCCCCAGCCAGCAAAGCTGGCTGGGGGGATTCTGGGAGTTGAAGTCCCCCAGGCTTAAAGTTGCCATGGTTGGAGACCCCTGGTCTAGGTCCACAGAGGTCTTCAAACTTGGCGGCTTTTAAGACATGTGGACTTCAAAGTCCCAGAATTCTCCAGCCAGCATTATAACTGTAACTATGCTGGCTGGAGAATTCTGGGAGTTGAAGTCCACAAAACGTCTTAAAAACTGCCTAGTTTGAAGGCCTCTGGGCTAGGAGTTCTTGGGATGCTCCTTAGAAAAGGGAGCCCAGCAGAGGTGGGTTGCAGCAGGTTCTGACCAGTTCTGGAGAACCGTAGAGGAAATTTTAAGTAGTTCGGAAAACCGGTAGTAAAAATTCTGACTGGCCCCGCCTCACCCATCTCTTCTCTGCCTCCCGAGTCCCAGCTGATCGGGAGGAAATGGGGATTTTGCAGTATCCTTCCCCTGGAGTGGGGAGGGAATGGGGAATTTGCAGTATCCTTCTCCTGGAGTGGGGAGGGAATGGGGATTTTGCAGTATCCTTCCCCTGGAGTGGGGAGGGAATGGAGATTTTGCAGTATCCTTCCCCTGGAGTGCGGAGGGAATGAGAATTTTACAGTATCCTTCCCCTGCCATGCCCACCAAGCCATGCCACGCCCATCAAGCAACTACCTGCTTGGGCCTGGGTCACAACAGCGGCGCCTCTTCTGGGCTAAACGGCAGGCCTGGCCCCGTGCGAAGGCATCTCCACTCCGAGCCCTGGCCGGTCTTTCGCCAATTTCCATCGGCCCATCCCGCCATCTTCTCCTTGGTGCCTTTGCCAAAGAGAGCACAACCTGTCCCGCCAGTCTCTTATCTTATTTGTGCCCTCTTCCGCCCCCCACCCTCCGGTTGCACAGAGACTTCCTTGTGAAGAAGAGAGGCGCTGTCTCTTTGGTACGAAGCCTACACAATGGGGTGTGTGTTTGTGTGCAGGGCCTGAAGAAAGCGCCCATTGTGCTGCTGCTCGAAAGCCCGTTTGGCTCAGACGCTGCTTCGTTATATTATAGACAGTATCTGACAGGAGCTTCAAATGTACACACACCCCGGTATCAATCCATGCGCCGCCCTCTAGGGTCCTCCGTGTTCAGACAACCGGGGTACCCAATCCTTGATCTTAGGCAGATGGTCCCCTATTCAAACCCTGGTGTCTGGGCCCAGAAGATGGAACGAAGGGATCACTCAACCCTGCCACGCCATGTCAGCAGAGGTGCTATTCAGCAGGTTCTGACCAGTTCTGGAGACCGGTGGCGGGAATTTTGAGCAGTTGAGAGAACCGGTAGCGGAAAATTTTGAGTAGTACGGAGAACCGGCAAAATGCAACCTCTGGCTAGCCCCAGAGTGGGGTGGGAATGGGGATTTTGCAATATCCTTCCCCCAGGAGTGGGGAGGGAATGGGGATTTTGCAGTATCCTTCCCCCCAGGAGTGGGGTGGGAATGGGGATTTTGCAATATTCTTCCCCCAGGAGTGGGGAGGGAATGGGGATTTTGCAGTATCCTTCCCCCTAAAGTGGGGAGGGAATGGGGATTTTGCAGTATCCTTCCCCCAGGAGTGGGGTGGGAATGGAGATTTTGCAGTATCCTTCCACCAGGAGTGGGGAGGGAATGGGGATTTTGCAGTATCCTTCCCCCAGGAGTGGGGCGGGAATGGGGATTTTGCAATATCCTTCCCCCAGGAGTGGGGTGGGAATAGGGATTTTGCAGTACCCTTCCCCTGCCGCGCCCACCAAGCCAAGCCACGCCAGCCATGCCCACAGAACTAGTAATAAAAAAATTGGAATCCCACCACTTCATATCAGGGTTCCAAATACCACGCCCAACGAAAAAAAACTTTTATCAGAGACGACATATTGGCACATCTGGGCAAACTCAAATCTGAAAGCTTCCAGGTTTTCCCCACCCAAAGGAAAGTCCAAGTCCCTGCTCAGCACCCACATGTCCATCACATGGCCCAATCAAAGCCCAACCATCCCATCTGGAGATGCCTCCCAGCCACGCCCCTCCAAGTGCAGGGCAAGATGTCCTTGACTCTCTGAGAAAGGAATGTTATTTTGACTATACATCATCCCTGCTCCACACAATCCTCCCTCTCCCAGTTTCCCACAGTAGTAAATGCGGCAGGCCTGAAGATCCAGTGCAAAAGATGGCTTCCAGGCCTGACACGCCGACTGATAAACTTGCAGAATAAACTGAGCTGGATTCCCGCAAGTCGCAAACCAGGCGGCGGCGCTGTGCGGTGGCGCGACAGGAGAGGAGAACAACCTCGCTGAAAGACGCATCTCCCGTTCACTGCAGGTGGGAGTCCCGGTTCACCTCGGTTCCCAAAAGAGCCCGGAGGAAAAGCCCAGCTGGGCTTGGCGCAGGCGGTGTCTGCCCTGTGCATATACCTGGCGTCCTCCGGGCCCACGAGCCTCAGGGATTCCTGGGTTGGTCCCCGTCTGCTGAAATAATTAACCAGGGAGGGCGTTGTCCACCTGGCACAGCGATAGGTGTTATCTAAACAGGCGTGAGGCCGCAAGGAGCAATTACGCTTAATTGTTTGTTCCTGCGCTGGCAACAGGGCCCTTGACGGAGTCTTCCCACATAGCACTTTGCAGCACAGGCTAGACGCTGGGGAAGGGCTGGGGGGGGGGGCACAGAGGAAGATTCCAGCCCTACCCCATTGCCGCCCGCTCTGCCAGACCCATTGCTCCTGGATCCCATGGAAGAAGGGGACACGGGCCTTTTCCTACAATAATGCCGTGCTATTCGCTTCCCGAATTAGCCACACTGAGAGTCGGCTTACGCCAAGCTCCCCATCACGCGCCGATAATTTGTAGCCAACCCGTGACCACCGCAATAGACCTTCTCCCATGATCAAAGACCCCCGCATGCCTCAGAATTAGGCTCGGCTCAGCCACTTCATGCCAGACCCAGATAGATAGAAAAAAATAATAACAACTTGGGTCGTTTGTGGGTTTTTTCGCTGCGGCTTCCGTATTTTTAAGTCAGATTTAACTTTCGAAAGGGACGGTCTGGAGTGGAAGAGACCGAACTTAAAAACCGTCTTGAGTGAACAACCTTCGCGTCCCAGCCCGCTTGAAATAAGTATACCTTGGTTCGCTCTGGTTTCGGCATCTAAAGCCAATGGAGGGAGTCCTCGAGTTACGACCGCAATGGAGCCGAGCATTTCTGTGGCTAAGCAAGACAGTCGTTCAGTGAGCTTTGCCCCACTTGCCTGGCCGCAGTTGTGAAGTGAATGACAGCTGTGAAGTTCCTGTCCCACGGTCGCTAAGACTCGGCTCATCGGAAGGTCGCGAAACGGGATCGCGGGATCACCCAGGGACACGGCAATCCGTCATAAATATGAACCGGTTGCCAAGTACCTGAATTTTGGTTGTGTGACCACGGGGATTCCGCGACGGTTCTTAAAGTGTGAAAAAAAACCCGGTCCTGTCAGTTTTTTTCGGTGCCGTTGCTAACTTGGAACAGTCACTAAATGGATGGTTGCGAGCAGCGGTGGGTTTCACGTATTCTTGCCGCCGGTTCGTCGCACACGCTTGCTTCATGTGTTCGTGCATCTTCCGTGCATGTGCCCGGCCTTCTGCGCATGCACTTTGTGTCAGCGTTCCAGGAAAAACCTCCCTCAGACTGCTAAGACAGTCTGTTATTAACACAGCTGCTTGCAATTACTGCAGGTTCAAGTCCCACCAGGCCCAAGGTTGACTCAGCCTTCCATCCTTTATAAGGTAGGTAAAATGAGGACCCAGATTGTTGGGGGGGGGGCAATAAGTTGACTTTGTATATAAATATACAAATAGGATGAAGACTAAATAAAATAAGTGTTGAAGCATTCACAACTTCTGGTGGCAAGTTGTTCCACAGATTAATTGTTCTCACTGTCAGGAAATTTCTCCTTAGTTCCAAGTTGCTTCTCTCCTTGATTAGTTTCCACCCATTGCTTCTGGTCCTGCCTTCAGGTGCTTTGGAAAATAGTTTGACTCCCTCTTCTTTGGGGCAATCCCTGAGATATTGGAAGACTGCTATCATGTCTCCCCTAGTCCTTCTTTTCATTAAACTAGACCTGCCCAGTTCCTGCAACTGTTCTTTGTATCTTTTAGCCTCCAGTCCCCTAATCATCTTTGTTGCTCTTCTCTGCACTCTTTCTAGAGTCTCCACATCTTTTTTACATCGTGGCAACCAGAACTGGATGCAATATTCCAAGTGTGGCCTTACCAAGGCATTATAAAGCGGTATTAACCCTTCACGTGATCTTGATTCTATCCCTCTGTTTATGCAGCCCAGAACTGTGTTGGCTTTTTTGGCAGCTGCTGCACACGGCTGGCTCTTATCTAAATGGTTGTCCACTAGGACTCCAAGATCCCTCTCACAGTTACTACTATTGAGCAAAGTGCCACATATACGGTACCTGTGCATTTGGTTTTTCTTGCCTAAATGTAGAACCTTACTTTTTTGAGTAAAAGTACTTACTTCTGAAAGATCCGGGTTTTCCCTCAGTAAATCAAAAAACCCCAAACCATCCCCTCACTCCTCAGTCGTTCAAATGCTCCAATCGCCAACCGTCCCACCTCGGGACAGCCCTCCGACCACTCCTTCTCCAGTTGCAGGATTGGCCTGACCTTGACCGACAGGAAGAATGCTATTATATCTAATGGCAACCCCTCTACTAAATCACACACACCCACACCACATATGAGAAAGTGGCAGCACGGAAACTTCCGACCTAGTATGGCTTCCAAAGCTGACGCTTCTCACATGTGCCTTCCACGCATGCGCTCGGCCTCAAAAACGTGGCTAAATAGGACGGAATTATGCAGGGGCAGGTAGACGAACCCACCCACAGTTACTGCTACCGGTTCGCCTGAACCGGTCCGAACCGGCTGCATACCATTTCTGGTTGCGAGTCAAGAACTACCTGTTCCTTTACCTGTTTGATGGAGACTCCTAGTGGATATCCATTGCGCCTTGACCGAACTCGAGCTAAAAAGGGAGTGTCCTTTGTTGTTGTTGTTGTTAGTTGCGAAGTCGTGTCCGACCCATCGTGACCCCATGGACAACGTTCCTCCAGGCCTTCCTGTCCTCTACCATCCTCTGGAGTCCATTTAAACTCATGCCAACTGCTTCAGTGACTCCATCCAGCCACCTTGTTCTCTGTTGTCCCGTTCTTCTTTTGCCCTCAATCCTTCCCAACATTCGGCTCTTCTCTAGAGAGTCCTTCCTTCTCATTAAGTGGCCAAAGGATTTGAGTTTCATCTTCAGGATCTGGCCTTCTAAAGAGCAGTCAGAGTTGATCTCCTCTAGAACTGACCGGTTGGATCGCCTTGCAGTCCAAGGGACTCGCAGGAGTCTTCTCCAGCACCAGAGTTCAAAGGCCTCCATTCTTTGGCGCTCAGCCTTTCTTATGGTCCAGCCATACATTGCAACTGGGAAAACTGGGAAAAATGCAACTGGGAAAACTGGGAAGAGTCCTTACAAGAGGCCATTTTACCTCAGAGGCAGGCCCATTTTTTTTTTTGACGAAGCCTCTTTGCGCACATTTGCACATTTCTTCCTCCCGAGAAGGACATGCTGTGCGCAGAACGGGATGTGGCGTCCCTGACACGGGCAGGAGACAAGTTGTGGCACGTTAACCAGGGAGATCCAAAGTGGCTTCACAATTAAGTGATTCAGAGAGCGGCCTCTCCCCCTCCAAAGAGTGACATCATACCCTAAAAACTTGTAAAATTTTGGTGTGGAGAAGGAAAGTCGGATGAGCAACTTAGGTAGGTCGGCTTGGCTTTGCCGTATTAAGGTACGGGACTAGCAATGCGAAATGCGTCGCCCATAATTCAGGTGGAGGCAAAAAGACAGATTTGTTCAGACGCATCAAGGAGACAATTGAAGACACGCCGTACCATGCCAGCTTGACTCACAATCACTCTGGCTACCAAAATCAACCTTAACCTAGGTGGAAATTTGGTCAGAAACTACTTATATGGCATCTAATAACATTTCTGAAAATCTCAATCGAGTCCCAACTTATTGGGAGGAAATCAGGATTTAATAATAATAATGACAACAACAACAACAACAACAGAGTTGGAAGGGACCTTGGAGGTCTTCTAGTCCAACCCCCTGCCCAAGCAGGAAACCCTACACCATTTCAGGCAAATGGTTATCCAACATTTTCTTAAAAATTTCCAGTGTTGGAATTTTGCAGTAACCTTCCCTTGGAGTGGGGTGGGAATGGAGATTTTACAGTATCCTTCCCCTGCCATACCCACCAAGCCACGCCCACCAAGCGATGCCACGCCCACCAAGCCACACCCAAAGTACCTGTAGTAAAAAATTTTGAAACCCACCACTGATAAAAACATATTCCTAATTATTGCATTCCATTTTCCTCAGAAATATTAACAAGTGTGCAATAACATCTAAACCGATATGCTTTAATGTCTGTATTATCTTCTGTTATAATTTCAATAGTATAACCCTCAAGAAGGAAAAAAAAAAATACAAAATTGCCCGTCTGCTTTCTCTGTTTAAATAATATTATGAGGATCACCTAAGTTTGATAAATGTGAGAAAGACTACTAAGATTGTTATTGTAATTTGGATTAATAGGAACGATGCCCAGAATCAACATTGGCCACATGCAATATGGTTGTACATTTAAAAATAAAAAGATTTCTTGCACTGGGTCACAGCCAAACAATAGAGTTGTAAATGATTGTGGGTTGGTTTCCTGGTGGTTCAATGAATAGAAGTACCCTGGGGGAAATGTAACCAAACACTGGGCACATACTACCACATGTGCTGGAGGTGTCCCAAAACTAAAAAAATACTGGTTGAAAATGACAAAGCAGCATATTGAACTGAGCCAGAGACATTTTTGTTGGGCATCCTACTGGAAAAATATGATAAAAAGACTACATATTTGATTTAGCATGTACCAACTGTGGCTAGGATTATATTTGTGCAACAATGGAAGAGCGAGGAGATCCCATCAGATGAGAAGATAATTCAGAAAATAATGGAATGCGCAGAAATGGACAAATTAACACTTATCATTAAGGACAGAGAAGATACTCAATATTTTCTGACATGCGATGTATTTTATCAATGGCTTAGAGAATCGAAACAGGAGTTAGGAAGGAGGAGATATAAGAAAAGAAAATGTTACGATGGAGAGAAGTTTACGGCAATGTTATGTACTATTGTAAATTATTCTGATATAGTTATGTTATTGATGTCATTGTAACGAATACAACAACAAATAGGCGAACTATGAATTTTTAAAGAATTGTACCCAGTTTGCACGCTGTTCAACGGAGATGAAAAGTATTATAAATAAAATAAATAGAACATGGGAGGGAAAATGAATAGAAGCATCCCCTTCCATGCTTTCTAATTTTGTCTTTGACAAACACACAAGGAAAAAAGATCATGGGAACCCACTTTCCCTGGGCCGTGATAAGAGGCGGTCCCCTTCGTGATTGGTTGCAGAGTTTTTGTAACAGTAGCAGAGTTGGAAGGGACCTTGGAGGTCATTTAGTCCAACCCCCTGTTCACGCAGGAGACGTGTACTAGGGATTCGAACCACCAAACTGCCGACCTTTCTGATTGACAAGCTCAGTGTCTTAGCTACTGAGCTAAAAGGATTTCCCACCTCAGCAGAAACAGAATTGCAGCTTTCAGCAACGTCTCCAACCATGTTTCCTGTGCTGAGGGACCCCTTTTGGAGGTCCTGAACCGGGGAACACCCTTAGAAAAGGAAAAAAGAGCAGAAAAGGTAGAGCCGATTAGACAGGTGAGCAATTTAAAGCGACACCCTGTTTTAGACCAACGAGGGTGGATGGAACCACGGGCTGTAAAGCAGTGCCGCGTAAAACCGCTTTGAAGGCCATCAGCCGAATGAGTCAACACCACCTTGGCGTGGCTCCCTTGGGGAGTATCTGGGTGGGGCAGGGACAGCCGTCCGTGGGGCGCCTCCCTCACTTCTGCAAAGGCAGCAGACCAGGGGTGTCAAGCTCAAGGCCCGGGGGCCGGATCCAGCCCACGGGGTCCTTGCGCCCTGGAAACAGCGAAGAACTGGCCCGCGGTGCCTCTGCCAGCAAAAAATGGGATGTCCCAGCCGAAAATGGAGCTTGGAAGGGCTGCACGTTCACACCCCCTCCCCCGAGCTCCGTTTTCACTGGCAGAGTGTTGCAGGAGGCTGTCGCAGCTGAAAACGGACCTCGCAAGGGTGGTACATGCTCCCCCCCAAGGTCCGTTTTGGCTGGCAGGAGGCCATTACAGCCAAAAACGGACCTCACAAGGGTTGCATGTGCCCCCCGCTCGAGCTCCGTTTTCACTGGCAGAGGGTTGCAGGAGGCCGTCCCAGCTGAAAACGGACCTCGGGAGCCTGTTTTTGCTGGCAGAGTGCTCGGGCTGCCACAGGTGCCCCCCCCCCCGAGATGAGTGACGTCATGCTGGCCATGCCCACCCCGGCCTCCCCGAGGTCAAACACACCCCTCAAAAGCCTTTGGCGGTTGGCCTAATTAGACCAAGGTTGGTGATAAGACTGAAGAATTGTGTTAGGAAGAATTTGCTTTGATTTAGTTTGGACGACGCGGAGAATGAGTTTAATTCTCAGCTGTTCTAATAAAGTCTGTTTGTTTTCAAACTGATTGCGTCTGCTACTACCTACTTGGGTCCGGGCCACAACAGTCTCCTCGCCCAACGCAAACACAACCCAAATGGCTTCTCTTGGCAGTTGCCCTCCTGGTTTTGCAAACATTTGCAACGAGGCCTTTTGGCGTTTGCGGTTATGTCAGGCAAGGGTTGGGAGCCCCAACCATCCTGCCGTCTGGTTCCCCCCCACACGCAAACTCCTTCGCTCATTAAAACAAGCCTCTGCAATCCCTCCAGTTCAATAGCAGGATCTTTTTCTAAGCCTCGCTTCAACCACAACATGGGGCGTGTTATTACCTTGCCTCACCGATATGAAAAAACAAATAAATAAATAAATAAAAAGCCGAGGTCTTAATTACTCTTGCTGGGATCAAAAGATGCTTCTGGAAGCCACCCAGAGTCTTTGATATGCGAGATGCGAATGAGGGAGAAACGAAATGGTTTAGGAAAGAAAACAAGCTTACATAAGTCAAGAGATATTGCGGCAATCGTTCAGAGAAACAAAACACTGACAAACCTCTGGGCCCCGAGACGGATTAGGTAAAGGTAAAGGTTCCCCTCGCACATACGTGCTAGTCGTTCCCGACTCTAGGGGCTCTTCGGCTGAAGAGGTTGCAGAAAAATTCTTTTAAAAGGCTCCGATGATCCCAGCTGATCATCAAGAGATTTTTTTGTTTTCTTTTAAAAGCACTTTTTTTTTGCCTTTAAAAGAAAAGAAAAGCCTCTGACGATCAGGCAACTCAGCTGGGATCGTCAGAGGAGCCTTTTAAAAGCATTTTTTCTACAACCTCTTCAGCCAAAGAGGTTGTAAAAAGAAAGCTTTTAATAGCCAAAGAAAAAATGCTTTTAAAAGTAAAAAAAAACAACCTCTGATAATTGCGTGGCTCAGCTGGGCATGGGGGGTGGGGGGGGGCAGGGATTTTTGCTACCAGTTCTCCAAACCACCCGCCGCCATCGCTACTGGATCGGGTGATCCGGTCCAAACCGGGAGCATTTCACCCCTGCTCCACAGTCATTTGCACTACCTCAGGTGACCCTGAGGACACAGACAAACCTCCAGGTGGCCTCAAGGGCTCTCTAAAACAATGCAAATGACCAGCTGTCTGCAAGGAATATAAATCCTTCCATTCCCCACCATCCAGTCGGAGCTGAAGAAGCTTCTCGGATGAGAAGCGAAACGTCTTTAAAAGAAAAAAAAAACCAAAACAGAAAGTCCAGTTGCCTCCTGAAAAAAAGCACCTTTTGGGACAACCATGACTTGGATGACTTGAGAATCTCTACAGACTTTTAGCTATACAATTTGGGATGAACGCCCTTGGAATGGTGTGGGAGTTTTTCAGATTGGGAAAAATTGCAGACTACAGGAACCAAAAGCGCCACTCAGGTGACACCCCCCCCCCGCAAAGGACTCAGATAAACCTCCAAGTGCTTCAACACCTCTCTAAAAAGGATGCAAAATCTCTACAGACATGATCCACAAAGGATTTTTTCAAAGCAGCAGCACCAGCCCTCTGAATTGGCGGTCTTGGTTCCCTGCTTGACAAGAAACCAGGATACCCAAATATCGGTCGAGGCATAACCGGCACAAACTTTATTTTGGGAATTATGGAGTCTTGTCATCTGCACCTCTATAACTGTCAGGTTCGGTTCTGCAACCCAACAAGACAGACACAGACTTCAGAGGATCATTAGAACTGCAGAAAAAATAATTGCTATCAACCCGCCTTCCTTCCATTGAGGACCTGTATACTGCACAAGTCAAAAAGAGGGTTGGGAAAATATTTACAGACCCCTCACATCCTGAACATAAACTGTTTCAACTCCTACCCTCAAAACGACGCTACAGAGCACTGCACACCAGAACAACTAGACACAATAACATTTTTTCCCCGAAGGCCATCGCTCTGCTAAACAAATAATTCCCTCAACACTGTCAGACTATTCACTAAATCTGCACTACTATTAATCTTCTCATCGTTCCCATCACCCATCTCCTTCCATTTATGACTGTATGACTGTAACTTTGTTGCTGGCAATCCTTATGATTTATATTGATATATTGACCATCAATTGTATTGTCAATGTTGTACCTTGATGAAGGTATCTTTTCTTTTATGTACACTGAGAGCATATGCACCAAGACAAATTCCTTGTGTGTCCAATCACACTTGGCCAATAAAAAATTCTATTCTATTCTATTCTATTCTATTCTATTCTATTCTATTCTATTCTATTCTATTCTATTTTATTCTAATTTGCGACTCTGCCCAGATGGACGGACGTTCTCTTAAGGGAACAGACAGAGCTTACGGTTCAGAGACGGTTCATAATGTGACCAAACAAGACAAGGCCCTGCCTTTTTGACATGCTCCGAAAACCCGAAGAACCCCCTCCGCGGGCTGCGTTTCAATGAAATCTTGGCGTGTTTGCTCCGAGGAGCCGAGGCTGGCAGGAACCGTGCCTCCGAGCTTGATCTTTGGGATTTGGCTAACTCCGGCTCTTTCTTTGGGTTCCCATCCCACCCACCCCATTTCCTATTCATTCCCCCCACCCACCCACCCACCCCCAGCAGTAAAACTTCCAAAACTGGATGGATTTCCGAGCCATCTTTTCAACCGCTTGGCTTCCCCTCCCGAGCAGGCGGCAAAATGAAAGGCTTGGAAGGAAATTGCTTTCAAAAAAAAAAACAAAAACCAAGAGGGAGGTTTGGCAGAGCGTGGCAAGTGCAGCCCCCACCCCACCCTGAGCCAAACATGTCATGCCGGGTTGCCAATTCCAGGCACTCCTTCTATCTCCTTCCACCTCCTTCTAGCGGGACACCTGTGGATTCCGATTTTTTAATTTGGCTTTTGCACAGAAGCTACCGGCACGCACAGCTGGAAGGCTTGTACCAGAATGTGAAAATGCTCCTATTCATGTCGCGTGGGGTGGGGTGGGGAAGAATGGCACAAGGCCTTAAGTGGTGAGTGAGGAGAATAAGCAAGAAAAATGGCCTTATAATATAATACAATAACAGAGTTGGAAGGGACCTTTGAGGTCTTCTAGTCCAACCCCCTGCCCAGGCAGGAAACCCTACACCATTTCAGACAAATGGCTATCCAACATTTTCTTAAAAATTTCCAGTGTTGGAGCATTCACAACTTCTGCAGGCAAGTTGTTCCTCTGATTAATTGTTCTAACTGTCAGAAAATTCCTCCTTAGTTCTAAGTTGCTTCTCTCCTTGATGAGTTTCCACCCATTGCTTCTTGTTCTACCTTCAGGTGCTTTGGAGAATAGCTGGACTCCTTCTTCTTTGTGGCAACCCCTGAGATATTGGAAGACTGCTATCATGTCTCCCGTAGTTCTTCTTTTCATTAAACTAGATATACCCAATTCCTGCAACCGTTTTAGCCTCCAGTCCCCTAATCCTCTTTGTTGCTCTTCTCTGCACTCTTTCTAGAGTCTCAACATCTTTTTTACATCGTGGCGACCAAAACTGGATGCAATATTCCAAGTGTGGCCTTACCAAGGCATTATAAAGTGGTATTAACACTTCACGTGATCTTGATTCTATCCCTCTGTTTATGCAGCCCAGAACTGTGTTGGCTTTTTTAACAGCTGCTGCACACGGCTGGCTCCTATCTAAATGGTTATCCACTAGGACTCCAAGATCCCTCTCACAGGTACTACTATTGAGCAAGGTACCACATATACGGTACCTGTGCATTTTGTTTTTTTGGCCTAAATGTAGAACCTTACTTTTTTCACTGTTGAATTTCATTTTGTTAGATAGCGCCCAATGTTCAAGTCTGTCAAGATCTTTCTGTAACTTGAGCCTATCTTCTGGAGTGTTGGCTATTCCTGCCAGCTTGGTGTCATCTGCAAATTTGATGAGTTCCCCATCTATCCCCTCGTCCAAGTCATTGATGAAGATGTTGAAGAGTACTGGGCCTAAAACAGAGCCTTGGGGTACACTCCACTGCATACTTCCCTTTGAATGGTGAAGCACCTTCTCCTACACGTGACTATCCTTTTCCTGTATGGGTAGCCCTCGAATTACGACCACAATCGAACCCAACATTTCCGAGACAGTTGTTAAGTGATTTTTGTCCCCTTTACGACCTTTCTTGCCACAGTTGTTAAGTGAATCACTGCCGCTCTTAAGTTAGAAACACAGTGGTGAAGTGAAATCTGGCCTCCCTTTGCTGGTCAGAAGGTCATAAAAAGGGGATCACCTGACCCGGGGACGCCGCGGCCGTCATAAACATCAAACAATTGCCAAGCACCCCAATTTCGATCCTGTGACGATGGAGGCGCTGTGACCGTTGTTGTGAAAAACAGCCGTAAGTCCGTCATTTCAGTGCCGTTCTAACTTCCAACAGTCGCTAAATGAACAATTGTAAGTCAAGGACTACTTGGAGCGATTTAAAAGCTTAAGCGAATCTGGCTTCCCCATTGACTTTGCTCGTCAGGCTGCCAAAAGGGGATCACATGACCCTGGGACGCTGCCACCATCATAAATACGAGTCAGTTGCCAAGCGCCCGAATTCTGATCCCACGACCATGGGGATGCGGTAACGGTCGTGTGAAAAACGGTCGTAAATCACTTTTTTTCAGCGCCGTTGTAACTTGGAGCGGTCGCTAAATGAAGCATTGTAAGTCGAGGACTACCTAAAGATAAAGGTAAAGGTTCCCCTCACACATATGTGCTAATCCTTCCCGACTCTAGGGGGCGGTGCTCATCTCCGTTTCAAAGCCGAAGAGCCAGCGCTGTCCGAAGACGTCTCCGTGGTCATGTGGCCGGCATGACTCAACGCCAAAGGCGCACGGAACGCTGTTCCCTTCCCACCAAAGGTGGTCCCTATTTTTTCTACTTGTATTTTTTAGGTGCTTTCGAACTGCTAGGTTGGCAGAAGCTGGGACAAGGAACGGGAGCTCACCCCGTTACACGGCAGCACTAGGGATTCGAACTGCTGAGCTGCCGACCTTTCGATCGACAAGCTCAACGTCCTAGCCCCTGAGCCACCGCGTCCCTTATATAGGACTATACGGCGCCAAAAGGCTTTTTAACCACGAAGGACTCAAAAACTTTTGGCAGTTCTTATAGAATCCGTTCTGCAAAGAGACTCAAAGAGACTTTCGCCGTGAGCTGAAAATGCATTTATTTATTCAAGCGGGACAGGCTTAAAAGTTTTATTAAATTTTAATTGGGGTTATTTATGAATTTTAGGGTTTTAAATTGATTGTTTTAAATTTCGGCCATTTATGTAATATGCTTGGTTTTAAGTTTTTGTTTTAATGTGTATATTGTGGGGTTTTATTATTTGGCTGTACACCGCCCTGAGTCCTTCGGGAGAAGGGTGGTATAAAAATCTAATAAAATAAATAAATAAATAAATAAATAAAAACACTCCGGGCTTTTCCAAAATTGCTCCAACTGGTTGTGAACTACACTTGTTCTACAGCAGAGCTGGTATTCAGCCGGTTCATACCGGTTTGTACCAGTTTGCCTGTACCGGTAGCAAAAATTGCGGGGCTCACCCATCCCTCCCAGCTCTATGCCATCCTAATTCAGGGACAATTTTACGGCTGGGTGCATGTGTGGAAGGCACGCGTGCAACACACATGCATGGAAGGCACGCGTGAAACACGCCTGTGCGGAAGGCAGGTGCGCGCGAACCGGTAGTAACATAATGTGAAACCCATCATTGTTCTACAGTCTTTGTAAAAAAAAAAAAAAGTCCTTTAAAAGCCCCTCCTGGCTCAGCTCACACTGCCAAGCATTGCCTTCCCAAAGTTGGATGTCCTGCACAGGTGTGGACTTCAGCTCCCAGAATTCTCAGCGATGGGGGGGGGATTCTGGGAGATGTGGTTCACGCCACCGAGGGCAACCGGGATGAGAACAATTACGCTGCACGCTTTGAGCAAACCAACAAACAAATTATTCTGCGAAAATGTGTTTTTTTTTTTTTTTATAAGAAAAGAGTTTGCGGCAGGTCTCGCCACAACCACATTCTCGGCTATTAAGATTGCCGGGAATTTGTTTCGGTGAATTGCAGCGTGTTTTGGAGGCTAACCCCTGGCCGGGCGGGGGGCTCTCTCGAGGAGCTGCCAAGGGTTTTCAAAATCATAAAAAGACGATTTTGTTTGTTTGCCAGGCCTTCGAAAATGGGGAACCCAACTTCTGCAGTGATTTATCTTCTTGGGGCAAAATAATTGCAGCAGCCACAAAGTTTAGGGCAGGCTGTATGCCAGGGTTGCGAAAGGCAACCCTGGCGAAGCTTTGTTTGTTTCGCTGAGCCCCAAGCAATTCTCGTGATTTTTGGAAAGGAAAAAAGGAGAAAGGAGGAAAACAACCCTTACCCCACACAAAACACACACACATACACACTCTCTCTCTCACACACAGACAAACGCATTTTTAAGGGACTATTAAAAAACCCCAGAAAGCCTGTAAAAATGGCCTTTTGGGACATGTTTGATCAAGAAAACAGTGGCGTCTCGCCTGGAGAAGGAACGGCCCCGTCCTGTCCTGCAAGAGCAGCTACAGTATTTAGGACAAATCGTTCTCAGCGGGGTTTGGCCGTGGGAATCCATGAAAGAGCCTGACTCCTGAATTTCCGGGAAAGGACATTATTTGCGCGCCTGGTTTTTCTCCAGTTCTGAAACGCAGGCGTGCTAAGCTCCCTACTTCCACTTTTTCCTTTAGAAACCCGCAATTCTCAAGGGGACGTGTGGGGGGGGGGGGCGGGAAGGATGGCTTATCCCTCTCCCCATCCCACAATCCCCTTTGCCCAGGGACGGAGCCGCTGGGGGTTCGCGAGAACCTCTAGCGAAGATTCTGTGCAGTTCGGAGAACCCGCAAAACCCACTCCTGGCTGGCCCCGCCCACCTCGCGCTGCCCGTCTCAGGAGTCCCCGCGCGGCCCGTTTGGGATGCAGGTAAGCGCAGGGTGCGCCCGGAGGGCTCAGGGAGGATGAAAAACAGGCCTTCCGGAAGTTCGGCTCCAGAGGGCCTCCGGAGCCTGGGGAAGCCGTTTTTGTCCTCTCGGAGGTTCGAAGAAAGCCTCCGGAGCCTGGGGAGGGCAAAAACACCCTCTCCTGCTGCGGTGCAGAAGATCGGCCTGGCCACGTCCACCCACAACCGGGTAGAGAACCCCTTGCTAAAATTTTTGAAGCCCACCTCTTCCCCTGTCACGGACTTTTCATTACGGGTTTGAATTCCCAAGCCTCGTCATCACATGGTTGCCTCCCGTGGCTTTTCCTGCAATGAAAACCCTTCCGTCAGCTCTCCCGGTTTGCACACCGTTCGGCGGGGAGCTTGGCGTTAACAAAAACCCTACCCTAAGGTGGATTTGTTTCCCCTCTTAACCGGTGCGGTGGGGAGGTTGTGTGACGCCCCAGGAGGCGTGGTGGAGCTCCCCAGGTTAGGCCAGCCTGTGATTTCTCTCCCTTGGCTTTGCAAAGCGGGCGAGACGCCCCTCCCTGCTTGCCCGAGGCTTGCAAATCCAGCACGAAACACCTTAACTCGGCAAAAAGGTTTCATTTTTCTAAACTTTTGCTCGGTGCCTTTCCTCTGCCAGAGGTCTCTGAAAGTGGAAGAGAAGAGCTGCAAAGAAGCCAATGTAAGTGTAAGGGCTGGGAAGTGGCTCAACAGGCTAATGCAGCCTGTTATTAACACACAGCTGCCTGCAATTACAATTACTGCAGGCTCGAGTCCCACCAGGCCCAAGGTTGACTCAGCCTTCCATCCTTTATAAGGTAGGTAAAATGAGGACCCAGATTGTGGGGGGGGGGGGCAATACAAGTTGACTCCTTATATAATATACAAATGGATGAGACTATTGCCTTACACAATGTAAGCCGCCCTGAGTCTTCGGAGAAGGGCGGGATATAAATTCAAATTTAAAAAAATAAATCTGCAAGGATAGCCAGGAAGGAGGCGTTCGAAAACCTCCTTGCCCAGGGAAGGAGCCGAGGGCAGGCCGAACAGCCCTGGAATGACCTCAATCTCTCTCTCTCAGGATCACTGAGAGAACCAAGCCTCCCTCAGGAACCGGAGCCACCTGGTTCCTTTCTTCTCTGGGCTGGGCATCTTCACGGTTAGATAAAACTCCCTGTTGGCTCAAAGGCCAACGTGAGAATGTTGCCCACATGGAAGGCCAGGGCCCTGGGGATTTCCCCGTGTTTCCCCCAAAATAAGACTGGGTCTTATATTAAGTTTTCTCTTTTGCTCCAAAAGATGCATTAGGGCTTATTTTCCAGTTAGGTCTTATTTTCAGGGGAAATATAGAACTGACGATCTTAACCGGGGCTTATTTTTGGGGGTAGGGCTTATATTACGAGCATCCTGAAAAATCACGGAGGGGCGCGTTGGCTTAAGAGGTGGAGCTCTTGCCTCACAATCAGAAAAGCTAATTTAATTTTTTTTTTAATTTAAAATGATATTGGGGCTGCCCGACTGCCATTTCAGAAAGAAAAGGAGAGAGGAGTAGAAAGAGGGAAGAAAGTAGGTAGGAAAGAGTTGAGAAGGAGGAGGGGAATAAGAAGGTTAGATAGGGTGGAAGAAGGGAGGAGTGGAGAAGGAGGAGAGGAAGTAGTAAAATGAAGGAGATGAAGGATGAGAAAGTAGTAGAGGGTAGAGAGGGAGGTTGTGAAGAAAGGAAGTGGCAGTCGGGCAGGCCTGAATCAGTAATAAATAAAAATTAATGATTAATGATGGATAATAGTCTGTACATAAATACGATGTTGGAAAATGGAAATAAAAATTATTTTAAAAAAAAGAAAAAGAAAAGCTACGAGTTCGATCCTACGTAGAGGCAGGTATTTTTCTCTCTCTCTGGGCAGGTTGAGAATATATCTGCTGACTAGAACTCCGTACTGGTGACAGGAAGGGCATCTGGCCAGTAAAACACTCAGCTCCATTCAGTTGGCCAGACTCCACCCTGCAAGTGATTACGGAGTCGTTAAAGGTTGATTCTGAAAAATCACACTAGCCCAGTGATGGCTAACCTTTTCGCAATTTTGCGTGCCAAAAGTGGAGGGAGTCGCACGGGCGCGTGCCCATACCCATAATTCTTTGCACTTCGCCCCCCCCCCCGTTCACCCCGCTTTTGGCATGCAATGGCACGGTGGGCCCAGTAGGCCCCTTTTTCGCTCTCCCCAGGCTCCAGAGCCTTTCTGGGAGCCTGGGGAGGGCTCCCACCCCACTCCGGAAGCCGGAAACTGCCCATTTGCTGACTTCCAGTGGGACTGGAAGGCCTGATTTTTGAGTTCGCGTGCCCACCGACATGGTTCGCCATCATGGCACGAGGCCTTATTTTCCAGTTGGGTCTTATTTTGGGGGAAAACACGGTACCTTCTGGTCCTGCCCAAAAGATCCTGCTCCAGCGTGCCGGAGATCTAGCCACAGATGCCAGGGAGCCCTGCACCTTCCTGCCGGCCTCTGAGTCACTGCCTGAAGGATCTCTGCTGTTGGGAAACAAGGGGAATATTATCTGATGGGGGGAAAAAAGACGTTTGCGTGGCAATTGATGGATGAGCCAGCGCAAAGACAGCAACACAGCCGGCGGCTGAGGACTAGAGACCTGACAAAAGTCGAAGGAGGAAGAAAGGGGGCCAAGATGCCCCAAGAATACTGTGAATGACCATGTTGGCTATGGGGGACATTCCCCATTTAGGAACCCCCACTCAGGGGGTTCTTTTCACGTCGCAGCTAGTCCTCGACTTACAACAGTTCAGTCAGTGACCGTCCAAAGTTACGACGGCACTGAAAAAAGGGACTTAGGACCGTGTTTCACACTTACGACCGTTGCAGTATCCCCACAGTCACGTGGTTTACATTTGGATGCCGGACAACTGACTCAGATTTACGACGGTTGCAGCGTCCCAGGGTCAGGCGATCCCCTTTTTGCGACCGTCTTGACAAGCCAAGCCAAACGGGAAATCCGGATTCACTTAACGACCAAGTTCCTAATTTAACGACCGCAGCGGTTCACTTAGCACACGTGAAGGGAAGTTGTAAAATGGGGCAAAACTCACGGAACAAGTTTCTCACTTAGCCACATAAATTTTGGGCTCAATTGTGGTCGCAAGTCGAGGACTACCTGCATTCTCCAGCTGCAACTCCCCCCCACACACACACCTTGGCCTGTGGTGCTCAGCACCCTTTCCCAGTATAACCAGTATCCTGGCTAAACGCCGATGGAGACCCTCCATCCCGCAGGTCCTGGTTTTCCCTAAGGTGCTTTTTCCAAAAGTCCAACTGGTTTTTTTTTTTTTGTTCTTTCTCCTTGAAAACGTTTCGCTTCTCCTCCGAGAAATCTTCTTCGGTTCAGCACTGAAGTTCACTCAGTTCGGTTCAGTCAGAACTAAGGAAGCTTCTCGGGTGAGAAGCGAAACTTTTTCAAAGCAGAAAAAAAAAAAAAAAGGAACTGAGGAAGTTTGGGACAACTATGACCTGAATGATTGAGAATCTCCATAGACAACGTTAGCAAACCTCTCGCTGCCTTTTGGAAAAGCACAACTTGTTGCCAAGCGTCGCCGTCTCTCTCTCTCTCCCTGGCAACAATCCTGCCAAAATACACCCCCCTGCGTCCCACAGCTTATTCTCCCTCTCCGATGCCAACAAGACGCGAGAGCCTCGTCTACATTTGGCCACCCCGTGACAAAAACGATGCTCAAACTTCCAATCCACGCCTCCAACCACTCCGGTCACATTCCCGAACCATTAGCCATCCCCAACCCTGCCTCCGGGCCACGGAGCCGATCCTCGTTTTCTCATCAGGATTAAATCCCTTTCGTCGAATTGCTTAAGTTGAGGCGGGTGGTGAGAAATCCGCCTCTCCAGCAGCTTTCCGAAGAGCAGAACGAGAGGGAAAGGCAGATCCGCCTCGATTCATCTGCCCACGTCTTGTTTGCTCGGCCGGCAAGTGCCGATCGTGCTGCGGGGAGCCGCTCCCCGCAGAATTGGCCACCCCAAGTAATGCCAGGGCCGGGCTGCTCAAGACGCAGGATTACTAACCCAGTGTGGCCGCAGACCTATTTATGTTGCCCTTGTTTAGGGGTGCGAAAGAGCTCCTAGCTGGGCGAGATCCGCCCAGAGGGGGACAACCTCGGGAAAGAGACCCAATCCAAGCATGCGGGGGGGGGGGGGAATAAAATCTAGGCTGCCACCAGCTCATCTCAGTGGGTGAGCCGAAGATGGGGTGACACAAGGGAAAAATTTTTACTTCGGTGCCAGGAAAGAAATGACGCAGCGGAGTGTCTTCCTGCTCCTTTGCCCCCAATGGAAGATTTAACACTTTCCTCCTCTTGAGGACAAAACACGTGCGGAAAGGAAGACACCCAGCACAGGTGGTATTCAGCCGGTTCGGACAAACCGGTAGTGGAAATTGTGGATGGGACTGCCCACCTGCCCCGGCTCTATGCTGTCCTGTTTAGGCACGTTTTTGAATCGGGTTGTGTGCGCGTAAGGCGCACACGCGAGCAAAGCGCATGCGCAGAAGGCTGGGCGCATGTGGAATGTGATAAATTCCCTGGTAAGCCAAAGGGTCCTCCCGGGGTGGGGGGTGGGGAGGTGGTTTAGGTGCTAATTGCGTTAACCCCTGACTTCAGTCTTGTTCCAGGATTCGTTCCTTTCCTAGGGGGAGGAAGCCTGTCAGTTTTGGAAGGCAACTTTCTTTTTGCTTCTTAACTGCCATATATTTTAGCTGGGGAAGTTGGGAGGGGGTTGTTGTTGGAGCGGTAGAAAGTTAGTCATAACAACAGTCCGTATTCAAGGACTTTTGCCTGCGTCGGATGTAGACTGTCTGAAGATTGTGTCCAATTGAGTGTGAAGAGTTGACTGGACAATGGGATGAACTTGTGGGTGTGGGGCAGGGCTGTGAATTGTCAACTGGATGTGGAAAACCTGGAAGCTTTCAGATTTGGGTTTTCCCAGCTGTGCCAACATGACATCTCTAATAAATTGGAACTTTGAGGAACCTCAAGCCTCAGAGCCTTATTTCGTTGGGGGTGTTCCTTGGAACCCTGACATTATGTGCACGCGCTCACATTTTCGGTGCTGGGCAAACCGGTAGGTAAATTAAATGAATCCCATCTCTGGACACCAGGAAGTGGAGAGAAGAGGCAACTCAAAAGCCAGCCTTGTCAGGGGACAACTTCCTGCAAGGAGGCAGGATGCAGACGAAGGGAAGATTCAGAGAGTCCAAATTTTCCGCGGAACCCCTGGGAGAAAAGCAAAAGGGCCGGTCCCGGGCACTGACGCAGACACACACCGGACCAGGCGTGTCTTTCCTTCCGACTGTTATTTAACTTATTTATTGACCGATAAAATGATCACACACATAGAAGCAGAAAAAAAAAAATTCTTGACCAGGTTTGGGTTCCGTGAGTCCGTCGCACATTCCGGCTTGGAGAGAGGCGAGGTGGAAGGCCGCCGAGAAGCAAAGACCAAAGGGGGCCCGGAAGTAAATCAGCCCAAATCTATCACTCCGGAATGGGGTTCGAGGAGGAGGAGGAGGAGGAAGGAAGAAGCGTGGGCCGAAGAACGGGCAGGTGAGGAAAAAGTGATGGCGACGTTCCTTGAGAAGTGAGGGGTGGGGAGGCAGAAAATTGGGGGGTGGGTGGGAATGGGAGTCCAACAGTCTCTCTTCGGGGGGCCGCTCAGGGAAGAGAGTTGAAGAGATCTTTGAGGAAGCCGTCGGGGTCGCAGATTTCGGATAACAATCCTGAAATAAAACAGGATAAGTTCAGAGCCGGCTGTGCGTGCGGCACCGATACGCCCCAGCGCTGGTCTCCGGAAGAGGGTGGATGGCAAGCGGAAAGAGGCCAAGCACTCACCAGCCACATCCAGGAATTCTGAGAAAGTCTCCGCGGGCATGAACTCCTCCTGGAAGGACTTGAGGGCTCTGTCAGCCGCCTCGTAGATGGGCATGTCGTTCTGGCGGATGTACTCGGCCAGAGAGTAGGACCAGCCCCCCTCTGTGTTGCTCGTAGGCACCTTCTGAAAGGGGGGAGAGGAAAGCAAGAAAGATGCTGGCACTTGGAGGGGAGGAGGGAGGGAGGGAGGGAAGAAAAAAAGGGAGGGGGACGGAAGGAAGGAAGATATGAGGGGAAAAGAGGAAGGAAGGAAGGAAAAGGGGGATAGAAAGAAAGAGAAGGGAAATAGGCAGGAAGAGAATGAAAGAAAAAGAGGGAGGAGGAGGAGGAAGGAAGGAAGGAAGGAAGGAAGGAAGGAAGGAAGGAAGGAAGGAAGGAAGGAAGGAAAGAAAGAAAGAAAGAAGAGAAAGAATGAAAGAAAGAAAGAAGAGAAAGAAAGAAAGACAAAGAAAGAAAAAGAAAGACAGAAAGAAAGAAAGATATACGAGTGGAAGGAAGGAAGGAAGATGACATGAGGGAAAAGAGGAAGGAAGGAAGGAAGGAAGGAAGGAAGGAAGGAAGGAAGGAAGGAAGATGACATGAGGGAAAAGAGGAAGGAAGGAAAGAAGGAAGATAGATTACATGAGGGAAAAGAGGAAGGAAGGAAGGAAAGAAAGAAAGAAAGAAAGAATGAAAGAGACAGAAAGACAGAAAAAGAAAGACAGAAAGAAAGAAAGAAACATATACGAGTGGAAGGAAGGAAGGAAGATGACATGAGGGAAAAGAGGAAGGAAGGAAGGAAGGAAGGAAGGAAGGAAGGAAGGAAGGAAGGAAGGAAGGAAGATGACATGAGGGAAAAGAGGAAGGAAGGAAGGAAAGAAGGAAGATAGATTACATGAGGGAAAAGAGGAAGGAAAGAAAGAAAGAAAGAAAGAAAGAAAGAAAGAAAAAGAAAGACAGAAAGAAAGAAAGAAAGATATACGAGTGGAAGGAAGGAAGGAAGATGACATGAGGAAAAAGAGGAAGGAAGGAAGGAAGGAAGGAAGGAAGGAAGATGACATGAGAGAAAAGAGGAAGGAAGGAAGGAAGGAAGATAGATTACATGAGGGAAAAGAGGAAGGAAGGAAGGAAGATGACATGAGAGAAAAGAGGAAGGAAGGAAGGAAGGAAGGAAGGAAGATGACATGAGGAAAAAGAGGAAAGAAGGAAGGAAGATGACATGAGGGAAAAGAGGAAGGAAGGAAGATGACGAGGGAAAAAAGGGAGGGAAGGAGGGAGGAGGAGGGGAAGGGAGGCCGAGACTGAAGCCTAGCTTGAAAATAGGGAGTCTGCCAAACTGTCCCCTGGAGTGGGGGGCTAGGATAGACCCCTGGCCTAACCAATCCTTCTTGGGGTGAACGGAGAGGTCTAAGGTGGCTCTCTTGGGCTCCCCTTTTCAGCTTGGGAGACAGTTGGAGCATGGATCTCTGCCTGGAAGCTTTGACCCCTGTCCCAAAGAGGCTGTAGAGAGCAGACCGTTCACGTAGGTGGGGTGCCCTGTGCCCCGAGTCTTGGCAGCACACGCGCTCGCCCCACCCCTCGGCCACCCGGATCCAAGGGAAGCACTTACTTTGAACATGTTGTAAATGAGATCAACCAGGGCCCAGAAGAGGAGGCTGGAGCGATAGGCTGCGTAGTCCTTCACGGCTTTGTCCGTTAGCCTGTTAGGAAGGGAGAGAGAGAGAGAGACACAGAGAGGCCATCAAGTCCCTTGGGTGGGTGGGTGGGCAGATTAATTCCAGCCGGTGAATCCTCCAGCAGTTAAGGGCAAGGAGGAGACCCACAGAGGGGGGGGGGGGAAAATGCAGACAGCGACCCAGCAGGGGGCTGGGCACACACAGGCAGCCTGGAGTTTCCCCCCCCACCACCCAGTTTCCTGCACCAATTGATTCATAACCCAAGCCCCAAAGATGCTGCCCTCCATCCTGGCCTGGTTTTTTTGACCACGCGCAGCCCAGTTTTTTTTTTATTTTTTTGGGTAATGCCAGAAAACAGGAAGTCCTGTGTCTCAAAGTGGGGGCACGGAACGCTGTTCCCTTCCCACCAAAGGTGGTCCCTATTTTTTCTACTTGCATTTTTACGTGCTTTCGAAACTGCTAGGTTGGCAGAAGCTGGGACAAGGAACGGGAGCTCACCCCCCGTTACGCGGCAGCACTAGGGATTCGAACCGCTGAGCTGCCGACCTTTCGATCGACAAACTCAACATCCTAGGGCAGAGAAGCGTTTGTTAAATTATTTGAATCCCACCACTGAGGCAACTGCAACATTAGCCTCACTCAGGTGACTCTGAGGACACAGAGAAACCTCCAAGTGGCCTCAATGACTCTCTTAAAAAGGATGCAAATGACCGGTTATCTGCAAGGAGTATAAACCCTTCCCTTCCCCACCATCTTCCAGTCAGAGCTGAAGAAGCTTCTTGGATGAGAAGCGAAACGTCTTCAAAGAAAAAAAAAACCACAAAGTCGAGTTGCCTCCTGAAAAAAAAAAGAACCCCTTTGGGACCCTGGAGGGCAGAAAACCGGTTCACCCCTGACTTCAGAACAAATCCCCACCCTAGCAGTCGAGGAAGACAGACAGCTAATGCTGGCAGCAGCTGGAAGAGGAGGTGTCGTGGTCCGCCAGCAGCCTGTGGAGCTGGCAACGGAGTTGGACAACGATGAGGCTGAGGTGGGGCCAGGGCCATCGGGGAGTGGGGTGCGGACTCCAGAGCCTGATGGTAGTGAGGCAGAGGAACAGGAGGAGCCTGTTCCTAATGCGCGCATGAGAAGAGCTGCCAGAAGGCAAGAGCAGCTCAAGCAGAGAGGACGACTCAGGAGTACAGCCAAGAGATGATTTGCCCCTCTCATAAGGCTTAAAAGACCAGCAACGGCGTTTGGGCTCTTTGTCGGAAAACAACGTTGATAGCTTTGGCTTGCTGCATTTATTTTGTATCTGTGTCGTCTGAATGTTTGCCAAGAAAGGTCTTTGGCAGTTTGTCTAATTGGTGATAAGACCAAGGAATTTGTGTTGGGAGGAATTTGCTTTAATTTAGTTGAACGACGCTGGGAATGAAGTAATTCTCAGCTGTTCGAATGAAGTTTGTCTGTTTTTTCACAGACTGAGTTTCCTACTACCTACTTGGGCTGGGTCAGAAAAGAAGGGAGCTGTGACCTCAAATCCAGCCTTCATCAGGTGAATTCTAAAATTGTCTCAAGAGAAGATTTGGCTCGACTGGACAGGCCAAGGGGGAAGGGCCAGGATCATGGGTCGTCCTCGATTTACAACCGTTTGTTCACAGGGACCGTTTAAAGTTGCGACGGCCCTTTGAACTTCCAAGCAGTCCTCGCTTTTGGGACCATTTTTAAGCGGTCGTAAATCGAGGACAGCCTGCCGTGTCTCTCATCGTTTGCTTACTTGCTGGCTCCCGCCGGGGACACCGTCCGGGCGTGGGAGATGACCAGCAGACGCTTCAGGATGTCGATGCGCACCGCCTTCCACCGCTCGGGGGGCAGGATGTGAAGCGCCAAGACGGTGTAGTAGTGGGGGCCGTCCACCTCAAAGGCCCCCTCCACCCATTTCTCCTTCGGCTGTTCCAGGAAGCTCTGCAGGTTCTTCTCCTCTCGGGAGGTGGCCCGCGTCCTGCAGAGGAAGGAAGCAGTGGTCGTCGGGAGGGGAGGGACTCAGATCAGAGAAGCCCTTCCCCACGCCAGCCTGCAGCTCGCGAGGCCTCATGCGTGCTCGGCCGAGAGGACAGAGGAGTCCCGCTCTTCTTGCATTGAGTGGGGGGGGGGGGTCACCCAAGCCTCTTGTCCCAAACGGGCTTTTCCAAGAGACAACTGGACTTTCTGGTGGTTGTTTTTTTTTGAAGACGTTTCGCTTCTCCTCCAAGAAGCTTCTTCGGCGTTGACTGGACGGTGGGGAATGGACGGATTTGTACTCCTCGCAGACAGCTGGTCGTTTTGCATCGTTTTAGAGAGTCGTTGAGGCCACCTGGAGGTCGGCCATCTGTGTCCAAATCGAACAGCCCTCTCTCAACGGAGGGGAAGGGATACGACACCACTTATCTCCTATCTAGTTCCAAGATCCAAGAAGGCTCCGCATCCATTAGCCCCACTCAGGTGACCCTGAGGACACAGATAAACCTCCAAGTGGCCTCAAGGACTCTCTGAAAGGATGCAGATGACCAGCCATCTGCAAGGAGTATAGATTTTTTTTCCATTCCCAACCATCCAGTCAGAGCTGAAGAAGCTTCTTGGATAAGAAGCAAAATGTCTTCAAAATAAAAAAAAACCCAAAAAGTCCAGTTGCCTCTTGGAAAGGAATGACTGAGAATCTCCATTGGCATCCCAAGACCTTTCGCCCTCCAAGGGTACAGGAGTCCTCAACCTACAACCACAATTGAGTCCCAAACGCCCGTTGCTAAGCAACAGTGGGGCCAAACAGTGGTGGGTTTCAAAAAAATTTTTTTGCTACCGGTTCTGTGGGTGTGGCTTGGTGGGCGTGGCAGGGGAAGGATGCTGCAAAATCTCCATTCCCGCCCCACTCCTGGGGGAAGGATGCTGCAAAATCCCCATTCCCGCCCCACTCCTGGGGGAAGGATACTGCAAAATCCCCATTCCCACCCCACTCCAGGGGAAAGATGCTGCAAAATCTCCACTCCCGCCCCAGTCCAGGGGAAGGATACTGCAAAATCCCCATTCCCACCCCACTCCAGCGGAAGGATACTGCAAAATCCCCATTCCCACCCCACTCGAGGGGAAGGATACTGCAAAATCCCCATTTCCTCCCCATTCCAGGGGAAGGATACTGCAAAATCCCCATTCCCGCCCCACTCCTGGGGGAAGGATGCTGCAAAATCCCCATTCCCGCCCCACTCCTGGGGGAAGGATGCTGCAAAATCCCCATTCCCGCCCCACTCCTGGGGGAAGGATACTGCAAAATCCCCATTCCCACCCCACTCCAGGGGAAAGATGCTGCAAAATCTCCACTCCCGCCCCAGTCCAGGGGAAGGATACTGCAAAATCCCCATTCCCACCCCACTCCAGCGGAAGGATACTGCAAAATCCCCATTCCCACCCCACTCGAGGGGAAGGATACTGCAAAATCCCCATTTCCTCCCCACTCCTGGGGGAAGGATGCTGCAAAATCCCCATTCCCGCCCCACTCCTGGGGGAAGGATGCTGCAAAATCCCCATTCCCGCCCCACTCCTGGGGGAAGGATACTGCAAAATCCCCATTCCCACCCCACTCCAGGGGAAAGATGCTGCAAAATCTCCACTCCCGCCCCAGTCCAGGGGAAGGATACTGCAAAATCCCCATTCCCACCCCACTCCAGGGGAAGGATACTGCAAAATCCCCATTCCCACCCCACTCGAGGGGAAGGATACTGCAAAATCCCCATTTCCTCCCCATTCCAGGGGAAGGATACTGCAAAATCCCCATTCCCGCCCCACTCCTGGGGGAAGGATGCTGCAAAATCCCCATTCCCGCCCCACTCCTGGGGGAAGGATACTGCAAAATCCCCATTCCCACCCCACTCCAGGGGAAAGATGCTGCAAAATCTCCACTCCCTCCCCACTCCAGGGGAAGGATACTGCAAAATCCCCATTCCCACCCCACTCCAGGGGAAGGATACTATAAAATCTCCATTCCCTCCCCATTCCAGGGGAAGGATACTGCAAAATCCCCATTTCCTCCCCATTCCAGGGGAAGGATACTGCAAAATCCCCATTTCCTCCCAATCAGCTGGGACTCGGGAGGCAGAGAATAGACCAGGTTTGGGGCCAGCCAGAGGTGGTATTTACCGGTTCTCCAAACTACTCAAAATTTCCGCTACCGGTTCTCCAGAACTGGTCAGAACCTCCCGAAACCCACCTCTGGTGCCGAAGGAGAATAAGCAGGAGAATAAGCAAAAAAAATGGCCTTTGACAGTGAAACAGTGTCTCCTACACATGACTATCCTTTTCCTGTACAGGTAGTCCTCGAGTCACGACCAAAATTGATCCCAACATTTCCGAGACAGTTGTTAAGGGAATCACTGCAGCTGTTAAGTTAGTAACCCGGTTGTTAAGTGAATCTGGCTTCCCCATTGACTTTGCTGGTCAGAAGGTCGTAAAATGGGGATCGCCTGACTCTGGGACGCCGCCACCCTCATAAACCTCAAACCGTTGCCAAGCGCCCCAATTTTGATCCTGTGACTACAGGGACGCTGTAACGGTCGTTAATTGTGGGGAAACAGCCGCAAGTCCTTCTTTTCAGTGCCGTTCTAACTTCGAACAGTCACTAAGTGAAACTGTTGTAAGTCAAGGACTAGCTGGAGCGCTTTAAAAGGAAATGATCTGGGCAAAGGGAGGCTTCCAGGGTGAGGGGCCAGGGTCTGTCTGCAGGCTGGCAGACAAGATTTGGGCACCAGCCGCAGAGACGGGCAATGAGACACAACGAGTGGAGGAGGGGAGCACGCGAACCGTCTGCGGTCAACGTGCTCAGCCATTAACTGCTGACTGCCTCCTCCTCTTCCGGTCCGATCCTGCCAACCTAGGGTAAAAGCACAACGAAGGGTCCGGTGGATACTGACGTGTTGAGGACGTAGAGCACTGTGTGAATGATGTAGGGGATCAGGTGGATGTTGCTCTCCCGCCCGCCGCCGCCCGTGTCCACGCTGAACGACTGCTCAGTGGCAAACCGGAGGAACAGCAGCTTGGTGTCGTGCACGTTGAGCTGGTACGTGGGCTCCCGCTGCCCCGTACACTCCTGGAGGTATGTGTTGTGCCTGCCGAGGGAGAACGACGGGTGGATTGGAGCCGATCGATTCCGTGGGAAAAACAAAGTTAAGGAGGGATAAGCCACGAAAACAGACAAGCACGTACGACCGTTTTTGGCAAGGGGGCGACAACCTCACGAGACACACAAGGGCTGCTTCCTCCTCCTCCTCCTCCCAGGTGGGAAGATGCCCCTTGCCAGACGCCGCAGGCGTTCCAGGAAAAGGGCGTCCTTCCAACTCACCTTGCCAAGCAGGTGGCAAAGGCAGATTCCGGGACGTGCGGCCCCCAGACTGGCAGGAGTCCGTTGCATTTGGTGTTGGCGTTCTGCAGGGCGGCGCTCTCCCACTCCTCGCGGCCCCGCGCCAACCTGTCAGGAGAAGGAAACTCAAGTCCGTCAGGGGCATTGAGCTCTCCCAGCCCGCCCACCCCTTCCCACGGGGCCCCTACCCCAGAGACCTGTTCCCGTGGGTCTTCACGGATAACTCCTCTGCCCCCCAGTTAGCTGACTGGCTCCATCTGACTTACGTGGGCTTCCTCACACCGATCCAGGCCTGGCTGAATGCCAAGGCTGCTGCCAACCGGGCCTGCTTACCTGACTGCTGCCAGGTGGCAGTCGTAGTGGACGATGTTGAAGTGGGAGACGGTGCTGTAGCCCTGTTGCTTCCGAGGCTTGTTCTCAAACTCCTCCAGGGCCACCCGCTTGGTGAAGGTGTAAATGCCCAGGACCTTGGTGGGCTGCGGCAGGAAAGGGCAGATAGGGTGAGCTGCCTCCGAACTCAAAAATGACAGAGGTCGTCCCTCTCCCCTCTCCAGGGGACCGTGGGGAAAGTACGGCTGAGGGCTCACCTGGAACTTGTAGCCTTCCCGGCAGATGCAGCATGTCAGGCCGGGCTCTTCGATCAGCTCCTCCATCTGCTTCAGCAGCGCCGTCTTCGTCACCACCTGGCCCTTTTCGTTCGTCTGGCAAACCAAGCAGAGCGGAGGAGGGGCTGAGGAGGAGGAAGGGCCACGGGGCTTGCGCTCCCTGAAGGCCTCCTCGCCTCCCGCCACCCCGAGTGAGAGGAGCCTGTTACCGTCATGCCGAGGGTGCCCAGGGCCTTCTGCCGCATGGCCATGGCCATCCGTTTCTTCTCTGCCCGTGTCTCCCTGCGGGCTGCGTCGATCTTCTTGTTGACGTCTGGGTGCTCCCGCAGGGCTTCCAGGAGGTTCTCGGCCAGCGTCCCGATGCCTTCGTCGCTGGAGACCTGCTCCAGCTTGTGCAAGTTGGAGATCGAATCGGTCCCAATCAGCGCCTGTGAAAAAGGGAGGGAAAGTGGGGTGAGGAAATGCTTTTAGCTCGAGGGCCAACAGACCAGATCGATGTCAGATATAAGACAATGGGACGCTTCGCTTTTCCTTTAAACCTTTCGCTACCAAGTGTCCTCAGCTGCAGCACAGTCACAGGACTACAATGTCCATCCTCCCTAACTCACAAAGGCCTCTGTGGGAGTGAAGGCCCTTTTGCCCTCCCCCTGGCACAGCTAGGAGGATAAATGTCGGGGCCCAGCATTGAAGTAATGAGGACAGAGGGAGCATCAGGTGCTCAGGCAACGTCCCTGCCAAAGGCAGGCTCTATAACGGGGGTCACCAACCCCCAGTCTGTGAACCGGCCCTGGCCCGCGGCATGCCTGCAACTGGGCTGCGCAAATAAGGGCCATAATAGCTCAGGCTGGTAAGAAGCCTGTTATTAGAACACAGCAGCCTGCAATTACTGCAGGTTCAAGCCCGGCCCGAGGTTGACTCAGCCTTCCATCCTTTATAAGGTAGGTAAAATGAGGACCCAGATTGTTGGGGGGGCAATAAGTTGACTTTGTAAATATACAAATAGAATGAGACTATTGCCTTATACACTGTAAGCCGCCCTGAGTCTTCGGAGAAGGGCGGGATATAAATGTAAATAAATAAATAAAAAAAATAAGCGAAGCCCCATCCAGCGAATGCAGGCAGCACACAAAACCACACCTCGGAAAAACTTTTCTCCATGGAACTGATCCCAGGTGGCCAAAAGGTTGGAGCGGGGCGCTGCTCTGTAACACTTCCTGCTTCCCATAGCGAAACAGGGGAGCAAGAGGGTGGAGAGTTGGAGGGAGGAGGAGGAGGAAGGGAGGAGGAGAGGAGACATGGAGGAAGGAGGAGGAGGAAGGAGAAGTGGAGGAGGAGGAGGAGAGGAGGTGGAAGGAGGAGGCAGAGGAGGGAGGGAGGGCACCTCACCTGGGTGGCCGGATGCTGGGTGGCGAGTCCTCGGAGCAGCCGCAGGATAAACGGAAGGGCCGGTCGAGAGAGAAACTTCTTCCACACATCGGCGTCCAAACTGTCGGAGAGGCAGTGGGGGAGAGGGAAGAGGGAAATGAGAGCAGCCTCTGTCAGCGCAGAAACATCCACGGAGCATCGCTCAGCCCTGTCTCTCCTTGGGAGCAATGAAAGCCTCCCCCAGTCCCCCAAAAAACGGGTTCCCTCGGATACACTGCAGGGCTGGCCTTTCAAATCCAGGCCTCATGCGAAGCCTTCTGGACCGCCAGACTGCAACTCCCCAACAGCGCCTGGCTGGAAAGAGCCTCCGGTGAAGTATTCAAAGTTCCAGCATGGGAAAAGGGGCGCCTGGGCTGCCGCACTAGGAACCAGCCCCGTCTTTGGGGGGGGGGGAAGGGGGGACGGCCAGTATGCAGCATACAAGGAACCCGTGGGGCTCAGCCCTAGTTCAGGATTCTATCTCACGCTCTCTCCAACCCAGGGGTGAAATGCTCCTGGTTCGGACCGGATCGCGCAATCCGGTAGCGATGGGAGCAGGTAGTTCGGAGAACCGGTAGCAAAAAGATCCCTGCCCCCCGCCCCCCCCCACTGCCCACGCCTGGCTGTTCCTCTTTTCTGTCCCTGAAGCTCTCGGTGGTGATATAGCTGCAAAGGGCCTTAAATGACTTCAAAGGGCCGCACTACAGCTGATCAGCGCTGTAGGCAGCTAGTAGACCGATGCCTCTATTTTTAAAGAAGGTAGACTGGTGCCTGCCAAAAAAAGGCACTTGGGAGACCAGGGCCTCTCAGTAAAAGGCAATTGGTAGACCTGGGTCTCTATTTTTAAAGAAGGTAGACCGGGGCCTCTCAGTAAAATGCAACTGGTAGACTGAAGTCTCTATTTTTAAAGACGGTAGACCGGTGCACTCCCAAGTTTTGTGTACTTTATTATTTATTATTATTGACCATGCCCATTCAGTCACCTGACCACCAAGCCACACCCACCAATTAAGCCACGCCCACAGAACCGGTAGGGAAAATTTTTAGATTTCAGCCCTGCTCCACCCATAGAGGTTCCTTGGGGTAAGAAGCCAGGAGACCCGGACCTTGGAGCCACCCCCAGGCCGAGCCCCGTCCCCCCCCGCGGACCCCGCCCCCCAAGCGGGTCTCTCACTTCTTGGCGCTGGGGATATGCTTCTTCATGTAGTCCAAGGCGCCCTGGGTGATCCCTCTCTGCAGGATGAGGTCCTTCAGCAGGTGCCCGTTGCTGTTGTTCTTGATGCCGGCAGCAATTTTGCAGAAACAGTCCAAGAAGACTTTGTCGTCGCCGCTGTGCTCTTCGTCATACCTGAGAGAGAGAGGGGTGGGGGTGGGAAGAAAGGAGGCATCAAGAGGGGCACACAAAGACCACCTGAGTTGTGTTCGGCTTTTTCGGGGCCAGGAAAAGGCACTGGGCAGTTTGAAACGAGAACGAAACTCAAAAAAAATTCTATAGCAAGGAAAATGGAGGAAGCAGGAATGGTTAAATGGACTGAAAATACAGTCGCAGCCAAAATTGTGGAAACCTTTTGGGGAAAAGTGTATTTTTTGAGGTTTGATGGCTTATAACACCACTTTTTTTGGGGGGGAGTTTCAAGATAATCCTATTCCACTGCTGGAATGGCCTGGGAATAGCCTTCACCCAATTGGAAATCTATGGAGCCGACTAAAGAAACTTGTTAGTCAGAAGTGACCCAGCAATAAAACCCAGTTAATAGAAGCCATCATTCAATCATTAGAAGAGCTGCAGAACTAAAAGACTCGCTCACTCCATGGGAAGAGGTTGTAAGGCCGTCATTCATGCTAAAGGTTACCCAACTAAGGATTAACTGACATGATCATTTTTGCATATCTCGTTTTTTCTACGTGTTTCACTTTTCTTCTTTATGCTCTCACTGCTATTCTAACAGCAAATCCTTCATAAAAGTGATTGCATTACATTTTTGATTAAATTATCTTTCCACTGATATATAATTTTATGGTACTACTACACCAATAAAAGTGGTGTTATTAGCTATAAATCCTTATGATTTATATTGATATATTGACCATCATTTGTATTGTAAATGTTGTACTTTGATGAAGGTATCTTTTCTTTTATGTACACTGAGAGCCTATGCACCAAGACAAATTCCTTGTGTGTCCAATCACACTTGGCCAGTAAAAAATTCTATTCTATTCTGTTCTATTCTATTTTAGAAAATATACTTTTCCCAAAAGGTTTCCACGCTTTTGGCCACGACTGTTATGTTCTTATTTGGATATCGCTTCTGGAATTTGTGCTTGGGAAGAAGAAGAAAAATGAAACGCTGACCTTAGTTTTGTGGATTAGGACGATTTGGTGTTAATAGGAATGGCTAGATATATATTCGTGTGTCAAGGCAAAAAGTGGAGGTTGAAGCGTATTCAACTTCTACTGCGCTAAGGCTAAGAGCTGGAAATCAATGTCCCCTTTTCTTACTTTTTTCTCTTCCCCCTTGTATCTCACACCCCCTTTCCCCCCCCCCCGCTCCCTTTCCTTCCCTCTATTTTTTCTCTCTTCTCTTCTTTGTATTTTATATCATAAAACTAAAAACGGCAAATTAAAAAGAGAACGAAACTCCAAAAGAGAACGTTTTCGTTCCTCGTCTGTCTCCTTGCGCAGGAGAGAAACCGGGCAAAACCCGCACGCCCGGCTCCGTTTGTGCAACGTGGGAAGGTCACGGGTCCCCGCTTGTGTGCACGCACCACACGCCCAAACCCAAGCGTTATTTAGAAGAAGACGGAGAACAGCCCCGGGCGCCGTCCTTTGTCCGTACTTGTCGAAGCTGCAGTAGGGCTTGAAACGGTCCACCAGGATCTCCATCTTCTCCATCTCCCCAAAGGACAGGTAAGGGATGATGCGCAGGAGGCCCTGGAGCACGCTGGGGTTGGAGCGGACAAACGTGCTGTTGATCTGATCCAGGAGCATCACCAGCTGGTCCTTGTCGCCCGTCAGGATCAGGTTGCCCTGCGGAGAGAATCGCCCACCCGCTTGAGAGGCAAGCGGAGGCCCCTTGGGACACCAGCCCGGCTTCTTCCTGCCTGCCTGCCTGCGAGGACTGTTGTCAAACCAGAAGCTAACCTCACCAAGTGGTCACCAGGCCCAAGTAGGTAGTAGGAAACTCAATCAGTGTAAAAATTAACAAATTTTTGAATTACTTCATTCTCAGCGTAGTTCAACTAAATTAAAGCAAATTCCTCCCAACACAATTCCTCAGTCCTATCACCAACCTTGGTCCAATTAGGCAAACTGCCAAAGGCTTTTCTTGGCAAAAGTTCAGAAGACACCGATACAAAATAAATGCTAGACAAAACTATCAGTTCTGGCTATGCAATGCTGCGATACACTTTACCTCTAATCGAACTATATACCTTTCTCAACCGATGGAGCCAAGGAGCGTTTCTGCTTAGGAGGTTTAAATGGTGGCAGGCCTGACACTCTGCCTCTGAAGGCCACCCGCCTTCCTCTTCCGCCCACATTGCACCAACCTTGTCCTCACTCAGCGGCTCCGCGTTGGATTCGTCCAGGATAATCTCCATGATGCTGAGGACCTGTTCTGCCACCGCCGCTCCTCCGCTGTCCTTACTTTCCTGCTCGGCCACCAAAGCCTACGAAGAGGACGCAAACGAGAGCATTGAAGATGGAGAGTTCGGACACCTCTTTGCTGGCCCAGGGCATCACCGCTTCCTTGCCCCCAAACAGGGAAGGAGAAAGAGAGAGAGAAAGAGAGAGAGAACCTGCCAGGCGGTGGGAACGTGGCCGCTTACCAAGTTGAGCGTCCCCAGCATGACGTTGAGAGTGTTCATCTCCATCTTCACCAGCTGCTGGCGGTTGACCTTCACTTTGACGCAGTAGCTGAAGAGCTTCAGCAGGACCTGCGGGAGGAAGAGGTGGTCGAAGATTTCAGGAGCAGCTTCCACCCAAGCAATATTTGGTCACGTTGAAAGCCCCGCGGACCAGGAGCTTCTCAAAGGAAAGAGAAGCAGGCAATTGGCCACCTGATGGCCGGAGTTTCCTCTCACTGCTTGGAAAGATTCCACTAAACCAGGTGTTGTGCTTCGCTCGCCTCCCTCTCCGCAGCTGGGCCCCTCTCATCTCCTGCCAGTCACTGATAGTACAGAAGAATGTCCTGGCATGCCTCCAGCCCCCAGTCCTGGCACCATGCCCGGACAAACGGAGCGGCTGGGCCCCTCCCCCACAGCATGTGAGCCTGGGGAATGTGAAGCCAGTCACGAGCTGGAACTGCCGACAGCTGGAGGCTGGAGGGACCCACGCTTCCGGAGAGTGGAGAGGCGACGTCAGCAAAAGGAAGGGAGGGGCAGGCCTGGATAAGTGCTGAGTCATGGAGCCACACCCCATGGCCTATATAAAGGATCTGCTTTCTGGCATTCTTTGAGTCAGGCAAAGTCTAACTTGGATTGCTGAAGTCACATCCTGGTCTCCTGCCTGCCCTGAGAACTCTGACAGAACTTTGGCAAAGCTGCAGAGGCTTTGCAGCCACACTTGATATGGACTTCCCCGACCCGGACGTCAGAGGAGGAGTGGGACACGACACCAGGGGTGTCAAACTCAAGGCCCGTAGATCTGGCTCACGGGGTCAGCCTGGAAACAGCAGAGGATTGGCCCGTGGGCCATCTGCAGCAAAAATGAAGCTGGGGAGGACCGTGAGCCCCACCCCGCAAGCCCTGTTTTCGCCATCAAAACAAACTAAAAACAAAAGGAGAAATGTTTCCCCTTTTGCATTTGAGCATGGAAGAAGGGACAGGAAAGGAGAAAGGGAAAGAGGAAAGAACAAGAAAAAGAAAGAAAGATGGGAAGAGAGCAAGGAAGGAAAAATAAGGAAAGAGGGGAAGGAAGAAGAAAGGAGAGGGAAGAGGGAAGGAAAACGAAGAAAAGGAAGGAAGGAAGGAAGGAAGGAAGATAGATTATAATGAGTGTGAATGAGGGACTCAGGGACATCCTACCTTAGCACTTGGCAATCACAGGTGCCCCCAAAATGAGTCCCGTGTCACGCCCACCATGACCATTCCCCCCTCGAGGTCAAACACAACCCTCATGCAGCCCTCAATGAAATCGAGTTTGACTCCCCTGCCTTAGATGTCATCAAGGAGGACCTCCTTGGTTCATCTAACTCTCTGGGGTTGGTAGAGTCCAAGGCTTCAGGCAAGATTTCCTCTAGCCGTGACCAGGAGCTGCTAGGGGCTCTGCTATTGGCTGCCTGCCTCTGTCCCTCTTGGCTGGATTCGATCTTTTGATACTGGAGTCATTTCTTGGACTGACGTTGACCGCAACCCAAAGAAGAATGAGAAGGAGGTAGCCATGATGGTCAACAAAACTCTTCCCTTTGCTGGAGGTGTAACTGAAAGATTTCCTTCCTTCCTTCCTTCCTTCCTTCCTTCCTTCCTTCCTTCCTTCTTTCTCTTTCCTTCCTTCCTTCCTTCCTTCTTTCTTTTTTCTTCTTTCTTCTTCCTTCCTTCCTTCCTTCCTTCCTTCTTTCTCTTTCCTTCCTTCCTTCCTTCCTTCCTTCTCTTTCCTTCCTTCCTTCCTTCTTTCTTTTTTCTTCTTTCTTCTTCCTTCCTTCCTTCCTTCCTTCCTTCCTTCCTTCCTTCCTTCCTTCTTTCTCTTTCCTTCCTTCCTTCCTTCCTTCCTTCCTTCCTTCCTTCCTTCCTTCCTTCCTTCCTTCCTTCCTTCCTTCTTTCAACCTTCTCTTTTCATCAACCTTTGGAGGAAATCTATGGCCTTCTTCACCCAACCATTCTGCTGGCAAAGGACTTCCAACAGGAAGGGGAGGTGCGTGTGTGTGTGGGGAGGGGACGCGGCTCACCGTCAGCAGATGCCGGCCTTGTTTGAAGTCTTTGATCCCGGTCAAGCGATTCAGCATGCAGCCCAGACCGCCGCACTGCGCCATGACTCCCGCCATCTTGTACACTTCTTCCTCGTCCTCCTCTTCATCTGGTGGGGGGGGGGGGAGAAAAAGAGGCTTTCAACAACAGCATCAACAAGGCTGGGAGAAAAGATCCTGGCTACTTTTCCCAAGGGTGGTGGGTGGAGGCACAACTCTTCAATTTCACAACATATAGACAGGCTTAACCAATAGCAATAGCCCTTAGACTTATATACCGCTTCATATTGCTTTTACAGCCCTCTCTAAGTGGTTTCCTCTCCATAACCCCACTTCCATGTCCTTCATGGAAGTCCCCTCGGACTTCAACAATTACCTGACCTTAGGACCTTTCGCTGCGAACTTAAAACTTATTTATTTCGTATGGCTGGACTAGCCTGATTTTTATTTTTATTGGATGGGTTTTTAAAATTTTGTTATTTTACGGGGGAGTACGTTTTTTAACATTTTGGGCATTCAAATTAGTTTTTTAAGGGATGTTTTTAATTATTGTGTGTATTTATATTTTATCTGCCTGTTCACCGCCCTGAGTCCTTCGGGAGAAGGGCGGTATACAAATTAAAATATTATTATTATTATTATTATTATTATTATTATTATTATTATTATTATTATTATTATTATTATTATTATTATTATTATTATTATTATTATTTCATCTCCTCCTCCTCTTCCTCCTTCACTTCCATGTCTTTCGTTTCCTCCTCCACTTCACAAATCCCAGTCCCTACTAGCATTGATGATGCTACCTAGTTAGGGTAATGAAAAGTCTGCAAGAAAACCAGCAAGCTCAGAGAGCACCCAGGGCCCCACAGTCCTCCTCCTCTCCCACAAACCCCTCTCCCTTCTAGCGCTGATTATGTTACCTAGTTGGGTAATCAAACGTCTGCAAGAAAACCAGCAAGCTCAGACAGCACCAGTGGTGGGATTCAAATTCTTTTTATTACTGGTTCTGTGGGTGTGGCTTGGTGGGCGTGGCAGGGGAAGAATACTGCAAAATCTCCATTCCCACCCCACTCCAGGGGAAGGTTACTGTAAAATCTCCATTTCCTCCCAATCAGCTGGGACTCGGGAGGCAGAGGAGCTCCCATTGGACGCTGCACTCAAGAAACAGCATCCAGCGGCCCCCGAGGGGCAGGATGGAAGGGCTGTACCTGTAGTGGAATCCAGCGATTCTATGAATTCTTCCGTGGCATCTCCCAGCAGGCCTCGCATGCGATAAATTATCCTCATGGGCTCGCCCTGTCGAGGAGAAAAGGGGAGGCCAATGGTCAGACAAGCACAGAAGAGGCAGATAAATTTCCAACAGCTTGACCGAAGCTCTAGGCTAGGCTAATCCACTAATGCAGAGTGTTCTGACCTAGGTTTCCCCAGCAGCACGAAGCCGAGTCCTCATCCTGATAAACCCCTTTTGTTTAATTTACAGTGACTCCCTCTCCACCAAAGTCTTTCCTCTCCCGCAGTCTTTCAAGATAGTTCATGATTACCGACCTTTATCAGGCTTTGGAGAGCGGCCAGGCCGATATCTTTCAGATGCTGCAATACTTGGCAAGAATGCAGGAATGAACTGATTGTCTCCTGCAAACTCCACTCCCCTGTTGCTCCTCTTTTATTCCCTCTGGGAGGGGCCCTTCATCGTCCACCTGTGGCCTTACTCTCAAGTCGACCCTTGTTCTTCAGCTGTTTCCTTTGTCTGGCAAATCTGCTCATGCGCACACTGGGAACAGGCTCCAGCTGTTCATCTGCCTCACTGATGTCTGACTCCGAAGGCAGTCGATAACTGTCAGACGGCCCTGGCCCCCTCTCTGCCTCGGACGCAGAGCCTTCATCAGAGTCTTCCCCAGACTCCAGGACTAGCCCATGTTCCTCCCTAACCTCCTCGCTGCCCGAATCTGCTGCCAGCTCCTCCAACCGCTGGCGGGCCACAACACAGAGTTCCCCAAAGCTTTTGGCTTTGTGGACCAGAGGGAAAGGGCGGGAGAGGGGATGGTTTCCTGTGAGCGGCATTACGTGCGTGCACTCAACTCCATTTGTGCAAGCGGCAGGTACACACGAATGGAGCACACACTCACCTGCTGTTTGAGCAAGTGGAGATGCCCGCGCATGCTCGCCTGCCACTTCCACAGCCTGGTTCCAAATGGCTTAAGGCCCCAAGGTGGGCCATCGCACGGGGGTTGTTGGGGACCCCTGCGCTAATGGGCTTCCTCCCATCGTGCCGGTGACTTCAGAAGTTGTGTCTTTCAGCTCGACACAACTTCGGCGGCAGCGGTGAAGAGGAAGTGGCAGCTGAGGCTGGCTCCTTTCCGTGAAAGCGAGAAGGAGAACCGAGACGCAACCTGCACACACACAACCCCCACAAATGGCCGAAGAGGCAGCATAGGGAACACACTCCCAACTGAGGGAACTTCGTATAGCCCAGGGTTGTCAAACTCGATTTCATTGGGGGGGGCTGCATTAGAGTTCTGTTTGACTGGGGGAGGGGGGGCTGGAGGAGTGTAGCCAGGGTGGAAATGGCCAGCTTGACCTCACTCATGTCTGAGGCGCCTGTAAGGGCCCGAATGCTCTGCCAGTGAAAACACCCCTCCTGAGCTTCGTTTTTGCTGGCAGAGGATTGCAGGAGGCCGTCGCAGCAGAAAACGAATCTCAGGAGGGCCGGGTGTGGCCCTCCCGAGCTCCGTTTTTGCTGGCAGAGGTACTGCGGGCCGGTCCTTCGTGGTTTCCAGGGCAGCCCCGCAGGCTGGATCCAGCTCGCGGGCTTTGAGTTTGACACCTCTGGTCTAGCCCTGAGGAAATGACGCAGGAGGCAACTTGGTGGGGGCATACAAAACCCTCGGCGAAGCCCGTAGGAAAAAAAAAAAGAGGCGGCAAAATCCCCCAAACTAGAACCAGTCGGAGTCCCTGGAAGACTGGCCTTGGACGGAGCCTGGACAAGGCCGGGAGTTAAATGTGAATCTGTTCTCTTTCCTTCTGTTTAACCCGACAGAAACCACAAAGGTGGCTTTTGCGTAGGCAGGTTTGACCCTCAGCAACTAAAAGAAACACACAGAAGTGTGTGTGTGTGTGTGTGTGACAGGTTAATTAGATTGGCACCTTCAAAGGAAGGGCGGGGAGGGAGGGAGGGAGGAAGAGACATCTCCTATGGATGAGAAGAAAACAGGAGTGGGGATGGGTTGGGGGTGTGTGGGGAGGGTGGGGGTGGTGTAGGTGGCTGGGAAAAGTAAGTGACAATTTAATAAGCTTTTAAGCCAAACTGGGTATTAGAAAAGTGGCAAAGCCCGGGAAGGCCTCGTTTACAAGTTTCCCCACGGAGACAAGAGCTGCCTCTTTCAAGTCCGAGGCCCCAGACGCAGAGGGCAGACTTTCCATTTTAAGAGCCTTGAAGCCTGAATGGGGAAGGGGGGGGAAAGAATAGGGGGCGAGGGGAAGGGGAAGGGGGTGGGGGTGCTACTCTGTCGTTGGGAGGAGGAGGAGGAGGAGGAGGAGACTTTATTGGGGTGGGGGGAAGAAAGAGGCAAAGCCGGAAGAGCAGAGAGGACCTGTCAAGAAGGCAGCCGCTAAGCCCGGTGCCGATTAAGCCGGCGCTTAATGTCAGAGGAGATTCTGAGCGCGGCTGGGGATGCCCCAAGGGGAAATGGGGGGGATCAATGACTGGGGCTCCAGAGCAGCAGCAGCAGCAGCAGGCGCCGTGGGGAGAGCTGGTCAAAGGCTGAACCCCAAAAGAGGCAAGGAGAAGAACAAAAGAAACCATGGGCCTGGATGGAGACTTTTTTGGGGCGTCACAGTTCCTTTCCAGGAAGGGAAGAGGGAAGAGAACCGATGGTAAAAAGTATCCAGGGTTTGCGAGCCGCCGTCCTGTTCTTCCCAGACTTCTGGGCAGGTAGGATAACAAAAGAGCTGGAAGGCACTTTGGAGGTCTTCCAGTCCAACCCCCCCCCCGGTTCAAGCAGGAGGCTCTATTCCAGGGGTGGGTTTCTACAGGTTCGCACCGGTTCGCACGAACCGATAGCGGCGACGGCGGGAGGCTCCGTCCACCAGCCACCGGACATCATCACGGAAGCTCCGCGTATGCGCCAAAGGTTCTGTGCATGTGCGGAAGTGCCGCGCACGCGGTCACAGTTCCAAACCAGTCGTGAAGGTAAGTGAAACCCACCACTGGGCTCTATCACATTTCAGACCAGTGGCTGTCCAGGTCTCTTCTTAAAAACCTCCAGGAGCACCCACAACTTCTGGTGGCAAGCTGTTCCTCTGGTTAATTGTCCTCGCTGTTAGGAAGTTCCTCCTTCATTCCAGGTTGCTTCCCTCTCTCCCTGATAAGTTTCCATCCGTTGTGTCTTGTCCTGCCCTCTGGGGCTTTGGAAAATAAGTTTACACCCCGCCCCCCTTTCTTTGGGGCAGCCCCTCAAATACCGGAAGACTGCTATTGTGTTCCCCCCCCCCGCCCGGTCCTTCTTTTCTCTAGACTGGCCCAAACTCGAATCCTGCAACCGTTTTTCATATGTTTTAATCTCCAAGCCTTTAATCATCTTAAGTTGCTTTCCAAACTCTCAACATCTTTTTTTTTTTTTTTTTTGGTAATGCGGCGAACCAAAGGCGGATGCAGAACTCCCGAGTGTGGCCTTACGAAGGCTTTACAGAGCGGTGCTATCCATCCAATGCTTTTCTGTTCTGCCTTCAGGTGCTTTGGGGAACAGGTAGGGAAGATGCTTCGGGGGTTGGATGCTTCTCTTGTCTCCAAACTCTTTTAACTTGCCCCAAGGGGCCAGGGTTGTTTAAGGCCATGCTTTTCAAACCAACAGCAAACCTCACAGTTTTGCTCTTGTTCTGATCTTAGAAAACAGGAAGCAAAGTCTTAAAATCTCTTTTATTTACACGACTGTGAATTCCTCTCATTCACAGTCAACAGGGCCTTGGCGAACTGTCTTTCAGAGGAATGTTTATCAACACCCACCATTATCTCCCTTGGGCCGCGGTGTGGCTCAGGCTGTAAGAAGCCTGTTATTAAACACAGCTGCCTGCAATTACTGCAGGTTCAAGTCCCACCAGGCCCAGGGTTGACTCAGCCTTCCATCCTTTATAAGGTAGGTAAAATGAGGACCCAGATTGTTGGGGGCAATAAGTTGACTTTGTATATAAATATACAAATGGATGAAGACTATTGCTTAACACAATGTAAGCCGCCCTGAGTCTTCGGAGAAGGGCGGGATATAAATGTAAATTAAAAAAAAAAAAAAACCGCTGCCAGAGAACCAATTTCCAAACGCAAGGCAAGGCCAAACTTGGCACAGAGTCTATTAAGAGCCACGAATGGAACTTTCCTATCTTGAAACGACCAAAGGAATTAATTGCTTCCTACAAAAGCCCACGTCCTGTTCACTCTTCTTTTTATGTCCCATGGGAGGGGCCAATCACCTCCAAGGTGTGGCCTTACTCCTAAGTCGACCCTGCTTTCTGAGTTATTCTTGTCTTCTGGCAGCTCTGCGCATGCACACACTGGGAACGGGCTCCAGCTGTTCCTCTGCCTCGCTGCTGTCTATCTCCCTCTCCGCCTCCGATGCAGAGCCGTCGTCCGAGTTTTCTCCAGCACCCAGGACTGGCCCATGTTCCTCCCTAATAACCGCCTCACTGTCCGACTCTGCTGCTAGCTCCTTTGGCAGGCCACAACAGCTCTGGGGTGGGGGGGAAGCGCCCGCTCTCACCAGCTAGGGGTACCCTGTGTTGTGCCTCGTCCGATCTCACCACAGCCAGGGCCTTCTTATCTGCCTCCGAACACGGAGGAATGTCCTAGTATGCCTCCCGGCCCCAGCCCTGGCTCCATGCCCAGACAGGCTGAAGAGGAGGAAGTACCTCCAGCCCCCAGCTCTGGCTCCATGCCCAGGCAAACGGAGCAACTAGACCCTTCCCCCTCCTCCACAGCATGTGAGCCTGAGGGAGGTCAATTGCCAACAGCTGCCGACTGGAGTGACCCTCGCGTCAGAAGACTTGATAGACGGAGGCAACAGAAGGAAGGGAGGGGCAGGCCTGGATAAGTGCTGAGTCATGGAGGGCTCCAGTGACGTCACCCTCCTGCTGGGTGCTCAAACAGAGCACTCCGTGTTAGAAGATTGTAAAAGTCAGTGAAACAGAAAATAAATCACTGTTCACTGAGCTTAGCATAATCTCTGGGTGAAAGAGATTATCAGAATTGTGGAAGAGTGGCAGGTCTGACAGGGGGTTTGCTCTTAAGAGCGAATTTTCCTGGATTTATGACCCCACCGAATTCCACTCCTTCCAACTTCAGCACGCCCCTGTTTTTATCAGGGAAAAGGAGAGGAATGTTGCTTCTGCTCTAGAGAACTTATTAAATTGATTGATATTCCAAGCAGACGGGAATTTCACAAGCGTTCGAACTTTGATGTAGAATCAGCACGGCAAGTACCGACTCCCTTTTTGAAATTTGAAACCTTTCTTTGTCTTTGATTAATTGACTTTTAAAATGGCGTCTAAAAGTGAAAGTAAAATTTTTAGTACGATGAAGCAGCGTTACTTGTGGATTGTTACAAGCGGAGTTTTTATACTGAAAGGAGGGAAGGAGAGTTATTAAGTTTGAATTCCTGATTCTTTTGAAGACAGAATGGCAGCTAAACCTTTAAAGCCTTCTGGAAGAAGGGATCTGAACCAAGTCTTGAGGAAATATTGAAAGAACAATTAAAACTTTCTGAAGATAGGCAAAAGAGATGATGGAGAATTTTAATGCAAAAATAAGAGAAGATATTCTTATGGCAGTTCAAGGACTGAGTAAAAAATTGAAGGATTGGAAGTGGAAATGCAACAGATCTCTCAGTCAAATAAGTATTTAGAAGATGAAATGAAAGGTGTTCAGAAAAAAGTGGATCAAAATGAAGATCAGGTTGTGATATTACAATATAAACTTATGGAAGGAGCTCTTAGAATTCGTGGTATGCGAGAAGAGCGTGGAGAAGACTTAAGAAAAATTATATCAGAAGCATTGGCTGAATTTATTGAAGCGGACCCCAAGAGGTAGCTTACCAAATTGATAAAATATATAGAGTTAATTCTTGGATTGCAAGACAGAGAAAGCTTCCTCGGGACATTGTGGTTTATTTTGTGAAAAGGACTATGAGAAATCAAATTCTGCAAGTTTCATATCAGACAACTTTAAAAATTGGAGAACAGGAGTTGAAGGTGTTGAAAGAGATTCCTTCAAAGATGTTAAGAGACAGGAAGCAATTTGCTTTTTTTACACAAGAACTTAAAAAACATCAGATTCAATTCAGATGGGAGGTGCCAGTTGGACTGACACTATTCTATCAAGGAAGGAGATATAGAATTGACACGGTTTTAAAGGCAAAGGATTTTCTTTCTACAGTTTTGAAAGTCGAAATAGAAGTGATAGAAAAACTTCAAGAGACTCAAGAAGGCGTGGTGACCCAAGAGCCTTTATTGCTGCCAGTATTAGAGGAACCACAAGAGCAAAGGGTGACAAGAGGAGCCCTTAAGCGTAAAGAAGAGCAACAGTCTCAAAGTAAAAGTCAGGATCCCATTATGGAAGCTGTGGGAGGAGCTAGACGGAAGATACCGGAGGAGGAGCTTCCGTTGTCTGCTTCAAAGCTTCAAGAGGCCAGTAATGGCAAATAGAATCTTGTCATGGAATGTTAATGGCTTGAATTCAGCTCAGAAAAGAAGGAAAATATTTCACTACTTGAAACAATTTAAAAATGATGTGATTTGTTTGCAAGAGACACATATAAAATTATCAGACCAAAAATATTTAGTTAATTCAAAATTGGGTAACCATTTTGTTGCATCAGCTTTGGAAAAGAAGCATGGAATTGTTGTATATATCAGGAAGGATATACCAGCTAAGCTAATTGAGGCAGATATTCAAGGAAGATTTATTGCTATTGAACTGGTGATAGATGCAAAAAAGACTTTGTTGATAGGTATTTACGCACCTAATCAGCAACAAGAAAAGTTTTACAAAATGTTACATGAGAGGTTGACCCTCTGGGATTATAGTTCGTTTATTTTATTAGGAGACTGGAATGGAGTAATTGATACAAGAAGGGATAAGAGAACTTCCTCCAAGAAGATACCTATACATGCAAAATTACCAAAATCTTTTTTTGAAATGATGGAAGACTTTGAGTTTAGAGATATATGGAGGTTACGGAATCCAGATGAGAGAGATTTTACTTTTTTCTGATAGGCATCAATCTTTTCACGCATTGATTTATTTTAATTTCTAATGACTTGCTTTCTAGGGTGAAGAAAACGAAGATATTTTCGAGGTGTTTAACTGACCATAGCCCAGTATGGATGGAATTATTACAAGGGAAAAAAGGTGGTAGAACATGGAGGTTGAATGAAAATCTGTTTAGATATGAGGATAATGTAACTTATTGTAAGAAACAGTTAAAAGAATTTTTTGATTTTAATATGTACAAAGGGACACCTATAGGAACTGTGTGGGAAGCGAGCAAAGCGTTTATTAGAGGATATTGATTTATTTGGACAACAGGCAAAGGAATAATAAACAAAAGCAGCGTAGATATTTGGAAGAAGAAATTCAAAGGAAGCAACAGTTATTAATTCAAAACCCACAAGATCATAAACTTAAAGAGGCTATAAAAATATTACAGAGTCAATTTAATATGTTAATGGCAGACCAGGTGGCAACGAATATACAATATGCTAAACATAATACTTTTGTAATGCAAATAAACCTGGGAGATGGTTGGCATATAATTTAAGGAAGAAACAGAAAGCACGTGTCATACAAAAATAGAATATAAAGGTAAAGAGATATATCAACAGGATAAAATTAAAAGGCATTCTCAGAATTTTATACTGCACTATATGCAAAAGACAAAATATTGGATAGGGATATTTATGATTATTTGAAAGATTATAAGGTGAATATTCTAACATTAGAACAGAGGAGGAGCTGAACCGGCCGATAGCTACTGGAGAAATAGTGGAGGCAATTAAACAATTAAAATGGGAAAACCCTGGTACAGATGGTCTTACAGCAACTTATTATAAAAACACAGGATGAAATATTAGGCCCACTTAAAGAATTATTTAATCAGATACAATTAGGGTGGAATACCCCGTCATGGAAAACATCTTTTATTTCACTGATACGAAAGAGGAGCAAGACTGCTCTAAACCTGGTAACTATAGGCCGATTTCACTTTTAAATAATGATTATAAGATTTTTGTAAAAATAATAGCAAATAGATTAATGTTAGTTTTACAACAAAGAATTCATACTGATCAATCTGGTTTTATAAAAGGGAGGCAGATGAGGAATAATGTTAGACAGATTATTAATATATTGGAATATTTGGAAAAGAAGAATACTTCAGCGGCACTTATTTTTTTGGATGCAGAGAAAGCCTTTGATCGATTGCATTGGGATTTTTTATTTAAATTAATAGAGAAAATGCAATTTGGAGACTGTTTTATTAGAATAATTAAAGCGATTTATGGAGAGCAAACAGCACAGATTATAGTAAATGGTAGTTTGACAGAAGTTATTAAGATTGCGAAAGGAACAAGACAGGGATGTCCCTTATCACCATTATTGTTTGTTTTGACTCTGGAACCATTATTAGATAAAATACGAGAATTAATGAAAATAGAGGAATTAAGATTAGACAATATGAGTACAAAGTTAGAGCTTTTGCAGATGATGTAGTGGTTACGTTAATGAATCCTATAAATTCAAGTAGATTTTGTTGGAAGTAATTGATAAATATGGAAAGGTATCAGGATTTAAAATAAATCAGAAAAAACAAAAGTGATAATTAAAAATATGTCTATACAACAGAAACAAAAACTAGAGGAAATGACAGGATTTGAGGTAGTAAAAAAGGTTAAATATTTAGGGGTCTATATTAGCTCATCGAACAAGAAACTTTATAAGAATAATTATGACTTGCTATGGCAAAAAGTTCAGAATGATATGAATGGCTGGAAGAAATTGCAGTTATCCCTATTGGGAAGGATTGCGGCTATTAAAATGAATGTGTTACCTAGATTTTGTTTCTGTTCCAGATGATACCTATAATTAAAAAGGATAAAAATTTGGAAGATTGGCAGAGTGGGATTAATAAATTTATATGGCAGGGTAAAAAGGCGAGTGTTAAAATGAAAATAATACAGGATTCACGGGAAAGAGGTGGTTTAAGAATGCCTAATTTTAAACTATATTATGAAGCAGTAACCCTCTCAGTAATAAGTGACTGGTTTAACTTAACAGAGGAAAGAATTTTGAATATAGAAGGTTATGACTTGTTATATGGATGGCATGCGTACTTATTTTATGGAAAAAAGTGGATAGGGCTTTTAAGAATCATGTGTTGAGAAGTGCTCTTTATGGTCTGGAATAAATATTCCTATAAATTAGATTATAAGATTCCTATATGAGCCCTAGACATGCAATAGAGAATATAAATATAGAACAGAAACAGGAAATGATTACATATAAAGAACTTTTGTATGCTGAAGGAGGTAGATTGCAATTAAAATCATTACAGGTATTAAATGAAGAAGGGAGGAATTATACTTGGTTTCAATATGGGCAAATAAGTGCTAGATGGAAAGAAGATCAAAAAATTGGTATAATGCAAAGGGAGGAAAATTTAATAAAGCAAATTAGAAATCAGACCCAGGAGCATATAAAGAGATTGTATAATGTGTTGCTTGAAATAGATTCGGAAAAGGATTTGGTAAAGGATTGTATGATAAAATGGGCACAGAATATTCAGGAACCAATAATGTTGGAAACATGGGAGAAAATTTGGGTTAGAAATGTTAAGTTTACACAAGCACAGAATTTAAGGAAAATTTTTATAAGATGTTTTATAGATGGCATTTAGATCCCAAAAAATTATCATGTATGTATCCTAATATCCAAGCGAAATGTTGGAGGTGTGATTGTGATGATGCTACATATTTTCATATTTGGTGGACTTGCAAGAAAATTAAGGTCTTTTGGATAAGAATTTGGTGGATTATTCAAAATGTACTGAAGAAGAAGATAAAGTTCCTGCCACAATTTTTCCTTTTGGGAATTATAATGGATTGTACAGGGATTGAGACTAAATTGATTTTGAACTTAATAACAGCAGCAAGACTGTTGATTGGACAATACTGGAAGAAAGAAGAGATACCTACAATAGAAGAATGGATATTGAAAGTTATTAACTTGGCTGAGATGGCTAAAATCTCAGCGTTTTAAAAGACAATACGCAGGAAAGATATTTAATTGAATGGAAAAATGGATTGATTATCTACAAAACAGATATCAGATTAAGAAATATCAGATTGCCTTTGAATAATTAGAAAGTTATTTTATGTAATGGGGAGGGTTGGGAGGCGAAAAGCTTTGGATGTGGTTATTTGGATTGGACTTTACCTTGTGATTGACCCGGAAGCCGGGGTGGGGAGGGGGATGTTTTGTTTTTTTTTTTTTTTTGGGAGGGAGGGGGAAAAAAGGGGGAAAATGTTTTTGTTTTTTTTAAAACTCTTTCAATAAAAAAAAAAAAAAAAAAAAAAAAGTGCTGAGTCATGGAGCCACACCCCATGGCCTATATAAAGGACCTGCTTTCTGGCATTATCTGAGTCAGGCAAAGTCTAAACATATCTTGCTGAAGTCACTTTCTGGTCTCCTGCCTGCCCTGAGGACTTTGCTAGGACTTTGGCAGAGCTGCAGAGGCACGCCTGATTCGGATTTCCCTGACCCGGCCGTCAGCGGAGGAGTGGGACACGACACCCTGAGATAAAGCTAGCCCGTCGTAATTTGGAGGATGGTGCCTAGCATGAACAGAAGAGACTTTTACAGCAGAAGCCACCCAGCCTCTGTTTGCACGTACTCATGTCAGTTAAGAATTTTCTGAGTGAACTCCAAAAACGAGTTTGTTGCCTCAGCCTTGTTGGCTGAGTGTTTTGTGTGGACCTCACTAACACAAGGCCCTGTGTGAGTCCAGAAAAAAAAAGAAGAGTCAATTAATTCTGCAACCAGAATTAAAATAGCCACAGCCCACCGTAGCCAGCAGCTTTCTATTGTTATTCCAGACAGAAAATATTTCCTTTAATGGATTAACTAGGAACGCTTTTAAACAATTATGTCGTAGTAGTAGTATTTTAGGGGACACGGTAACTCAGCGGCTAAGAGGATCAAAAGGTTGGCAGTTCAGTGGTTCAAATCCCTAGCGCCGCATAACGGGGTGAGCTCCCGTGACTTGTCCCAGCTTCTGCTAACCTAGCAGTTCGAAAGGACGTAAAAAATGCAAGTAGAAAAATAGGGACCACCTTTGGTGGGAAAGGAACAGCGTTTCGTGGGTCCGCGGGTGCAGAAATACACCCGTTTCTTTAAAAGTGGTTCAGAATTAACAACGGCACCAGAGGGGGCGACTCACAATTGACACAGCGACCGAACAGTCACGAGTGATGTATTTGTGATGATTGCGCCTTCCCGTGATCACCGTCGGAGGCTTTCTCAGCCAGTTTCAGACAAGCAGAGTCAATGGGGGAGGCCAGATTTGCTTAATGACCATGATTCCCTTAACATCCGCAGTCATCTGCTTAACAGCCACCGGGGGTGGGTGGGGAAGAAAACAGGTGGTAAAATCAGGTGTGGCTCACTTAACAACCACCTGGTTTAGCAATGGAAATCAGGGCCGTAAGTCGAGGACTACCTGCAGCTGAAACTTAAGGGAGGGAAACCACCAACGGCCTTAGCTAAGTGGCAAAGCAGCCTGTGACAGGTAGGTAGTCCTCAACTTACAACCGCAGTGGCGCCCAAAACTTCCGTTGCTAAGCGGGACATTGGTTAAGTGAATTCTGCCTCATGTTATGACCTTTCTCGCCACAGTCGTTAAAAGTGAATCGCCGCAGTTGCTAAGTTAACAGCTTGGCTCCTTCTCTTGACAGAAGGTCGCCAAAAGGGGATCCCGTGACCCCGGGAGACAGCAAACCGTCATAAATATGAGTCAGCTGCCAAGCTGACTGAATTTGGATCCCCGGGAACGCTGCAGCGGGTCGACAGTCGCTTTTTCCCAGCGTCGCTGTAAACTTCGAACAGTCAGAAAACGAACTATTGTAAGTTAAGGACTGCCTGGTGTTTTCTTTCTGCCACCTATCCAGTCTCAGAAGGAGGAGAAATCGAAAGGGACTCGAATCCCCTTCTCACTTCTGTCCATTTACGGGGCTCCCCGATGAAAAGGCAGGCTTTTGCTCAAAAAACTGTCACCGCATTCAAACGCATGAGGTGGTGGCCTAGAGGTGGAGCTCTCGTCTCACAATCAGGAGGCTGTGAGTTCAATCCTAGATAGAGGCAGGTATTTCTCTCTCTCTCTCTCTCTCTCTCTCTCTGGGTATATTGAGAATATATCTGCCGAACAAAACTCAGCTCTGGCAACAGACAAGGCATCCGGCCAGTAAACACTCAGTTCCATTCAGTTGCCCAGACTCCAACCCGCAAGGGATTATGGGGTCATTAAAAGAAGATTACTTAGAACCATGAAACGGATTGCTTTTCTCCACCACTAAGGATCCAGTCCTCGGACCGCGGGGAAAACAGCGATGGGGTAGATGAAGACATGTACTACGTGAGCAAGTAATCGGGAGTGTGCCCCCCTCCCCCTGAACACAATGTGCTCTGGGACGCACAGTCAGTAAACGAACGGTTGTTAAGTTAAGGACTGCCTGGTTGTTCTCTCTCTGCTACCTATCCAGACTCAGGAGGGGGAGAAATCGAAAGGGACTCGAATCCCCTTCTCGTTGCCGTCCCTTTTTACGGGGCTCCGCGATGAAAATGCAGGCTTTTGCTCAAAAAACTGTCACCGCATTCAAAGCCGGGGCCATTTGGAGACACGCGTCTGAATGAATTAATCTCCCGGCTGCTTTCCCGACAAGCATGAGATTCTTTTGAACTCAGATGACAAGGCAGGGTTATTTTAACATATTCATTCCTAGAGGCTTTCTGGGGGATAATACCCAAAGTTTGGCACCGAGAGTTAAAGCAAAGATATCCTTAATCCCCTCCCGAAAACGGCTCGGCTACAAAGGTATTTTGAATTTTTGATAGCACACAGGCACGGGCCTTTTCTCTTTTCCCTGGGATAAAATCATCATCTCCACTGTAAAAAAAAAATAATAAAAAAACACGGATGCTGTTTATCGCCAGGAGAGGCCGTCTTATCGCTTTCCTAATTTGGGCCTGTAACTCTCTCCTGACATACCTAGATGGGGCCCATCACACGACGGATGCTCGGGCTAAGCGGCGTTAGGCGGATTGCAGGGAACAAAAATAAAAAATAAAAAAACCCAGAAGAAACAGGAGGCTGAAGGAATTAAAAGACGGAAAAGGGGATCCATCTGAGAGAGGTTTCAAGGCTGCTCTGCTCAACCAAAGCTTCCCTTCAAATGGTTTTTTTTTCTCTTTCTTTCAATAAATGAAGGTGGGGATTCATCAATAGGTTTGCTAGACATACTGGTCGCGGCCCACGTCCGGGTCTCGAGCCATTTAGAACCGGGCCGTGGAAGTGGCAGGTAAAAAGAGCAGGTGAGTGCAGAACTATCCCCCTCTCCCTCCCAGCCAAAAAAGGATGTGTCAGGCAACCAATCACATGCCCCCAAAGCAGCCAATTTGGCAACTCCAAATCTCAACCAGCAAATGCTTTGTCTTACACATTGGTAAAAAGAATCTAAACACTAAATACAAACTCGATGGACATTACCTTACAGATGACTCCCACCCTGTTAAAGACCTTGGAGTTTTCATATCCAATGATCTAAGTGCCAAAGCCCACTGCAACTACATCGCAAAAAAGGCTTTAAGAGTTGTAAACCTAATTTTGCATAGCTACTTCTCCAGAAACACTACACTACTTACCAGAGCTAGACCAATTCTTGAATACAGCTCAACTGTCTGGAACCCACACCTCATTTTGGACATTAATACAATTGAACGTGTCCAGAAATATTTTACAAGAAGAGTTCTCCACTCCTCTGATCACAACAAAATAACTTATGCCACCAGACTTGAAATCCTGGGTTTAGAAAACTTAGAACTCCGCCGCCTTTGACAGGACCTGTGTTTAACTCATAGAATCATCTATTGCAATGTCCTTCCTGTTAAAGACTACTTCAGCTTCAGTCACAACAATACAAGAGCAAACAATAGATTTAAACTTAATGTTAACTGCTTCAATCTTGATTGCAGAAAATATGACTTCAGAAACAGAGTTGTTAATGCCTGGAATACACTATCTGACTCTGCGGTCTCTTCTCAAAGTCCCCAAAGCTTTAACCAAAAACCTCACCCCATTTGACCTCTTGACCTCACCCCATTTCTAAGAGGTCTGTAAGAGGCGTGCATAAGAGCACAAACGTGCCTACCCGTTCCTGTCCTAATGTTTCCTTTCATTATATCCAATTAATATAGTCATTACATACTTACGCTTATATATATGCTTATATATTGTATAGTTATTTCATGCTTATGCTTATATATACTGCTGTGACAAAATAAATAAATAAATAAAATAAATAAGTATAGGGAGCAGCACGGATATTTGGGGCTAACTCCGAACTGCAGCAAAGTCTAGCCTCCTTTTTCTTCCACAGTGAGACTGACTGTCAACTCTCAAAATTCAGATTCTATCTGAAGCCGTATTTTTCTTGCTTTGTTTCTTCGTTGCCATACTTATGGGGGCGAAGGGGGACTTATGGAATGTACAGTAGTGGCCAAAATTGTGGAAACCTTTTGGGAAAAGTGTATTTCCTAAAACTAGCAAGTAACACCACTTTTCGGGGGGACTAGTACCATAAAATTATGTATCCATGGAAAGATAATTTAATCAAGAATGTAACGCAATCACTTTTATAAAAGATTTACTATTAGAATAGCAGTTATAGTATAAAGAAGTTAAACGCGTAGAAAAAAACGAGATATATAAAAATGATCACCAGAGAAAATGCGAGATATACAAAAATTATCCCCATGTCAGTTGATCCTTAGTTGGGTAACCTTTAGCATGAATGACGGCCTTACAACCTCTTCCCATGGAGTGAACCGAGCGTTTAGTTCTGCAGCTGTTATATTGTGAAACCAAGATTGAATGATGGCTTCTATTAACTGGGTTTTATTACTGGGTCGCTTCTGACTAACGAGTTTCTTTAGTCGGCCTCATAGATTTTCGACTGGGTTAAGATCTGGGCTATTCCCAGGCCATTCCAGCAGTGGAATAGAATTATCTTGAAACTCCCCCCCTCAAAAGTGGTGTTATTAGCCATCAAACCACAAAAATACACTTCTCCCAAAAGGTTTCCACAGTTCTGACCACGACTGTAGGATGTCTTCCTCCAACGTGCCAGATATAACAACAATAAGGCTCTTGAGAACCAAGGCCAAATTAACGTGCCCTAGCCATAGCAGGAAGGAGTGCTGAGTTCATCGCCTGCTTGGTTGGCTAATGTGACCTGTGACATGGGGGGTAGGTAGGTGGATGGACAGTATCTATTCTTTAATGATACCAAAAATGTGGGAATTATTCAAAGTTGGTTTCACCTCTGACCACGTCCATACGATGTACCCAATAAACCGGAGTTTTTGAGGAAGCCAAGGCCTCAGTGTCTCGAATTGGTTGGGAGTGTTACTCAGAACCATGAGAGTGGGGGGGTGGCCTAGAGGTGGCGCTCTCGCCTAACAGTCAGCTGGCTGTGAGTTCGATGCTAAGTAGGAGGCTTTCTCTCTGGGTCCATTGAGAATATATCTGCTGAACAAAACTCAGCTCTGGCAACAGGCAAGGCATCCGGCCAGTAAACACTCAGCTCCATTCAGTTGTCCACCCCGCAAGGGATTATGGGGAGGGGTCATTAAAAGAAGATTACTTAGAACCATGACACGGATTGCTTTTCTCCACCACTAAGGATCCAGTCCTCGGACCCGTGGGGAAAACAGTTGGATTGTAATGTCCAGTGATGGTGCAGATGAAGACATGCACTCCGTGAGCAAGTAATCTGGAGCGTACCCCAGATTACTGTGCCTGAACACAATGTGCTCTGCGATGCACAGCGGGCAAAGATGAAGAAGAAAGAGGGGGGGAAATCTCAGGAGGAGGAGAAGGGAACAGTGGCCTGGGCAGGGCACAGAGTGTGTTCATTCCAAGATCTCAGGGAAGGGAGAGGCCGAAGGGAGAAAAGAGACCCCCCTCACCTCGTTTGTCGGGCACCAGACTTTCTTGTACACTTCGGCCACCGGGAGATCCAAGCTGATGATCTTGTTGTTCACCAGAAGCTGAAAGAAACAAGAAAATGTTGTAAGTTAAGGACTGCCTGGTGTGTGTTCCCTCTGCCACCTATCCAGCCTCAGGAGGGAGTAGAAATCGAAAGGGACTAGAGCAGCGGTCACCAACTGGTGGTCCGTGAGAAAATTTTGGTGGTCCCCAGAAAAATTATTTGCATTTTTATATTGCACTAAATCAGGGGTCCTCAAACTACGGCCCCTGGGCCGGATATGTGCAATGAACGTTTGTGTTGCTGCAGAGAGACTCCCCCTTCGGGGTCTCTTTGTGTGGGTCAGAGGGGGGCAGAAATTCTGACTTGGGATCTGCTGTGGCCTCCTGGTGTGGGGCTTTGGGTGAAGGCTGGAGGGAAGTGCCGCTGGTAGCAAAGAGCCGGAGGGCCTTGTTCCAGTGGGACTGCATCATGACCTGGAACCGGCTGACTATCTCAGCCCACTGAGCCTCCAGGCGCTGGCACTCCCGCAGGTCTTCCCTCTGCTTGGAAAGCCTATGCTGCTAGTCCACAATGAGGTGTTTCCGCTGAGCCTCCTTCTCGGCCAGATCCAATTTGGACTGATCCGTTTTGCCAACTCTTTCTCACGGTGGCTGCTTAGCTCCAACAACTGCTTCCTGTTGGGGCCCTAAGGAGCCCAGGCGGAGAGGTGAGGAATGGCTGGGAAGGGGAGGGGCGAGTAGAGGCTGGCAAGGTGCCCCTCGATGTGAGTGACATTGAGTTGGCCACACCCACCCAGTCACATGACCACCTAGCCACGCCCACCCAGCCGGTCATTAGGCAGATCATACGAGTGGTCCACGGGATTTAAAATTATGAATTTAGTGGTCCCCGAGGTCCGAAAGGGGACCCCTGGACTAGAAAACCCCTGGACTAGAAAACCCTCCTCACTCCCGTCCACCACAGCGGAAAGGTGAACGAGGACGTCGATTTAAAAATGGGGGAAGGGCCGCTCCTTTTTGGAAAACCCAAAGCACAGAAAGTCACCAAGGGGGCCTTGGACGGACCGCGAAGGAAAAAAAAAAAAAAAGGCCAGGCTTCATACAGCGAAGGAAGGGACTGCACAAAACCCCGCCCCTCCCTCCCGGGCTTGGGAAAACATGGCCACGCCCTCCGGGCTTCCCTCACCTCCATCCCGCTGTCGTCTTCCAGCAGAGCCACCAAGTCGCAGTCCTGGCAGATCTTGTTCTTGATGTCCCTCATCAGCGGCCCGATGCCCGGCTCGTTGCTGCTGTAAGGGTTCCCGGGCATCCGGCCCTGCAGGAAATCTTCTTGCTGAGGGTCCTTCTCCAGCGTGACGAAGAACTCCGTCACTTCGTTCTCCTCCTGAGAGAGGCGGGGGAAACGCAGCGGTGAGAAAGAAGGGCCCCCCTGTCTCCCGCTCCGTGCGGTGCCACCCGTGGCTGACAGTTGCCAAGAGCCCCAGACTGTGTTGCCCCCCCCCACCCCCACTTGCCCTTGAAGATCGGGGCGGAGGCTCTTCCCGGGTCACGAGAAAAGAACGAAGAGTCAAAGCAGTGGCTCCCCCCAAACTCTTTAGGGGGAGAACTGAGTTAAGCACCCACTTTGGCCTCTCTGCTCCAGCAGCTCCCTGGCCTGGCAGGATCAGGGCCAGGTTGAACCCCGCCCCCACCCCACTTACCGGGTAGATGATGCTACAGAGTCTCTCAAAAATGAAGACAGGCGTCCGGTAGTCGTCCAGGCTGTAGCGTTTGGCGGTTTCGATGCAGACGGCCATGAAAGCCTTGGTCTCGGATTCGGTGCCTGCGGGCGAGGTTGATCGGAAGGGATGAGAGGAGGGGAGGGGAGTGGGGCTCACTGGGGGGTGTTCCCCAGCATGGCTTCTTCCCTGGGATGGGCCAATGGGGTTCACATCCCACCCAAAAGAGCAAAGAAGCCCCATGGGCTTTCTTTCCCGAAACTAAAGTAGCTAAGGTGATGGTTTTCCCTTTTCTTTGGAAGAACATGAGCCGTGCTGGTGCAGTGGTTAACAGTGCAGTATTGCAGGCTACTTCTGCTGACTGCCGGCTGGCTGGCTGCCATTTGGCAGCTCGAGGTGGGTAAAACGAGGACCCAGATTGTTGGAGGGGGGCAAGAGGCTGACTCTGTCAACCGCTTAGAGGGGGCTGTGAAGCAGTATAGAAATCTAAGTGCTATTGCTATTAAGAGCCGTGGTGGCACAGTGGTTAGAATGCAGTAGTGCAGGCTAACTCTGCCGATGACAGCTGTTCGATCCTGACTGGCTCAAGGTTGACTCAGCCTTCCAACCTTCCAAGGTGGGTAAAATGAGGACCCAGATTGTTGAGGGCAAGAGGCTGACTTTGTAAACCACTTAGAGAGGGCTGTAAAGTGGTCTATAAGTCTAAGTGCCCTTTTTTCCTTCCTTCCTTCCTTCCCTTCCCTTCCCTTCCCTTTCCCTCCCTTTCCTTCCTTCCTTTCCCAATTATTAGAATACAGTATTGCAGGCTAACTCTGCCCCACTGCCAGCAGTTCGATCCTGACCGGCTGAAGGTTGACTCAACCTTCCATCCTTTCGAGTTGGGTAAAATGAGGACCCAGATTGTTGGGGGCAAGAGGCTGACTCTGTAAACCACTTAGAGAGGGCTGTAAAACCACTGTGAAGCGGTATATAAGTCTCAGTCCTTCCTCCTCCCTCCCTCCCTCCCTCCCTCCCTCCCTCCTTCCTTCCCAGTGGTTAGAATACAATATTGCCTGCCTGCCTTCCTCCCTTCCTCCCTCCCTCCCTTCCTTCCTTCCCTTTCCTTTCCCAATGATCAGAATGCAGTATTGCAGGCTAACTCTGCCCACAGCCAGCAGTTCAATCCTGACTGCCTCAAGCTTGACTCAGCCTTCCCTCCTTCTGAGGATGGTAAAATGAGGACCCAGATTGATGGGAGGGACAATGTGTGCTGACTCTGAAAACCGCTTAGGGAGGACTGTAAAGCACTGTGAAGCGGTATATAAGTCTAAGTCCTATTGCTATTGCTATCTCAAGTAGAGAGAAAATAGCTCTTTAGGCACTGTTCCTTCTTTCCCGCCTGGCTGAGCCCAGCAACGCTGGCGTTAGAGTAGGCCAAACCAAGTCAAGGGTGTCCCCACGCCCCCCACGCTGTCTACCTGTGGTCATGTCTTCCAGCATCTCCAGCAACATGTCCTGGGTCTCGTCGATCAGCTTGGTGCGCTGCACCACCAGTTTCCGCAAGCAGAGGTAGCCGTTCAGCACCGTCCCCACCAGCCGGCTTTTGAAGTGGCGCTTGATGGACTCGACTTCCACGAAGGAGGACAGGAGGCCTGGCAGGAGGGGAGGGCAGGGAAGGACGCTGACTAAACAGGGGCCGGCCAGGGGCCTGTGGCTCCCCAGAGCCCAAGGAAACCAAAGGGGGTGGGGTGGGGTGGAAACACCTCGTGGCTGCCTTACCGGTGATGCTCTTGAGAGCGTAGCCCTGCTGCAGGTCGGTGCTGAGGGTGGCTTCCTCCAGGGCCAGGAGACGGGCGATTTCCTGAAACAGAGAGATGTCCAGCCTTGATGGAAAGAGGCCCAGAACGGCCAAGGCAGGGAGGAAAACCAAGACTGCCCCCCATGGGAGCGGGGAGCTAAACATCAAAAAAAAAAGGCTGCTTTTAACCTTCCAGAGTCTGAGTTGAACATCACAGGAGCAAGCGGTAGCTTTTCCAGCTCCGCTACCCATCCTCCCTGGCCGCTGTCCTTGTTGGACAGGCCAATGAGGTGACCAGCAAATCCCCTGAAAAGTCAAGTGGTTGAAGAGCACTTGGAGACTCCAGCTAGTCCAGAATGCGGCTGCGCGGGTTATTGAGGGAGCGGTTCAGAGCTCCCACGTACACCTATCCTGCGCAGACTGCACTGGCTACCTGTTGTTTTCCGGGTGGGCTTCAAGGTATTGGTTACCACCTTCAAAGCGCTCCATGGCTTAGGACCAAGATACTTACAGGACCGTCTACTGCCGTCTTCTACCTCCCAGCGACCGGTGCGTTCCCACAGAGAGGGACTCCTTAGGGTGCCGTCAGCCAAACAATGTCGGCTGGCGGCCCCCAGGGGGAGGGCCTTCTCTGTGGGGGGTCCTGTGGAACGAGCTTCCCCCTGGACTTCGACAATTACCTGACCTTAGGACCTTTCGCCGCGAACTTAAAACCTATTTATATCGCATGGCTGGACTGGCTTGATTGTTAAAATTTTAATTTAATTTAATGGGTTTTAAATTTCTGTAATTTTATAGGGTGTAATTTGTATTTTAAATTTCTTTGGCCAATTGAATAAGTTTTTTAAGGGTTGTTCTTAATATTGTATGTGTATGTGTTTGTGTTTGTATTTTATTTGGTTGTTCACCGCCCTGAGTCCTTCGGGAGAAGGCGGTATCTAAATAAAATATTATTATTATTATTATTATTATTATTATTATTATTATTATTATTATTATTATTATTATTATTATTATTATTATTATTATTATTATTATTCCCAAAGCAGCGAGGGGCTTTTTATTGCTTCAAAATGAAGCTGAGGGGTTTGAGACCCCTCCCCTCCCAGTGGGGGGCGGGGGGGCTCCATACCTTGGTGATCAGGTTGCCGACGTAAGGCAGGACCCCCCTGGCCGCCAGGTAGACCTTCCAGCGGGCCGGCTTGATGAGCTTCTGATAGAGGGCCAGGTACTCGGCCGCACATTCGCCCGCCACGCTCAGCTCGTCCAGGTAGCTGGCAGAAAGAACGGAGGAGGAGGAGGAGGAGGAGGCCGTCCGGAGGTCAGAAAGCCGAAGGGGAGCAGCAGCCCCCCCTCCCTCCCTCACCTGCCCCGGGCCTTACCTGGTCAGCAGGTCGAGGACTTGCTGCTTGCGGCTGGGGATGGTAGCCAGGGCTTCCACGATGGTGCAAGCCGCCTGCCGGGCTGCTTGGGTTGCTGGGGTGAACAAGACCTGGAAACCGGGGGTGGGGGGTGGGGGGGAGGAGAAGGCAGGAGATGCCCCTTGGGTGGTCACATGGCATGGATCCCACCCTGTTCCTTGGAGACCCCTCCCCTCCCAGTGCGGGACCCCCCCCGCTCAGGATGGCGCTGCTTCTTGGCATCTCCTTCTCCAAGAGTCTGGCCTAACCCTAACTCCTCCCACTTCCCCTCCTCCTTTTTCCTCTTCTTCTCCTCCACCTTCTTCCACTTCTCCTTTTCCTTCCCCTTCCTTCCCCTTTTGCTCTCTCTTTTCCTCCTCTTCCTCTGCCATTCCTCCACCTTCTTCCCCTCCTTCCTCTCCTCCTCCTTCCCCTTTTCCTTCTTCCTTGCCTCTTCTTCCTCCACTCCTCCACCTTCTTCCCCTTCCTTCCCCTTCTCCTCCTCTTCCATTCCTCCACCTTCTTCCTCTTTTCTTCCTCTCCTTCTCCTCCTCCTTTTCCTTTTCCTTCTTCCTCGCCTCTTCTTCTTCCACCTCCACCTTCTTCCACTTCCACTTCTCCTTCTTTCACTTCTCCTCCTCTTCCTCTTCCATTCCTCCACCTTCTTCCTCTTTTCTTCCTCTCCTTCTCCTTCTCCTTCTTCTTCCTTGCCTCTTCTTCTTCCACTTCCACTTCTCCTTCCTTCCTCTTCCTCTTCCATTCCTCCACCTTCTTCCTCTTTTCTTCCTCCTTCTCCTTCTCCTTTTCTTCTTCCTTGCCTCTTCTTCTTCCACTTCCACTTCTCCTTCTTTCACTTCTCCTCCTCTTCTTCCTCCACCTTCTTCCTCTTTCTTCCTCTCCTCCTCCTCCTGCTTCCCCTTTCCTTCTTCCTTGCCTCTTCTTCCTCCACTCCTCCACCTTCTTCCACTTCCACTTCTCCTCCTTTTCCTTCCCCTTCCTTCCCCTTCTCCTCCTCTTCCATTCCTCCACCTTCTTCCTCTTTTTCTTCCTCTCCTTCTCCTTCTCCTTCCCCTTTTCCTTCTTCCTCGCCTCTTCTTCTTCCACTCCTCCACCTTCTTCCACTTCCACTTCTCCTTCTTTCACTTCTCCTCCTCTTCCTCTTCCATTCCTCCACCTTCTTCCTCTTTTCTTCCTCCTCCTTCTCCTTTTCTTCTTCCTTGCCTCTTCTTCTTCCACTTCCACTTCTCCTTCTTTCACTTCTCCTCCTCTTCCTCTTCCATTCCTCCACCTTCTTCCTCTTTTTCTTCCTCTCCTTCTCCTTCTCCTTTTTCTTCTTCCTTGCCTCTTCTTCTTCCACTTCCACTTCTCCTTCTTTCACTTCTCCTCCTCTTCCTCTTCCATTCCTCCACCTTCTTCCTCTTTTTCTTCCTCTCCTCCTCCTCCTGCTTCCCCTTTTCCTTCTTCCTTGCCTCTTCTTCCTCCCCTCCCCCCCCTTCTTCCCCTTCCACTTCTCCTCCTTTTCCTTCCCCTTCCTTCCCCTTCTCCTCCTCTTCCATTCCTCCACCTTCTTCCTCTTTTTCTTCCTCTCCTTCTCCTTCTCCTTCCCCTTTTCCTTCTTCCTTGCCTCTTCTTCCTCCACTCCTCCACCTTCTTCCACTTCCACTTCTCCTTCTTTCACTTCTCCTCCTCTTCCTCTTCCATTCCTCCACCTTCTTCCTCTTTTTCTACCCCTCCTTCCTCTCCTCCTCCTTTCCCCTTTCCTTCTTCCACTCCTCCACCTTCTTCCACTTCCACTTCTCCTCCTTTTCCTTCCCTTCCTTCCACTTTTCCTCCTCTTCCTCTTCCACTCCTCCACCTTCTTCCTCTTTTTCTTCCCCTCCTTCTCCTCCTCCTCCTTTTCCTTCCCCTTCTCCTTATTCCTCGTCTCTTCTTCTTCCACTCCACCTTCTTCCTCTCCTCCTCCTCCTTTCCGTTCCCCTTCTCCACCTCCTCTTCCTCCTGTCCTTTTCCTTCCCCTCCCACCTTCTTCCCCTCCTCCTCCTCCTCCTCTCTCTTCTTCCCCTTCCCCTCCTTCTTCCTCTCCTCCTCCCCCCACCCCCATGAGTACATCGATGTGTCTCACCTGCCGCAGCCAATTGTTGTGTCCCAGCTTGAGGTCCAGGGGGCAGGTCCTCTTCCCCCGCTTGCTCATGAACTGCTTCCACTTCCAGGCGTACTTCTCCGTCAGGTAGAGGTGGCGGAGCTCCGTTCGGCTGGGAGATTTCCCGTTGGCTTCGAGGCCTGAAAGACGGCAAAGCAGCAATGGGAGTGGAGCTGCAGGGCGAGGTGGCTCTTGTCCCTCTCAAAAATCCTCAGCCTTCCCTCTCCCGGCTGGGGGGAGGAAGCCAGGAAGGGGTGGGGTGGGGGGTGGAGGGAGAAGCGTACCTCTGGCAGGGAGGCACTTCTTCCACACCTCATAGGAGGCCTTGGGATCCCTCTTGAGCCACAGCTGGGCCTGGGCGTGGATCTCATTGCTGTAGGGCTTGACCGTGGTCAAGGAGTCCACCGGCGTATCCTGGGGAGCCCAAAAAAGAGAGTCTGGAAGGGCCTCGAGACATCGCTGCTACAACCGGGCGCCCACACACTTGAGGCTAGGATGGGGGCGGGGAGGGAAGCAAACCGAGCAGGTACCTTGTTCTTCTTGCTGGTGGGCGCCGGGGGCTTGATCAGTTTCTGAAGGATCCGTAGGCACATCAGGGTGATGTTTTCCACCACCACTGGCGTCTTGATGTTCACGGCCATGAGGAAGAGGCTGAGGGCTGGGCCAAAGCGAACGAGGGGTGGGGGTGAGAATCGAACCAGAGACCGAAGAAATAAACCTTTTCCCCACCTCCCCTGCTGGCTTCTGTCCCAGCGGGGATGGCGCCTCTCTCCCCTGCGCATGTGCTTTGCTTGCGCACGCGCGGCTTGCACACATGCGCGCACTTTAGAAAACGTGACTAAATAGGACGGCCTAGCGCCAAAGTGCCGCTACCGGTTCGCCCGAGCCGGTGCGAACCGGCTGAATACCACCACTGCTTCTTTCCCCCCTCCTCGCCATATAAGTGGCCTGCCGAGCCCACAGGGCTCACCACAACGCAGCCGTAACTCCCAGCAACTGTCCTCCTTGGAGATGGAGTCCGTCAGTAGCAGCATCTCGTACTGAAGGCTGCTGGCCTACGAAGGGAAGGGAAGGAGGGGGGAGAGAAGAAGGATAGAGTAAGGAGGGTCGCATCTAGGTTTTCCAGGTTGTTGGTAGAGCCGGGAAGACCTTGAGGCTGGTTCATCCCTTTGGCGGGAAAGGGGAAGGGCAGCCTCGGGGTGCCGAGGCTAGAAGCTCGTTTTACAGAGAGGGGCCCCAGCGCAAGGGGCCACCAGGGAGGGAGGGAGGGAGGGAGGGAGGGAGAAGAAGAGGTGGCTCAGCGCTGCTCACCAGGTCAGGATTGGCCCAGTGGCCCTTCAGAGCTGCCGACACTTTGCTGATGATGAGGTCGTTCATCTGCTGGGTGGCTTCTGGATTGTCTCTGGTTCGAGGCGGAGGATAAAACGAAAGCATCTTTAAAGTGTCACAGGGTGCTCCAACACACATACACACACACACACAGCACGTCCTTCCTGAGAGAACACGACTTGAAAGTGGACTAGCCGGTTGCGTTAGCTGCAAGGAACAGGTGGATGGCCCCTAGTCCAAGCCCACCTTGAATGCCTGTCTTTATCTCCCGCTCATTTCCCTTCACTGTTAGTTGGCCAGATTCTTAAGAGAGCTTAAGCTCGCAATAAATCCTTATACTCATCACTGGAACTGCCAAGAATCTCCTGTTTCCCCCCGCGCTTGACAGGCAGGTCAAGAAGTACAGGTGGATGGAGAGATGGAAAAAGAGGATAGAAGTCACGGATGGAAGCTTATCAAAGAGAGATCCAACTCTCTGAGAGATCTCCCTAGATCAAGGGAGAAATTTCCTGACAGAACAATTAATCAGTGGGACAGCTTGCCTCCAAAAGTTGTGGATGCTTCATCAATGGTGGTTCTCAAAAAGAGACTGGGCATCTGGAAGCCTCAAACAGAAAGTTGGAGACCTCCAAGTTCCCTTCCAACCCTATTGTTCTATGTTCCAAGTATGTTCCTCTGAGTTCAAATCGGCTTTAACTCATTGTCAGGTCTGCCATCTTCAGCTTGGCGCCTCGTTGGCATCCTGCCATCAAAGGCTCCAGGGCAGGGGGAGTGTACAGGCAATATATATGTTATGTGGAGGTGATGAGAAATAGGGAGGGAGGATGGCAGCTTGACAAAGATCATGCAAAGATGGAACCAGTTTGTGCCACCGCTCAAGGCCATGCATCCTGAGACTGGAATGTGGACTACCCCAAACATTGCAGCATTTCTCAAAACACCTATGTTCATTGGCTGAAGACAAACTGGTCATGAGGGGGGAGCTAGGATGAGGGGAAAACTTTCTAGCTTTTTCGTGCGGGAAATTTAGTTCTAGCATGACTTTATGGCAGCCAGCATCTTTTAGTAAAAGAACCCGTCACTTCAACTAAATGGAGTCGAGGGTCTTTCTTTCCTAAGGGATCGGACTGGGGCAGGTCTGACAGTGATCTTCAATACTGAGTTGGTTCAAGGGCCCAAAGTTTTCCATAGGCAAAGCCAATCCAATGCAAGAGGCTGCCTAGGTTCCACTGTTACCTGTCCTTGGAAAAGGGCAAAAAGGAAGGAGGGGAGGCAGCTAGCCGAGGGCCCACCTGGTGAGGAGGCACATGAGCTGGCGGACGTCCTCCCTCATGCTGGCAGCCCCTCGGCGCAGGTTGTAGTCGAAGAGCTCACGGATGAGGCCCTGGGAGACCAGGATGTGGCGGATGGCGGCGTTGGTGGCCAAGGCGCGGAGCAGCGTGATGCAGTGCTCGGTGACGGCCGAGGCGCAGCCGTAGCATTTGGTGGAGGAGGTGTGGCCGCAACCCAAGACCGAGAGGGCGCGGTACTGGCTGGCGGTGAAGGTGGGCTGGACGGCCGAGCGGGAGGACTTGCTGGCGGCCTCTCTCTGCTGGAGGTCGTACTCCAGGAGCTCCTTCCGGGAGGCAAACACTTTCTGGGGAGAGGATAGAGAAGAGAGGGGGCTGAGCCATGATGGAGGCATAACCTGAGTAGGGCCTCTGGTGATCAAGAGCTGAATTTCCATCAGAGCAGCCTAAGACCGACTACCATGGGGGTCTCCAAATCTCGGGCCGCAGCCCACTGTTCAGAACCAAGCCACCCGAAGCAGCAGGAGAGTGCACATATGCACTCCATTTGCACGAGCAAAGGCTAAGCTTTCCCACGGCTTACACAAATGGGAGCTGCACACACCTGCCCACCACTCGCGTGGAACCACCTGTCCGCAAAGCCGGAAAGATTGGGGAACTCTGGACTAGCAGATATATTGGGCCTGGGGTGGGCAAGGCTAGTTCAAGGGGAATTCTGGCAGCCACTGTCCCAGTCATCTCGGAGCGGGCCAGACTACGGAAGGGATTCCCCGGATGATCTTGGGTGTGGGCCAGATTACCTGGATGATCTTGGAGAGCTCGTCAAAGGAGTTCTTGCAGTCGCCACAGTATTCTTGCGCCAGCTGCAAGATGTACCTGTTCACGCTGGCTGAGGTGGAGCTGAGGCCTCCGCTGCCCCCGGAGTCGTCCTGCCAAGGAAAAGGAGGGGGAGAAGTCAGGCCAGGATGGCTTTGTCTCGCCCGGAGTCCACCCAGAATGGCTTCTCCGCCTCTCGCTACCTGTGGCTTTTCGGGCGCCGCCTCGTTCACTTTGCAGAGCAGGTTTTCCAACTGGGGTCGGTGTCCCATCAGCTGGTGGTAGACCCGGTCGGCCTTGTCCAGGAGGGTGTTGATGTTGGTCACGGCCTGGCAGGTGAAAACGCCAAAGCACCCCGATTATGTGTTGACTTAAATAAACAACCCTGGGCTCCCGAGGCTTCAGGGGCAGCAAAATTCCTGCCAACCTCCATACATTGGAGATCAAGCAGCAATCTACCTCCCAGGCAGTGAATGGAAGCTCTCTGGCTCACTCTAATGTCCGGCACACAAGCCGAGCTCTTTTTCCAACCCAAACCTGGGCCTCTGGTGGCTCAGACTGCTAAGACAGTCTGTTATTAACACAGCTGCTTGCAATTACTGCAGGTTCAAGTCCCACCAGGCCCAAGGTTGACTCAGCCTTCCATCCTTTATAAGGTAGGTAAAATGAGGAGCCAGATTGTTGGGGGGGCAATAAGTTGACTTTGTATATAATATACAAATGGATGAAGACTATTGCTTGACATAGTGTAAGCCGCCCTGAGTCTTCGGAGAAGGGCGGGATATAAATGCAAATAAAATAAAAAATAAAAATAAATAGAAAACAGGAGTCGCTTCAGGTATGTTTCAGGTAACAGGGAAAACTACCCAAGGGCCAAGGTGGAGCATGAAACTCTATTCTGGAGATTTGGAGTTTCCAAAACACCAGTAATCCTTGACTTACGACCACAATTGAGCCCAAACGTTCTGTTGTTAAGTGGGACGTTTGTTAAATGAGTTTTGCCCCCATTTTACGACTTTTCCTGCCATAGTTGTTTTAAGTGAATCACTGCACGGTAAAACTAGTAACCCGGTTGTTAAGTGAATCGGGCTGCCCCATATGATTCTGCCTGTCAGGAGGTCGCCAAAGGGGGGCCACGTTAGCCCAGGGACACGGCAACGGACCATAACCAGTTGCCGAGCGTCTGAATTTGGATCCCGTGATCATGGGGATGCTGCCAAGGTTGTAACCGTGAAAAATGGTCCCAAGTCGCTTTTTTTCATTGCCGTTGTAACTTTGAACTGTCATTAATCAAGCTATTGTAAAGTTGAGGATACACAGCGTTGGGGGTAGAACAGACCCTCTAAAAATGGACAAATGGTTTCTGTTGTGGCCCGCCAGCTGCCAGCAGAGCTGGCAGCAGATTCGGACAGTGAGGAGGTTGGGGAGGAACATGGGCCAGTCCTGGAGTCTGGGGAAGGCTCTGATGAGGGCTCTGCGTCCGAGGCAGAGAGGGGACCAGGGCCGTCTGACAATTATCAGCTGCCTTCGGAGTCACAGACATCAGGGAGGCAGAAGAACAGCTGGAGCCTGTTCCCAATGTGTGTATGCGCAGAGTTGCCAAACACAGGGAACAGCTGCAGAACAAGGGTCGACTCGGGAGTAAGGCCACAGGTGGACAATGAAGGGCTCCTCCCACGGGGAATAAAAGAGGAGGGAAAGGGGAGTGGAGTTTGCAGGAGACAATTAGTTTATTCCTGTATTCTTGTCAAGTATTGCGAAGTCTGAAAGATATCGGCCTGGCCGCTCTCCAAGCCTGATAAAGGTTGGTAATTGTGAACTATCTTGAAAGACTGCGGGAGAGGAAAGACTCTGTTGGAGAGGAATTCACTATAAATTAAATAAAAGGAGTTTATTGGGACGAAGACTGTTTCGTGTTGCTGGGGAAGCCTAGGTCAGAACAGTGTCCTGGGGGAAGGGAGACAGCAAAATCTCCCTCCTCCCCACTCCCCCCAAAACGCAGGCCTCCTCCTACTCCTCCTGTCCCTGACCTTCTTCCGGTCCTCTTCATTCTCGATGGGATCCACGGCGCAGCACGGTTTGGCGAACAGCATGAAATCAAAGCGGGCGTATTTGCAGAAGCCGCAGGCGTTGCAGAGAAAGGGGTCCTTCTCATCGTAGTTGATGGACCTGGGAGTCAACACCGAGGGGTTCCCCCCGCTGAAATCACATCATCTCCCCAAAGAGATTCCCCCGAACCCAAATCTCCTTTTAGGACCGGTCATGGGACTCCAGCTAAAGAGCCAGGAGAATCCCAAGATTTCTGCAGCTGGGTGGGGGTGGGGGGGTGTCACCCGAAGTCACCCCTTCCTCCAACCTGGAGCTACCGGGTGGGGGAGGGGAGGAGAGGGACTAAGTTCACCCACCGGCATTTGTGGCACTGGTAGACGTTCTCCCCACAGTTTCCGCAGACTCCGGGGTTAGCGGGGACCGAGGCGCTGCACCGGGGGCACTGCAAGGTTTCCGTGGAGGCCTGGTAGTTCTCGTAGAAGTCAGCAAACTCGATCATCAGGTTGGAGGCCACAATGGGCAGCGGCAGGTCGATCTTCACCTCCGTCTGGCCGGGGGTCAGCTGGACCTTCTTGGCTTTGTGCCAGCGGGCCGGCCTAAAGATGGCGGGGGGGGGATGGATACGGGGAAAGGGGAGAGGCCAACAATGAGAACCAGGCACAGTTCTGCTGTTCTGCTCCACTCCCGGATACAATTAGAGATAAAGAATTAAGGAATTTTTTTCCCCATGGCTCCATGG